>NC_074713.1:25516377-25869502 GCF_947242115.1 Biomphalaria glabrata
GGAAAGGATTCTATCCAACGGTCAAGCATGGACCGGAAGCTTTTCAATCCAAATCATGTCAGAAGGTTCTGTAATGGCAGCATCAATTACTACGATTGGGTCTTATCCTTTAAGTGGAGCACAGCCTTTGGTCCTGGGCCCTTTCGCTAAAAGCAGCTTTAACTACAAGTAATCTCTATAATTCTCTTCATGGCTCAACAATTCCTGACACTACAAAGAAGTCATGGAAAGATCACTCTTTCATTTCTGCAAGTGGGACTAGAGTTACCCCACGTAACTTATGCGGCGAAAAAAAAAGGCAGGAGGGAGAACAAGTAGTATTCACCCGTCACTAAATAGCAGGCCCGGACTTAATTAAAGGCAGGAGGGAGAACAAGTAGTATTCACCCGTCACTAAATAGCAGGCCCGGACTTAATTAAAGGCAGGAGGGAGAACAAGTAGTATTCACCCGTCACTAAATAGCAGGGCCGGACTTAATTATTGTGGGGCTTTAAGCGAAACGGATTTCGCGGGGTACAGTTTGGGTAGGGATACGGATAATAAGTGAAAGTTAAGAGTTTGTATTAGAAAATACATTCGTCTTTGCATTTTATTCATTTTTTATTACGTACAGAATTACTTTACGAGCCTTGAGTGTAGCAAAGACATACAGTACATCATAAATATTATATCACGCTCAGTAGCAAGAATTACCAAATGTTTCAATCTATCTTCGAGAATTGTTGACTCAAGTAATTCTTCATTAGTTTGAGGTTCGAGGAGCTTGTCACCAGATTCCACAATTACGGGTATTGTATAATGCCGTTTCTTTTTATCGTGCGTAGGATTGGCGTTTTCCACATTGAATGGTATTCCAAAATAACAATTTAGTCTATATTTCAGGAGATTATTATGAGTTAAAACATTTTAATAATTTCCGGAGATTTCCAGGACTTTTTCGTATATTTAGCAAATTCAAATTTCCAGGAGTGTGGGGCCTATGAAAGTTTCAGGGACCAATGCGGTCCCTGCAAAATAGCAGCGTACGCTACACCGTAGGTCGACTAGTTTCTTTCTAGTCTTAGTCTGTTATAGCCAGAATTGTGGCTGACTTTTGGACTGGGTTGTCAGGTCTCTGTTTCATCATCACCCTGAAGGAGATAAAACAAAATGTTCTGCAAGGATAACACAAAGGAGGCTGTTCGCTACTCGTCATTGGCATATCTAGGTTCTGCTGCTATACGTTGCCACCGAGGCGCCATGTTGAGGCTACAAAAGCTGGAATCCTCCAATTCCAGAAAATTAGAGAAATTTCGATTTCCGGGTTAAGAAACCTATAAATAGTGGAGTTGAGCTTATCTCAGGGTAAAAAAAAGGTCTTTTCACTTCATAAGTTTTAAGCTTCATGATACATCTACTAGTGTGAATTTATGATTGAATCTGGATTCTAATGCTTATTATTGCTAAATATATAGTGTGTATTCAATCTGTTAATGTTGTATAAACAATAATCTAAGGCACACACATTGGACATTGGGTCATCAGATTGGACTTCGGAAAATACAAAGATGCGCCCATGACACTAATTCCAATGTAACAGTCATTTTGTGAAAGCGACCAAAACGTGTCGAGACAATGTTTTTAAGCTTTGACCAGCATTGACCAGCATTGACCAGCATTGACCAGCATTGACCAGCATTGACCAGCATTGACCAGCATTGACCAGCATTGACCAGCATTGACCCTGCAACATCAACATACTGGCAGTCGGTCAATGACTGAGCAAGTGTTAGTGAATAAATATGAAACGTGTGTGAGGTTGAGAGGATGAATCAATTTTAGTTAGATTTGATAAATAAAAAAATTAAAAATTAAAAAAAAAAAAAAAAACAAGGTGACAAAGACAGTTTGTGTGGAAACGCAAACTCAAAATCGGCCGCCGAAGTAGTCCACCCAGGCAGGTAAAAGGCAATGAAATTCTATCAAAGGCGAATGACAGAGAAGAATGGAAAAAAAAGTTTGACAGATCGAGTGTGGTGCCCCAATGGTCTAGCAGACCAAGACATACATACACCAGGTCAAACTGTCAAATTTCTAAGAAAATCGTTTGAGCCGTTTTCGAGATCCGTATCCAGGTTTCTCCACCCATTTGTTGTTGTAGTTTTTTCTGTTCTTACCCATGAATTAGCAAGCTGAATAGAGACATTGTAAAAATGATGTTTCAACTCTTCCCGTGTTTGCTCCGCCCCTGCCGATGAAATGAGTGTCACGGTAACGGGAGAGTTTGGCGAAACATTAAACAACAAATTCCAACGAGGTGAACCAATAATGAACAAAGTCAATGAACGTCAGGAGCAGAGCATCGTTACAGATGAAGAGAAACTTTCTGCTGACATCATTCTTTAGACTGCAACCTAACTGAACATTTCATGTCACAAGGGTTAACTGTAGAGAGAACTATAAGCATAGAGTCAGGAGCAAATTAACCGGCTTATGTGTCTCAGGTTTGCTTTTTTTTTTTAAAGAGAAAAAATCTATTTAGTAAACATATAAGTGGAACATTATTGAAAACAAAAATTAATAAGAAGTTTTTCATATTATCGCGTGAACTGTAGAGCAGCCCCACAGCTATGGAACTTTTAACTAAAGGAATTTTTTTTTATGCAAATGTTTTTTTTCTTGAGGCTTTGAATAAGAGATTGACTCTTTGCAAAACAATAACATCAATTACATCATGAAACAAGGTTACAAAGACAGTTTGTGTGGAAACTCAAAATTGGACCCTGAAGTGGCCAACCCAGGCAGGTAAAAAGGCAGGTTTCAAACAATGACAGAGAAGAATGGATAAAGAAGGTTGACAGATATTGTGGTCCAGCAGACAAGGGGATAGTTGAAAGTGAATGTGAAGTTAGATGTGAACCTGGCTTAACTGATGTCTTATAATTAGGACTTTTTTGTGACGGTACACACCGGTACGGCGTACCGGCACGTTTTTGAAAAAAAAATACTTTTCTTGTATTTTAACGTATATTATTAATTTTTAAAAGCTAGTCAATCAACTAATGAGTACCGGCACCTAATCACTGAGTAACGACGCCTAATTTTTTTTAAAAGCACTCCTTATAATGAATACCTAATTGATCTTATTGTTTTGTAAAGGGTCTCTTATTTCTCAAGAAAAAAACATTTCCTTAAAAAAATAAAAATTCCTTTAGTTAATGTTGTATTGCCATGGTGCAGCACAGAATTTCACGTGATAATATGAAAAACTACTGATTAATTGTTGTTTTAAATTATGACCAATTATATGCATACTAAATAGATTTGGACTCAAACTGGACAGAACTGGACTCAAACTGGACTCAACTGGACTCAGACTTGACAGAACTGGACTCAAACTGGACAGAACTGGACTCAAACTGGACTCAGACTTGACGTGAACGTCCACACAAGCTCACATGATTCAGGTTCCACTTCATCAAAAGCGCCTACTTTAGATTTACCTCGTAACACGTTCCGCGTGAACAACATCTTAAAAACTAAATTCCCTGCCACCTTCTGACCTGTCTTACCTGTCTGCTCACTTCTCTCTCTCCTCCCACGTTCTCGCCATCCAACACGTCATGTGACATTCTTTGGAAGTCTGTTGTTTGGGTTGAAATTTTGAAGTTCCACCTGGGATGTACTATATATTTTTTTATGCACTCAGTTCCCACCATCGGTAGCACTACGAGAACCCTAATGCCCAGCGGGGTGTTTTGGCTCGCGCATGTCGTCACGTGTTACGACTTGCACGTGCCAAAATTTGTGGAACACAATAGATAAGAGAAAGAAACAAGGTGAAACCTTGACCTTTCAGGGAAGCTAAATATTGCAACTTTTTGTCCCCCCCCCCTTTTTTTTTCACCTTCAGAATGCATGCAGTCTATTTCTTCCTCTCCACATTTTGAGGAAGGTTTATAATTTTCTTAGAAGCTCCAACCTCTCCTTTTTTTTTTGTTCGGGGAGAGAGAGAGAGAGAGGGAGGGAGAAGTGGATAGAGAAATAAACATCAACTTTTTAATTTTTGTACAAACCTTATATTAACTCACTCTGTCCGTCTGTCTGTCTGGTAAAAAGTTTGAACATGCTTTTTCTCCTACACCCATTCTCGGATTCATTTGCGTAGCTAGAGTGAGGGGAAGGGGGGTCAAAATTAAAAAAAAAAAATATCCCGAATGTCCACAATTTTTTTTTACATTAAATATTACGCCATTAACTCATGTCATGATGTCGAATGTCAAAATGCAGGGGCCCATAAAGAGGTCAGACCCCCCCCCCCCAAAATCCCTAGCTACGTCACTGCTCGGATCAAGTTTAAACTTTGCACAAATATTCATTGGCATAGACAATGCACGAATCAATATAAAACAAGGTTACAAAAGACAGTTTGTGTGGAAACACAAACTCAAAATCGGCCCCCGAAGTGGTCCACCCAGGCAGGCATCAATATTTTCAGAAAAGAACATCCTAATGAAATTATATCAAAGACAAATGAGAAATAAGAATGGAGAAAGAAGGTTAACAGATCTTGTGTAGTGCCCCAACGGTCCACCACATCAAAGAATAAGTGCAAGTGAATGCAAAGTTAGATGTGAGTCTGGCCTAACTCGTTCCCCTTTCAGACCTTGTGGTCTATAGGGCAGATGATGTAAAGTTCATCTGTTTTTGTGGCCTACGGTTAACGAGGGTGTCATGTAGCCAGCACAAGGACCAACCGCCTTTACTTTTCCCCAACTAATGTCAGGTACCCATTAGAGCTGAGTGGACTCAGAGGCGCCCAAAGATTCCAAAAGTTAAAAATCCCAGTCTTCACCAGGATTCGAACCCGGGACCCCAGGTTCGGAAGCCAAGCGCCTTACCGCTCAGCCACCGCACCTCCCCTAGCCTAACTGATGTAATATAATTGATCTAATTTTTTGAAAAGGCTCAATCTCTAATTCTAATCCTCAAAGTAAAATATATAAAAATTCCGCAATAGGAAATTGTTCAGAAAAATAAAATTTACAAGATTACTATTCGTTTTAAATTAAGTCTAACTTATAATGCATACTAATTAATACTTGCATAACCGATTTTAAAAATTAGATTTTTCGCTTTCAGGAAAAAAAAAAGTAGCCGTTGCATCAGAACTTTGAATGGTCTAAAATATTGTGATGTCCAATTTTCAATAGCTTTTCTAGTTTACGAGATCTAAACGGGACGGACGGACAGACGGACAGACGGTCAGACGGACAGACATTTCACACAAAACTAATAGCGTCTTTTCCCCTTTCGGGGGCCGCTAAAAATTAACCAATTAGTCAATTAATTATTGGTAATTATTGTTTTGTTTGATATCGAAAAAGGAAAATAACTTCGACATTATTGAGAGATGTAGTTCAAAAGTGGAGCTCTTCCCCTTGGATAAGGTTTCATTTTTTTAAATTTATTTTATTTACACGTTTGACAAATGGAAAGTAGCACTCCAATATAAGACGTAATGCAAGACTGAGAAAACAAACTACTTAACACTCGGAATTTATTTCAGCATTAGACTGTGGTCACGCCAGTCCGGAGAGCATTCCACACGACCACGAAGGCATGATGGTTTTATACATCTAGAATGACTCTGTCTAGGTGACTCTTCTTCTTCTTCTCTGTCCTAGATGTTGAGTCGAAGATTTTTGGAACTTTTGACCTAAGAAGATGGTAGAAAGTATTAAAGGGAATGCACCGATAGTTGGAACTTGAATGACGGCAGTAAAATGTGTGAAGTTAAATAGAATTGTACATTTATAAAGTGTTTTCATAGTTAAATGTGATTCCTAGTTCCAAAATAAAAGCTATGTATTGATTATAATGGCATTTCAGTTTTAAATTTATTTTCTACATTTGTATTTCTATCTCCGGCATCACGCTATTGTTTGAGTGTTTAGTAATTTGTTTAAAGGAGTGAACTATGCGAAATTGAACCTCAAATACGCATTGTCTGATCCACACAATCTCATCGTAACATGAAGTAAACGTATTGTAACAATAATCAAGACATGGAAGTGATCTGGCATTTAAACATGTCTTCTCATTCTATTACAAATGGCTCGTATCCCAAGATGCTCGGCTTAGAGGTCAGGTCAAAGGCCTAGCACACCGTGATAAATCCTCAATATTCCATCTCTGTGCCACATCAGTCGTTGCGGGTGTTCACCTTACAACGGCCCCCTTGAAGAGAGGTGTGTAGATAATGACAAGGTCGTTTTTTTTCCCATTCCCGCAAGTGCAATGAACTCGAACCTTAGGCACCCCATCAGGCGTTCTGTTTTGCTTCCATATTGGCCTATTCGTCTCCTCTAATGACTGTTTACACCCGGGCGCCACGCTGAGGCTGAGAAGGATTGCTCGGGAGGCCAAAATAATAAAAATACGAAACGTAAAACAATGAAGAAACAATATATTTTCTACTTCAAAAACTTAAGTTCAACATAACATTAGTAAGATAATATAGACTTTGTTTCATTCAAGTTCATTTATTCGTAATACTTTCTGGTGTACTTTTCATGTTCCTAAAATATATTATATTATTATTTTTCTAGATGTTATTTTCTCTTGACCAGTTTCTGATTTGTCTCCACGCGAGTGTCCTTGACCTTCGGGGTTATGTTTAAAATCACCAGAAAAAAACAACAACGCAATATCCTCGATACCATCAAATCAAAACAGCGGAAGCTGATACCGAGGTTTCTGATCAATGAAACGAGACAAATCAAGGTCACGTCTGCCGCTAAACGATCATCGTTACTTCCGATAAGGGAGATGTTTCTATTTATATCCGCCCTTTGACGGTCCTCTAAATTGTAAATGCGAACATTCGGAAAAAAAATCAAGTAAAACTTTCGCAGAGTTAAGGTTAATGTTCGACTGAAGGTGGTGTATACAAGCAATGATTCATCATTCAACCCCCAAAGTGGAAAGGCAAAACGAGCGAAAACTGTCACATATATATCGCCAGGATGGCGCAGTGATACAATTCGCAGTGATACAATTCGTTGGGGTGTAAGAGAGAAAGTAGTCCACTCCTTTGATCAACAGAAAGCGTGGAAAAAAAACAACAGCAAATAACTCTTGATAATATAAGTTTGGAAAGAGTTAACATTCATTTTATTTTCATAACCCTAACGGTTCATTGAAATAAAGTTATTTATAATACTGTTAGCCAAAAAGGCAGCCTAGAAATCAAAGTTTGCACATGAATACCAGCAGGAAGTAAGGATCCAACTTTTGTCATTTATAAGATAAGATAATGATATTTAGTATGAATTTGCAGTATTTTGTATCGAAGAGTCAGCCCTTGAAATAGTGAGTGCGAGATATATTTGTTTTCAATGTGGAGTATCAGAAACAGGCAACTTTAATAGTGAGAGATACTAGTAACTAGGACAGAGTTCCTTTCCACTATTTCCACTTAACTTCTGTGTATAAGGTGGGTGGGTCTTAAATGGGAACAGGGGGGGAGGCGTTATGATGGAGAGACAGAATGTAATTTTAACTTCGCTTGGTCTGTTCCAGTAATAGGATGCGTACGTCCCGAGGGGAAGAGAGAGGGAAAAAAAAACTAGAATCTTGATGACTGATGCGTTCAAGGCGGACATATTGTCATATGAATTAGTCAGAGAGAAAGTTGATTAGGAAGGGTTCCGATGGTCAATTAATTTCAGAAATTTAAAAAGAGACAAGAAAAACTTAACAAAAATACTTTTGTATAAAAAAAAAGAAAAGCTTATACGAAGTATAATTCTATTAATTAATTTGGATCAGTCATGCAAGTAAATGTGTAATTGATCTAGTCAAACAACAATAAATCTGTGCTATCAATTATATTTTTAACCAATTGCTTTTGTTTAGCTCTATTTCATGCTTTTAGCTTTTTCAATAAGCTATGATCCAATCACGTATCTGGACCAGTTGGGAAAATGGAAAAAAAGGGGGGGGGGAAAGAAGGAGATATATGGGTGGCTTCTACCGTATTCGGTTTTTAAAAGCATTTACGAAAAAATAAGAGTGGGGAGGGGGAGATTCGAACTCATGGCTCGCGCCTCCTCAAGCCCACATACTAACCACTCTACTGGTAAAGTACTTAGGAATATAGAAGCTTTGTATATTTGTATATTGTTTGTTTCAATTTAGAGTAGCGACCTATAAAGGGAACTAATTCAGCTTATACCACCACCTCAATCTCGGATCAAGTTGAAATTTTGCACAATTATTTCTTTTACCCGACAACAAAAGAATCAATTTAAAAATTAACCAATTCGTTGATTAACTACTGGTAATTAATTATTTTGTTTGGTATCTCGAAAAAGAAAAAGAAATTGGTGTACGCTGAATTAGTCTCCTTTATACTTCATAGTGAGAAAAGTTTGAAACTAACATTAGATAACTATAAAACCTACTATTTTCATAAGCACATCACTGACTTTAAGATGTTAAATACAAATCCCTCATATTCACATTTTATTTTATAAATGCATTTAAAAAGCGATCACCCAGATACCCCCTTTATTTCTCCTCCTACCCATTTTTAACGGGTCCATACAAGTGATAGGATCAGTGCGTACTGAGAAAGCTAAAAGCATGAAATAGCGCTAAACAAAAACAATTAGTAAATATTTTTTTTAATTGCAAAGATTTATTATTGCAGGTGTAGATCTATTACAAATTTAGTTACATGACTTTCCAAATACACTAAATTTAAGCTTTGTAACACTTTAAAGACTTTTTTGTATATATTTTGTTTTGTTTCTCTGTGCACACAAGGTTTAGGGTTACGTCTTAAAGTTAGTGAATGGCAAGAAACAAAAAATGATCAAATCTTCAAACGTTGAGAAAAACTCACATACACACAAACACACACACACACACACAAAAGCATGAAATTTTGTTTAAAAAATTGTTTTTAGTTCATTTCTTGGAATTTCCAAATTTAATTTGCAGGTTCCTGCTCGAATATAAAATTATGAGAAAATAAGTTTTATTTTTAAAAAATGATGTAGGTTAATTAATTAAAATGAAATAAATCAACTGTAAGGATACACTATACCAAACATAAAATATTTTTATGTAGCAATGGCATACTCACTTATATAGAAACACACATAAACTCACTTATATAGAGACACACATAAACTCATTTATATAGAAACACACCCACACACTTATTTATATAGAGATACACATAAATTCATTTATATAGAAACACACCCACACACTTATTTATATAGAGATACACATAAACACATTTATATAGCAACACACACACAGACTGAAAAAAATCCAGGCAATGCTGTTGCTATTTTTTTTTCTATAAGAGTTTCACAAAAATGGGTTCTCCTAAGCCAGTGTCCAATCTACGGTCTGCGGGTTATATCTGAAATGGTGCTCTGAAGCGTAACCCTCGTTTCAGAAATTATGTGACCCTCAAACACAAAACAAGACTTTTGAAACACTAGATAACTCTACAATCTCCCGTGTTCATAAGCTCTCCACCAACAGAGTGGTTACCGTGTTGGCTTGAGAAGCGTGATAAGGCTTAGAAGCTAGAGTAGGCTTTAGCCATGAGCTCGATTTCAGGTCGTTCCTCCTTTTCAATTTTTATAAATTCTTTTGTTGTTGGTCTAGATCTATTACCAAGTTATATACATGACTGATCCAAACTGATTGATGCCAGTACTCTTAATTCAAGCTTTATTTTTGTCTTTTTTAAATTATTTTTTCTTGTTTCAGTTTTTTTATTCAATTATTTTCGTACCTTTGAAGCACAGTTACCCACAAAATAACATAAAACATAAAATGGCAAACATTCCTATATTAATAGTCATTTTATAAATCCCATTTTAAACAAATGTAAATTAGATTTTTAAAAAAAAATCCAGACATCATCTTCCAAACCAAAGCCGTGTCTATATTTTCCATATTTCAAAACGATGCTAAGGATTAGATAACCGATCAAAGCACAGAATGACACAAACTAGTCACGTGCGTTCCCAGAGGGACCAAAAAAATTCTCTTGAAGATAAAACTTGAAATTTTCCTTTGTAAATGTCTCATCGTTCTCATTGTTATGTTGGAGTGTTCATATGACTAGACCAATACATGAGATGAACTGCGCAGTGGTTTCCAAATCAGGGAGCTCTCCATATAGTTTTCTTTCTATTGGGGTGATTTGGGGCCAAGGTCTTATACGGGCCTCTTGGTAAAGAGAGCAGTTTTTTAGGACGTTGTCGGCATTTTCTGGTGAGATTTCACTGGTTCCAATTTTGAGCTTCCGGTACATGTGTTGTCGCATTCTGTTGTGTCTGGTCCTGAGTCGAAAGATTAGACGTTGGTCTTATCGGGATAGCTTATAGTAAGCGTCATCTTTCTTGTGATTTGGATGGGAGCTCGTCCATTTCTCATTTATTTTATCTACAATTAATTTCTTCATTTCTTCTGGATAGAGTGCAGAGTTTACTTATGAATTAGTTCTCCCACTCTTAGCGAGTGTATCAGCCTTCTCATTTCCTTCTAGTTCTATATGAGCTGGTATCCATTGAATAACAGTTTTTTTGCTGTTGAACTTTGTAAGTGCTGTTCTGAGTTTTTTTTTTGGACACAATTTCTCTCCCAATTTCCATTCTTGGATCAAGTTGAAATTTTGCAGAATTATTTATAGCGATGAGAATACTCGAATCAATCCAAAAATTTAACTATTAGATAATCAATTAGTACTAATTAATTAATTTAGTTTTATATAGCAGAAAGGGGGCTAAACCCTGCCATTTTCAAATTAAAGTCATTAATTAGATGTTCTTTCCCTTAGATAGGCTTTATGTTTTTTTAAGAATCATTTTTCTACTGTTTGTTTTTGTGTTTTCTGTCACTTTGATAGTACGATAACCAAAAAGGTGTATCATTCTCTTCTGCTTCCTTTGAAAGGATACCACGTCATTTTAGTGTCGTCACAGAATGTGTCCCTTTTTTTCCAAATTAAATAAGTAGGCTTGGGTATAGACCATTTAAAAAGATAAACTTGTATCAAAAATATGATGGAAGGGGTTAGGCTAAACGAATTCATAGACGGTCAATCTTTCTTTCTCGTCACGTCACAAACATAAAATTATACATATATTATATATTGACTGATACGAAATTAAATATAGTATTAATTAAATAGATACGATACTTGTCGTTATGGCATTTTAGATGCCTCCTTGAAATACAGCGCATTGATCTGAGAATTTTGTTCACAAGTTTTCCTGTTACGTAAAACTTTGTTTTATTCTTGATGTTTTTGTCAGTTCTTTCTGTTGATGTATCGATTTTTTGATGTGTAGAACTGTACTATCAAACTGTTTGACATCTTAGGAAAATATTTTGTATTTAGCATTAATAACTTGACCATTTCACTATATGTGTATGTATGACTTGACCATCACATTATTTGTGTATGTGTGACTTAACTATTGAATCCTGTGTGCATAACTGACTTAACTATTATATTATTTGTGTATGTATGACTTTACCATAACATTATTTGTGTATGTATGACTTAACCATTACATTATTTGTAAGCTACTCATTCTCGGTAACTTCAACGCAATAGTCAGCTCTGACCATCACATTTGGAAAGGAGTCTTAGACAAATTCGGGATAGGTCAGTGCAACAGCGACGGATTATTACTACTCCAGACCTGTGCTGAACACAAGCTGCTCATATCGAACACAATATTCAGTCTCCCAATGAGAAATCGAATTTCTGGATGCATCCCCGCTCAAGACACAGGCATCTCATAGACTACGTCATCACCAGACAATCTGACCGTCAGGACATACGTGTCACCAAATCTTGCTGTGTTGCAGAATGTGGAACAGACCACCGCCTCATCATCACAAAACTAAACATTCGTATTCAACCAAAGAGACGTCCGCAAAAATCTAAGCCCCTAAAAAGGCTAAACAGGGCCAGACTAGTTGATGACAAAATTGAAAAGTCGCTTGCAGATGCGATAGAGAACTGCCTCAAGTTTACAAATGTCAATAAAAGCTGGGAATGCTTCAAAGAAGCTATCCATATCACAGCATTAAGCATACTCGGTCCTATGGAGAGAAAGCATCAGGACTGGTTTGATGAAAAAAGTACTGAGATCAGAAAACTATTAGACGAAAAAAACAACAACAACGCAAACTCCCAGTCCACTAAAGATGCATTCACAAACATCCTCAAATATGTGCAAAAAAAAGTTACGCCAAATGCAAGATACCTGGCTAAGCAAGAAAAATGAAATAATACAGAAATTTGCTGACAAGCACGACATGAAGAACTTCTTCCATGCTATAAACGAGGTCTATGGACCCATAAAGTCAGGCTCATCCCCTCTACTAAATGATGATGGGACAATCCTATTGACAGATAAGGAAGAAATCCTAAAACGCTGGGCCGAGCAATAAATGAAGCTGACTCCATTCCCGCAGACGTCTACATAAAAGGTGGATTAGCCCTGATTGAAAGACTTCATAAGCTGTTCTTAATTATGTGAGAACAAGAGTCAATACACAAGACTTTAAAGATGCCACAAATGTCTATCTATACAAGCGAAAAGGAAACCGCCAAATCTGCGACAACCACAGAGGAATATCTCTTCTCTCTATTGATGGGAAAATCCTCGCACGCATCCTACTAAATCGGCTCATGCACGACCTAATACATGGTCTGCTACCAGAAAGCCAGTGCGGCTTCAGAAAAAAGCGTGGAACCATTGACATGATCTTTGCGGCAAGGTAGCTCCAGGAAAAATGCCAACAAGAACAAAATGCTGACCTCTTCTCAATTAATGTCGACCTAACAAAAACATTCGACACTGTTAGCAGAGAAGGACTCTGGAAGATTACGTCAAAGTATGGTTGTCCACAAAGATTCATAACCATAGTGAGACTATTTCATGATTGCGTGAAGGCTCGTGTCCAGGAAAGTGGAGAACCATCAGAGCCCTTTGAAGTATCAAACGGGGTAAGACAAGGCTGTGTCTCTGCTATGCTGACAGATGCATTCACAAATAGAGAAAACAACGGGATAAATATAACATACATATTTGATGGTGGTCTTTTCAACTCGAGGCGGCTCAAAGCAAGATCAAAAATAAAATCAACAGTAATCAGGACGACTGTGCCCTAAATGCCTGCTCTAAAAATGATCTGCAGAGCATTGCCAGAGACATCTCAAGAGCATGCTCAGACTTTGGCCTTACCATTAACACAAAAAGGACTGAAATCTTATATTTGCCTGCTCCGGGGAAAGCCTAATCGGATCCAAGCATCAAGATAAATAGACATGATATAAACGCAGTGGACAGATTCACATATCTTGGCAGCACACTCTCCAGAAATGGAAAGATTGATAATGAAATCGACCTGCGTATCACCAACGCCAGAGCATCCTATGGCAGACTGACTAAAAACGTCTGGAACAGACGAGGTATCACCACAAACACAAAGCTAGGGATCTATCGAGCTGTCATCTTCCCTACATTGCTCTATGCCTCAGAAACGTGGACAGTGTACAGAAAACATGCAAAGAAACTGAATCACTTCCACATGACTTGTCTATGAAAAATACTGAATGTCAAATGGCAGGACAAAATACCAGATACTGAAGTTCTTCGAAGAGCTGGTCTGCAAAGCATCCACACAATCCTGATGCAGTCCCAGCTGCGATGGGCAGGACACGTTAGCAGAAAGGAAGACCGCAGCATCCCTAAACGACTCTTGTATGGCCAACTAAGCGAAGGAAAGCGCTCGCAAGGCAGTCAAAAAAAAAACGCTTTAGGGACACTTTCAAAGCTTCTCTGAAGGCGTTCGACATAGACTCAGCCACCTGGGAGACAGACGCACATGACAGAGCAGCATGGCATCGCCCTGTGAAAACTGGCGCATAGGTCGCTGAGGAAAGAGAACAACGCTGACAGAAGAAAAACGCCAGAGAAGAAAAGCAAGGCTAATGACACTAGCTCCAGCTGGAATAACCGTTTGATTGTCAAAGAGTTTAATTGAAGGCTCTTCGAGCTCTAGGTTTGAAAAAAAAACCTGTCTGAGCAACAGTAAAAAAAAAGCCTGTTTGAACAACCGTTCTGTCTGGAAGAGGTCCAATTCAATGCCTATGTAAAGCATTGCTATTTCCAATAAATCTAGCACTCCGGGCGCATGGGCTAGAATGCATGGCCGAAGGCCGAGTACACCAGGAACCTCCGCTATTTTCCTATGTTGTACCAAGCTAACCGTGCAGTACTCGCCATTAGTGTAACAGTCCCTTGAGGAACGGCGCATGGATTATCGACAGGGTCGTGGGAGCTCTCTTTCAACTCCGCTCCTTGCAATGGGACCACTCTCGTGTTCCCTTGGACACTCCCACATGAGTTTTCTGCCCAGTGTGCAGCCGAACATTCCGGGATCACAAAGGTCTCACCAGCCACATGAGGAGGCCGAGTGCAAGGCCCTCAGCCCCCTGGATGACAAAATGGTTATCATCGAACCAAGATGAACGAACTATATTTGCGTATGTATGACTTAACCATCGCATTATTTGTGTATGTATGACTGTATTAACTAGTGCATCATTTGTGTATGTTCCTTGCTTTGAAAGTAAAAAGTTTGTCAAAGTCAAACCATGATTTAACAAACGTGTCGTTTTAAAATTGTTCAAACACAAACACACACACGCACAAGGTAACTCCTCATTTGATTCTAGAGTGTTCTTGTTGACTTTAAGGATCAGTAGTTCCTAAACGGTTGGGCTCAGCCCCTTGATGAGAATACTTTCTTTTCATCAGAACTATCAAATGACAAAAACATCTCGTAGATCTTGGAGACCACTGACGTCTGTTGACATCTGATAAAACATTTAACTATAAAAATGTCAGTACGAAAAGTTTAAACTAAAGGACTTTGTTGCACTTGATACTCTCTGGAATCAGCAACTTGTCAAGATTTGTTTTTAATTTTCTCTATAGATTAACATTTTCTAATCTTCATTGTACTGACTCATCTACCGATAGAAGAGAAGATGGTCGTTGATAATGCATTAAAAACAAGCATGCAAACATAGGCCCTAATCAAACACAATATTCGTTTTCAATCTATATGGACTTACAGGCTCTATGGACTTACAGGCTCTATGGACTTACAGGCTATATGGACTTACAGGCTACATGGACTTACAGGCTATATGGACTTACAGGCTATATGGACTTACAGGCTATATGGACTTACAGGCTCTATGGACTTACAGGCTATATGGACTTACAGGCTATATGGACTTACAGGCTATATGGACTTACAGGCTGTAGGGGGATTTCAAACCAACCATTGAGCAACCTTATTCAAGTCGTTCACTTTAAACAAAAAATAAATACATTTAAAAAACGATCACCCAGATACCCCGTTATTTTTTACGTATCTCTTTCCAAATGTTCCAGACAAGTGATAGGATCCTATCGGAATACTTTAGTACACCATTTTGAAACAATGTGATATAATTAAAACAGAGAAGCGTAGTCATTAAAAAGGGAGCAAAATGAGGCTTCTCGCAAGACATAAATTAGTTTATACATATTAAGTGGATTGTCAATAGGTATTTCATCAACAAACTTTATTAATAATCTTCAACATGAAACCTTACAAAACGTTCTTGTGTCATGAGTATTTTCAGCCTACACTTTCAACATTTCAACATGCAGAAACTTTTTTACAACTTATTTGCGTGCATTACAGGGCAATCACTAACTCAGAAGCCAAACTGTAATGATTACAAAATACGCCCCTGTCAATAAGTTGTTTACTTTATTTCTACGACACCCAATCTCGGATCAAGATGCAATTTTGCCTAATTATTTCTTTTACCTGACAACATAAGAATCATTTTAATGATAAACCAATTAGTTAATAAACTATTGGTAATTAATTATTTTGTTTGGTATCTCGAACAAGTGAAAGAAATCGTACTTAAGTACTCAAGTGGTGGTATAAGCTGAATTAGTCCCCTTTATAGGTCGCCGCTTCAAAGTAAGTTTAAATTATACAATAGATAACTACACAATGTTCTATTTTCATACACACCTCTCTAGCAGAGTGGTTAAGATGTCGGCTTAAGTCATAAGTTCGAAGTCAGGTTGTTCCCTCTTTTTTTATAAATGTTTTTAAAAACAATTATGTAAAAAAAACATTACCCAGATGTCCCCTTCTCCCCCCCCCCCCTCATTTTCACAACTGGTCTAGAACTGGTCCACAACTGGTCCAGAACTGGTCCAGAACTGGTCCAAAACTGGTCTAGATAAGGGATAGAATCAGCGTAGTGAGAAAGATAAAAGCATGACACATTTAAATGATTATGACACATGGTCCGCCCCTGAACGTAAGCCATTTCAATTTTAAGATGATTAAATAATTCTCAAAAATTAAAATGGTTAAACTAGACTTTTCATTGTTTAGCCAATTAGATGGGGATTTTGTTTCCAATGACACACATGCCTAGACTCAAATATCTAGAATTATCGTAAGCGCCGTTTTTGGAAATACAGGAACTGTTAGAACTGTTAGAACTGTAGAACTGTTAGAACTGTAGAACTGTTAGAACTGTAGAACTGTAGAACTGTTAGAACTGGTAGAACTGTAGAACTGTTAGAACTGTTAGAACTGTTAGAACTGTAGAACTGTTAGAACTGTAGAACTGTTAGAACTGTAGGTTAGAACTGTAGAACTGTTAGAACTGTAGAACTGTAGAACTGTTAGAACTGTTAGAACTGTTAGAACTGTAGAACTGTTAGAACTATAGAACTGTTAGAACTGTAGAACTGTTAGAACAGGTAGAACTGGTAGAACTGGTAGAACTGTAGAACTGTTAGAACTGTAGAACTGTTAGAACTGTAGAACTGTTAGAACTGTTAGAACTGTTAGAACTGTAGAACTGTTAGAACTGTAGAACTGTTAGAACTGTTAGAACTGTTAGAACTGGTAGAACTGTAGAACTGTTAGAACTGTTAGAACTGTAGAACTGTTAGAACTGTAGAACTGTTAGAAACTGTTAGAACTGTTAGAACTGTAGAACTGTTAGAACTGTTAGAACTGTAGAACTGTTAGAACTGTTAGAAACTGTTAGAACTGTTTCCTTCCATTCATCTTTTTTTTTCAAAACAAAACGTTGTCCACCCATGAAGAAATTGTCAGCTAATAGAAGGAATTAAAACAAACAAAAAACGTTTCAGTTTTTCTCATCTCCAGCAGAACTCCTCCCTTTTTTTCTCCCTCTCTAGTTATTAAAGTATATATCTAGCTCCCTTCCCCATTGACTCCTCCTTCTAAACATCAGACTCTTCAGAGTACAACTTTTTTTTTTTTTTTTTTGCCTTTTTGCCTTTCTAAAACATCTCAATCTCGTCAGTGTAATATTAACGTAGCCTGAATAAAAAAAAAAACATGAGCAGACGTGAGATTGTAAGTCCATCTTGTAAGGTTGTCTTCCAACAAGGAGATGAAGACTTGGAAGAACTAGGAAAAGAATAAGACAAAAAAATTATTTCATGACTATAGAAACAAAAATTCTCCACACGCTGTAATTAAGACGTGAACGAGGCAGTTAGTTCTTTTAGAAGTCAAACCATTTCAAAGTTTTCAATTAGGCTTGTTAAACTTTAGAAAATGTGTTGAAAGTAGTCATATCAGAATAGAAAACAAAACAGTTTCTCCTCTATTACTTTTTTCCACGTTTTCATTTCATTATTACTGTTTTGTTTTAAGTACCTCTATTCTGGCCAAACATTTGGAGTGGGCATAACCTGGAACCTTCTGGATAAACAAGGTTATCGAAAACGGCTCTAACGATTTTCCTAGAAATATGTCGGTTGATGTATGGGAAAACTCTAGCTTGACAGTTATAAATTTTCAAAGTTTAGTTAATTAAATTTGGCTACTGGACTGGAAAATCTTTCTCTTCAACAGATGACGTCTTCGGGTATTTCCGTATTGATTCAAGAGTTCAATAAATTCATGCTCAGGAACATTTTGCACATCGTCAAGTCTAGATCTAAAGGTCCATCATTAGAATATAATAAAGTGTAGTAGATTTATCATGGGCGTAGCCAGGATTTTTTTTCGGGGGGGGGGGGAGGGGGAAAGCGGAATGGGGCTATGGGGTAAAAATGTTCCCGTTGTTTAAAATGTAACATTTATTAGTTGTTAAAAGCAAAACAAAAATCGCTCTATAAGTTATCTTTCTTATACAGTATTTTAATATTTTTCTTGTTTCACTTCACATTATGTTCCAGGCTTGTTCGACGCCGCCTTTTTCTCTTACAGGGGCGTCTTCGACTCAACTCTTTGGACAATTGCCAAGAAGCTCGACGCCCCACTGAAAGAGCAACTCTTCAACTGAGATAGAGCACTGACGTAAAGGTGCCGTCAAAGTATTTGGATTATTTCCCTTAGTAATAGTTTTAGTTGCAGTTCAATATCTTATTGATCCATTTAGTCTGAAGTCTGTGATTCCCTTCATTTGTGTTACGTGTTGAGCTGCACTTTTTTTTTTACGCTGTTTGTTATCATTTCCCGCCAAATTACTTTTTACTTGTGGAACCTTTTTTTTTCACGAATCAAATATAAATATAAGCCACTTAAAGCATTCAGAAACTATAAGATATACGTCACCAAGAGAAAGAGAGAGAGGGAGAGGCGGGGAGGGATAAGTGAGAGAGTTGGCCAGAAAATAAAAAGACAGAATAAGAAATTAATAGGAGAATAAGACAGAAAGAAAGTGGAAGAGAAGAAACAAAAAAAAAAGGTGAGTAGGAAATAGAGAAGGTGAGAGAGGAGAAGATAAACTAGGATGGAGGAGGCAAACAGAGGAGAGAGAGAAGTGGGGCACAGCTATAGTGATAAAAAGAATGAGAGAGAAGCGATGAAAGAAGGAGACGGAGAAGGGGACATAACTGTCAGCACTCGCATAGTCTGTGGACACATTGAGATATTTATCCCAAAGCTAGATCTAGTTGGCTGTGTACAGCCACAGTTCTTTCAAAACATCACGTCTGCATAGCAAATCAGTCATTTTTAAACACTTACAAGTACAACACATATCTCAGAAGATAGATGCAAGAAATATGTCTGCCAGGTCGTGCGGCTTGCGTGCTGGACTGTCGCTCGGACTTATGGATGCTGCCGGGTTTAAACCCATCCCGCTCCCATCCCCCGTCGTCCTGCGGGAGGTTTGGACAAGGAAGTAAACTATCTTCAACTCTGAAGGAACATCCGAAAACATGTAAAACATTTTACAACAGATAGCATATTTATTTTCAATAAGATTATATATATCTATATGTAACTAATGATCAAGTTGTAACTTGAAACTGCAGTAGTTCTAAATGAATTGGATGACTTTGTGTGATACTCGAGCTGAGAAACAAATCTTAAATCGTTCATTTCACTATGTGGCAGTGACGTAGCTACCAATGTGCGGGTGGTGCGGGCCGCACAGGGCACCAAGTGGAGAGGGGCACCAAAATTCCCCCAGTGTGTATTAATTTCCTATTTCCCTGAGCGTTTCAGTAAAAACGATAAATTGTATGGACACGAACAAACATAAACTACTGTATTTTAAACATGAACTAACAATTTATAAACTAGTCATGTCGCTATTTTGTTTCATCACCTTGGCTATTTCTTCAATACAATGTAAGCTTTGAATCTAATTTAAAAGATTTATTTCGGACACACGGTACATGTTGTTACTAGATACAAATATCACTAGAGCTATTAACGGGGGATCCTAAAGTTGATTGCCGTGTGTGAGACTAATGATGAACGATTCCAAGAGTGTTGCCTGTGTCAGCTCAACTTGACATTCAGTGCCAACATTGCAACACATTGTCTAGGTCAACAGATCATCTAGTAGTTAACACGGCCCACATCTCATCAAGTGTTTACTGGTCTTATCTTATCTTATCTTATCTTATATAGTACAGACGTTACTTCAAAAAAGAAGATGATTACGTCATTCATGCATTTAGTCATGCATATTAACCAATGACTTAAATTCTGACAGCTCTGTAATATAAAGAAGAAGATAGGCCAACTTTTTTTACTTCATTGTTTTGTCCGCTGGTTTAATCTAGATATAGAGTTTACAAATATATTACTAAACTCTAGCTCTAGACAATTGTCTAAGTTTATTGATTTCTTTAAGATTCTTTATAGTTTAATTTTGGAAATAATTCTATTGTAATGTCAATATTTTTAAATAAGCTAACCAAAGGCTTGTTCTTAGAAAGTGGATGTGTTATTCGCCAAAAAAAGAATCCTTATTTTGCTTCCCCTGCATACTCTTCTTAACGAGATCAAGAACCAAATCTTTATTTAAATCCAAAGATCGATTTAATGATTGGTGGAGGTTATCCTCTAAAATAGAAAAACATAAGACCAACAGAGCTCACATTCAGTCATCGCTTGCTTGGGAGTAGGGAACAGTATTGACAACAAGGCCCAAGATTTGATTATACAAGAGACAAAAACCTGGAGAGAATCTTGGACATCATTGGTTTTCTCTCAAAGCAAAATCTGGCGCTTCGTGGGCATCGCGAGCGAGCTGAAGGACAAAATAAAGGCAATTACTTGGAGTTAGTAAAATTACTATCAAAGTACGATCCACTCTTGAGGGAGCATGTGCTTCGAACTAAGCTTTGTTCCAGACCGAATACATACATGTCTCCACAAATACAAAATGAATGTATTACAACAGTGGGGGATCACGTTAAAACAACAAATCATACAGCACGTAAAACAAAGCCAAATATTTCTCTATTATTTTTGACAGTACACCTGACATCTCAAAGCGTGTTCTCAGATCTGAGAATCAGTACAGAACCTCAAAAATGTATTGGCCATAAGAAAAAGATGCCTGGTGAGAAAAGTGACGACTATGTACTTACACACAAATAAGAGGTACGAAGGGAAATTTATTCTACCTTGGACAGGAATGTTCAAGAAATAATTTACCGATTCGAGCAACTTCATGATGTAGCAAATAGATATGAATTTTTGTCGCCTTCCCAGCTATTAAATCCTCAGGTCGAAATCAATCTCGATAGTATTCCTAGCGACATTGATAAAAGCAAATTTCTGCTGGAGTGTAAGAGGCTTCAACGGTTTGTCACAGTTTCATCAGAAGCCTCTGAACTTCCAAAACAAGGACCTGTTGAGCTCCTGAAATTTAAAAAAAAATATTACCTAGATGATTCAGTCCCAAATATCGTCATCATGATTCGCAAATTTTTTACTATTGCGGTAAGCCTCGCTACATGCGAGAGAAGTTTTTCCAAACTTAAACTGATCAAGAATTACTTGCAATCAACAATGACAAATTTACGACTCACTAATTTAGCCATTTTGTCCATTGAACAAGAGCTAGTGGAAAAAATTGATTTCGATAACATTATTGATACTTTTGCCAGCAAGAAAGTGCGTAAAATTCACTTGTAGTATGTTTAAGTAAAAGTGATTTTTTGAATTAACAATATTTGATTAATGAGTACATATTATTTTGAACAAAAAAGTAAGGTTTTGCAATGTTATTATTTAGATAGCTTTTTTTTTTTGGGAGGGGGGGCATCAAGATGAGGTACCGCACCAGGCATCATATACTCTAGCTACGCCACTGCTATGTGGCCAACTACTCTCAAACACTTCTACTATGGCTAGTTCACAAGGTCCTCGGGGGCTCGCAAAGACAATACCAGGGGAAAAGAAGAGGTAGACAGAGCAAGCGATGGGAAGATATCGTAACAGAATGGACGGGCCTGTCATTGAAAGAAATGAAAGAAACTCTATTCAAGACAAAAGTCAGAGAGGAATGGAGAAAGACAATTAACAGATCTTATGTGATGCCCAAACGCTTTAACAGACAAAGGGATAGATGAAGGTGACGTCAACTCGGTGACGTGGCGCGGACGATCTGAGACCACACATCTGGAAGGTTCCTGAAAGAGAAACTGTAGAAAGATAAAGCTTTGCCTTCACGAGCTCGCTTACTATGGGATCTTCTGGTTCACCAAGGTCACTTGGAATAGAAGTCCTACACGTCGGCACTTTGAAGTCACGAGCTACAGCAAAACATTCTCCACCAAATTGTCTCCAAACTTCTTATTCCTAAGGCCGTTTGAAGTTCCCACAAGCCTATAATAAGGGCTAAAAAAACCCTAAATCATCCAGTCCAACTTTCCAATGGAATTTAACTCTCATAGTCTACATTATGCACTATATGTAAAAGTTTCAATAAGCCGGATAGCACCTCATCACGGACCAGATATTGTTCGCGGGCCGTGATTTTGGGCTGAGATTTAAATAATTATTCCAGTTATTTCTAAAGCTTTATATAAAGAGCATTTCTGAAGAGCATGTGGTTGATTTTAGGGTTAATGAGGATACTTGTTTTTTTGTTGTGAAAGATAATCAATATTAGAAACTCCTCAAATATGCATGACAGGAACTTATAATTTCCAATTGTCAACAGATGCATAAACTACGGCCCGCAAATCATATCCTGCCCGTGACGCTGTGCTAACTGGCCCCTTCAAACATCTACCCACATTTCATAATGACGCCACAGAGAATCGGTTCATTGTATGATTTATTGAGAGAGATGCGGACCATGGCCGAGATTAATCGTTAAAGAATGCCTTAACACTGTTTGCAACGTCACAACCTGTGAGTGATTTAAACTTAAACTAATATCTCGTTGCCACGTCACAGGTCTGTACGGAGTGGCAACAAGCTATTGGTCTCGCCATGATACGCGTGTTGAAAATGCATATGCCCCCCCCCCACTCCGATTTGGGCTTCTCACTGGTTAAATAAGTTCCTTCCTAAATGAAGAATATTGAGGTATAGTCCAAACCAACTTGTGGGTGGCAGAGGAGGGCAACGGACTAAGTTCAAACATGGCCAATACAGGAAGGAGAGAATTCCTTCCGATTAGGCTGCATAGAAAAAGGAGAAACATGTTAATTTGTTTTCACAGACATATGGGAAGAAAAAGGATAACAATTACATTATCTTATCTTATAAAACACAGACGTTACTTCCATAACTAGAAGATGATAACGTCCTACTCGTGTTCCAATCTAGTCATGCATGTTAAAGTTAAACTTAAATTCTGTCAAGTCATTCGTTTTTCTGGCTGGCTCAGGCAGCCCATTCCATGCTCTAATAGCACTATGGAAGAAGGAGCATTTGTACAAATTTGTCCTAGCATATGGAACGAGTGAGCGAGCATCCATCAATCACAACGCAAGCATCCATCAATCACAACGCAAGCATCCATCAATCACAATGATGAGAGGATAAATCTGGAGCGTCTCACATTTTTCATAACCTTGACAACTTTAATTTACCGAGGCAGATTTTGACGAGTTAAGGGAGACAAACTAAGATGTTATCCAGGGTGAAAATTATCTTCCTTCGATTCCAAGTAAACTTTTAACCGGTCGAATAAACCAAATAATAATAGTAATAATAATAATAATAATATTACAAGGGGTGTCAATAGTAAAAATGTTCCTGGGAGAAAAATTCTAGAAATGGTTGAGGGTGGGGGGAGACGAAAATAAAACTATGTATAGCCGGTGGCAAGTAATGTCGTCCCAGTCCCTTTGAACGCCATGCCCTTGCTACGCTACTGCTCTACTCCAAGGAGGCTATTAGTGTAACATGAGGATAACATGTCTGTTCAATTAGTGGATGGGGGAGAGTCAAGTGAAGATATTTTCTGAAGTTCTTGTAGCTTTTGTTGACAAAGAAAAAAGTTATCACTTGCGTTTCGTTACCAACACTGACCGTCCTCTGTATGATTTGTCTACCAGTTTCTTTATCAACACTGACCGTCCTCTGTATGTTTTATTTACCAGTTTCTTTATCAACACTGACCGTCCTCTGTATGTTTTGTCTACCAGTTTCTTTACCAACACTGACCGTCCTCTGTATGTTTTGTCTATCAGTTTCTTTATCAACACAATCGTTCTTTTCTCTCTGCTTTGATGTGTAGTGTATGTTTCAATAATTACACACCACTTATCTTTGTAAAAGGCTAACTCTTTATAATGCATACATTATTTAATTAAGGTTAAGGTCCGAAAAGATAATGGTCAAAGGCAGGAAAAAAGGCAGGTTTCAATATTTTCAGAAAAATATCGGTATTAAATTCTATCAGAAATGGTCCACACAGGCAGGTAAAAAGGCAGGTTTCAATATTTTCAGAAAGAATATCAGAATGAAATTCTATCAAAGGCAAAGGACAGAGAAGACTGGAGAAAAAAGGTTGACAGGTTGTCCAGCAGACCAAGGGATAGGTGAAAGATAATGTGACGTTAGATGTGTACCTGGCCTAACTGATGTCTTATAATGAGTATCTAATTGATCTAATTGTTTTGTAAAGGGTCAGTCTATTATTCAAAGCCTCAAGAAAAAAAAATTTCCGTTAAAAAAAAAAATTCCTTTAGTTTTGAGTTCCGTGGTTGCACTGTCACTCTGCAGTTCACGCGATAATATGAAAAACTACTTATTAATTGTTGTTTTAAATTATGCCCAACTTATTAGCATAGTAAATAGATTTTTTCTCTTTAAAAAAAGTAAACATTTTTTTTTGTAAATGTAGTACGACTGAACTTACATAACTTTGCAATACAATTTTAACAAGAAATATTTTTTGACCAAATATCTAAAACCATTTGCATAAATGTGTTTAAAAAATGGTCAATGACTATCTCCCTTACTGAAAAGCCTCCAGTATTTGTTACGTTTTTGAATAAATCAATGACCGACCCACCCCTCCCCTCAACTACTTGGGGAATGTATCACTCTTAAGTCAATTGACTGGGTGCAAAAACGACAGATGAGAACACAAGGTATGCATTCAGTGACACACGTTAGCTGTTGGCTGAGTGACAGAAGAAGTTCCAAGAACTCAAGATGAGCGCTCTCTCTCTCTCTCTCTCTCTCTCTCTCTCTCTCTCTCTCTCGTCTCTCTCTTTTTTAAAATAACTAATAATTATGTTTAAGTGAGATAAGGGAGAGACCCTACATTCGTTATGCATAATGGGTTTAACATTGATTAATCGTACAGATAAATCTCAGTTCCAATTTCTGGTTCATCTATAATTCGAACGTGAATCTATACATTATCCATTTATATTTCTGTTGAATTTGTCTTTCAAAACAATGTTAGATATTTTTTTTTAATTAGTTAAAAGATTTCTTTTATCTCAACTGTGTACCACATAGCACACTACCTGCCAGTTAGGCGTGATAATATATGAACAAGTAAAACTTTTATTTTACAAAAATCAGACCAGTTCCGTGTTCTGGTGGCACTTAGCGAGACAGTTATTATATACTTTTGTCCTGGCACGTGAAATAAATGACACGTTTTCATTTTGTGTCCTTTTAAATATGTTTGTACAAAGCTTTTACTCTGTCTGTGTGGCAAAAAGCGTGTACACGTTATTTCTCCCACATTTATTCTCGGGTCAAGTTGAAACCTTGCACAATTATTAGTTGGAATAGAAAAAATAGAAATCAATTACAAAAATTAACCAGTTAGTCAATTCATTACTGGTAATTAATTATTTTTATCAGTAATGGGAAATTAATCCTTTAGTATTCACAGATACAGCTAAATACGTAAGCTTCTTAAACAAATTAATAAATAAAAAAATAACCAATTAGTCAAACAATACACACAAAAATATAACATTTTTTTACACCACCACTTCCTTCCCCACCCGAGAATAAAAATCCTGGTAAAGCGAATGTATAAATCTACTAGAGTTTATAAAATTCTAATGATAGGCCTATAGATCGAGACTTACAAGACTGTGAGCAATGGAGAGGTAAAAAAATGTTCAATTTTTTTAAAAATCTAACATTCATTGCTTATTAAAAGCAAAAAAATTGATGTAAAAGTTGTTTAAAGGAGGCATTTGTTTTAAAGTATTGTTTATATTTTTTCTTGTTTTGTCTTGGCAGAAGTATCACACATCAGCTTTTGTCTCAATCTATCAAATATTATCACAACGCTCACAGCTTTAGAAGAAAGGGGTATGGCTAAAGTGTTAACAAGTGAAATGAAAAGCAGCATGCATAGTGCGCATGTCATCTTTCGAAATGATTGAAGAGTTCCATACATATCGTCTGCTCATGTCTGTAAGTGTGAAATTCGTGGCGGCTGGCCAAAACATGGGAAATGGAAGCAGGTTGGAAGCACGCTTTCTAAAACACATTCACAAATATTTAGGAAGAGTTGATACAACTTCGTTTCTTACAAACTGGAACGTCGCAGTCTCTTTTTATCATAAGGAGCCGCGGTGGCTAAGTGGTAAAGCGCTTGGCTTCCGAAACGAGGGTGCCGGGTTCAAATCCTGGTGAAGACTGGTATTTCGGAATTTTGGGCGTCTCTAAGTCCTTCCAGCTCTAATGGGTGCCTGACATTAGTTGGGGAAAAAGGCGGTTGGTCGTTGTGCTGGCCTCATGACACCCGCGGAAGAATTTGGTCGACAATCGTTATTGGTACCCTGATTGTTCATCAGAATTCAGCACCCAATTAGTAGCATAATACAGAGTTAGAAAAAGAAGGATTGATACACACACACACACACACACATAGAGAGAGAGAAAGAGAGATGGATAGACAAAATGAAAATGAAGAAAACAAAACACGACAGAACGAGTGAGAGAGTGAGAGACATAGACAGAAAGCAAAAAAAAAAGATAAATAATAAGCTGAGACAGAGAGAGAGATAGTGAAACAAAATGTGAAAGAAAGAAAGTATTAAGTACAAAGACAGGGGAGAGAGAGAGAGGGAGAGAAAGATAATTCATTTTGGCTTTACAGATTCTCCAATGTAATCATCTAGACCAAATACTAACATAATTTCCAGACATCAAGTCTTTCTAATCTAGAATCAATATTGTAGTCCGATAATCAAAATTCGATGGTAGGCTAACATTCAAATATGCCTTAAGAAAAAAAAAATTCTGATAAAATGGGACGAAATTATTGTGTTTTTTTTTAGCGGACCCCGAAAAGGTAAAAGACGCTATTAGTTTTGTGCGGTCTGTCTGTCCGTCTGTCCGTCCGTCCCGTTTAGATCTCAGAAACTAGAGGAGAAAATGAAAATCGGACATCATGATATTTTAGATCATTTAAAGTTCTGATGCAACGGCTATTTTTTTCTTTTCTAAAAGCGAAAACTCTATTTTTTTAAATCACTTATGCAAGCAGTTTTTTATAAAAATACACCACTTTTACAACTATTCACTGTTAATAGTAACAAACACAGAAGGCTCTTAAGTAAAGAAATACTGCGGAACTATAACACATCTATTCAAATGGTTTTAGATTTTTTGTCAAAATATTTCTTTTTACATTTGTATTACTAAGTTAAGTAAGTTCAGCCGTACTAGCTACTACAGTTATATTTTAAAAAATGTTTACTTTCTTTTAAAAGAGAAAAATCTATTTACGTATATAAGTTGGACATATCTTAAAATAACAATTAATAAGTAGTTGTTTTATCTATCTATCTATCTATCTATCTATCTATCTATCTATCTATCTATATCTATCTATATCTATATCTATATCTATATATATATATATATATATATATATATTGTTACGAATCTCACTATCCAGGCTCTCTGCAAACTGCATCATACACCACCAACTTAAAGAACTTGAAAACTCAGGGCTCCAAAATAAGGTAACACTTTAATAGTTGAATAAATCTGAGCCAATACTGTACAATTGGCAAAACGTACACTGTACAAATATCTCTCCGATAACACCGTACCGCCGTATCAACTCTTGCACTGGCCTCTACGTCTCGTTCCGGGCTTGCACTGGGTTCAACAGTTCAGGACTGACTTCACACACTAGGCTCGTTGTGTCGGACTCGATCACAGACCAAGATCAAGACGCCAGTTGTCTCAACTGTACTTGACAGTACTCCGCACTGAACCGTCGTAATGCTCCGTACAGAACCACACCGTTGAACTGTGCTGTAGTCGACCGTGTTCTGAACCCTTGTCGTGAACCTTCTGTCGTGAACCGTGTTGTATTGAGCCCCTTTCCTCAACCGTCTTGACTGCGACACCTCCGCTCTTATATAGGGTCCCTAATGGCCTTCTCGAACAGGACAGAACGCCGCTCGACGTTTCTGGGTGGTCAGATGACTACAACTCTCGTGACGCTCCTGAGCTCTGTTCACGACGTCGATCCTTCCCGAACCGTCGTGTTGACACTCGTCTCGGCTGACCGTCGTAGCTCGTCACGGTTGACCGCTCGTCTAACGCTGGCCTGGGGCGATTTGCGTCGACTGACTACACTCACACCACTACCCCCATCTGTGCCACCACCAGATTTATAACACTATATATATATATATATATATATATATATATATATATATATATATATATATATAATCGCGTGAAATGCAGCGCTACATTATTATTATAGAACACTTAACTAGAGGATTTTTTTACAGAAATATTTTGATTGACCATTTACAAAACAATTAGAACAATTAGATATTCATTATAAGACGTCAGTTAGGCCAGGTTCACATCTACCTTCAAATTCACTTTTACCTATCCTTTGGTCTGCTGGACCACTGGGGACACAAGATCTGTCAACCTTGTTTCTCCATTCTTCTCTGTCATTTGTCTTTGATAGAATTTCATTATGATGATCTTTCTGAAAATATTGGAACCTGCCTTTTTACCTGCCTGTGTGGACCACTTCGGGGGCAGATTTTGAGTTTGTGTGGAAACACAAACTGTCTTTTTAACCTTGTTTTTATTCATGTGTTTGTCTATAAAAAAGGTCCCCTTTCAGACCTTGTGGTCTTTAGGGTAAATAATGTTAAGGTCATCTGTTTCTGTAGACTACTGTTAATTAGGGTATCATGTGGCCAGCACAACGACCAACGGCCTTTAGTTCATATAAGCTAAGTTAAAAAATCAAGTTTTTAAATAAGAGAGCTGCAACATGGGACTGTGATGTGTGCATAGTATGAATTCAGTCCGGTAATTACCACACGCTATGAGAAAGAAAAACAACGATTTTTTAATGCCACAGTCGGCACTGCAATCAACTCAGCTAAATACTAACACGTGATTATATTGTCAATGTTGACACGGCGTTTGATTGGATGAAAGAAACCAACGTGGCGATATAAACACATGTCATAGATTTGTGAGCGGAGAAATTAGTTTTAATTTGTGTTCCACGTCCATTTACTATTTCTAAAGTATTTCAACGAATTAATAAATTGCATACAACATATCACAAAGATTTCTTTGCTAGCAGCGATTGATAGTTAAAAACCTTATTGAAAACTGTAACTCCCAAAATTCTATTGGTGTTACTGGCTTAGTGTTATATATACCTCTTTTGGTATTGATGTTTAGTTCTTGTCTTCTAGTTCTTGTCTTCTATTTATTAAATATTTATATCTTCATGACTTTGTAGTGTATTCTTATTAAGCTTGCTGTGTACTTCAACCACAAGACGTAGATCTATAAATTAGTACTGAACACAGATGTAGCAGACATATATTTATTGAGCAAAATAATAGTTTACAAGTAGGCAATCTCAGACATCAATAACATGAATAAGTTCTCCAATATGTTTCACAAACATTTACAATTCCAGTAAGAATACACAAAGGAGTAATTATAAAACATTCTAAACCGCAGACCTAACACGTCTGTCTCTTCTCAGAACATAGCTCTTACCGAGCATGCGGTTTCTTCTTATCATGTGACCAACAAAAATGATACCCCGTGAATGCCAATGTGAAGGTCCCCTATTTCACAAGAAACACCATATTTCATGTATCTCTAGATTCTCAAACCATAGTGTTACAAAAACAAACAAAGGTCTCTATAAGAATACATGATGGAAATCGAGTTACTATATTTTTGTTCTGCCCACCAACTCCATCCTCCATCTTCTACTGGCACGATCTTTTACGTTATTAGTCTTCTACAGCAGCTACTTTCTTCTACTGCTACAGTCTTCATTCTTTATACATACGCCTAGGCCAACTGCTACCATAGTCCAGGCCTACTGCTACCAAAGTCCAGGTCTACTGCTACCATAGTCCCACTGGCGGATCCAGGGGGAGGGGGGCGGTAGGGGCGATCGCCCCCCCCCCCCACTCGGCCGACCCCCCCCCCCGAAGGGGGGGGGGCGGACGAACTTTACTATAGGATTCAAACAATTTGTATACAAATTTATTACTTATGTTAAAAATATATACTAATTATTTATATTTCAACCTACTTTTAGATTATTTCGCCCCCCCCCCCTCTAGTATGTTGGCTGATTTGGTGGGGTCGGGAGGGGGCGATGGTATCAATCCCGCCCCCACTTACACTTTCGAGTGGGGGGGGGCGGTCAAATTTATTTGTAGAAATCACAACTTGCTAACAAAATCAATTAAATATCTATATCATTAAAACTTGTTATTGATATTTTAATTTTAACCTATTTTTTTATTATGTCGTTCCCTGTTTGCCGATTGGGGGGGGGGGGACGAATACCTCTACTGCCCTTCCCACCTAAAGCCTTTGAATGGGGGGGGGGGGGCGGTCCGTTTCTATGAAGAAATCATAGTTTGTGAACAAAATTAGTTGAATTAATATATCAATTTTATATTAAGTCGCTCCCTTTCTGGTATTTTCGCCGCTTCGGTGGGGTGAGGGGGGGGGGCGATTGCATGTACTGCCCTCCCCACTCTAGCCCTCTGAGTGCTGGGGGGGGCGGTCCTATTTTTGTGGAGAATCATAGTTTGTGTATAAAATTAGTTGAATATATATATAATATAAACTACGTATTGATATGTGACCCATTGAATATTATGTCGTACCACACTCTAATCTCAAATTGTATCATTAGTAAATTTAGATGAAAAAGGGTTGTACCAAGTGGGAGGGGCGATACATGCAATCTTATTTCCCCCATCGGACAAATTAATACTTTTTCTTTTTGTATTATAGTTAAGAAATTACAAAATTAAAAAAATCTGTCATTAATATAATTTATATAAAATAAAATAAATTATTGTATCGAGTCGCCCCAACCCTATCCACTATTCTTTAATGCCAAATGCAATCTTTAGTAGAAATTATTAAAGGAGCGAGGATTAATCGTTTTCACTCTACCGCCATTCCCATTTCCAGACAGAGTTTTTGTAATTTCACATGAATTTATCATAATTATTTTAAGAAAGACTTTGTATTGGAAAAGTTAGAATTCAAACGAAATTTTTCAATATAAGAGTCATGATAGAGATGAGTTCTAAACTCAAATAATGTTTTTATAGTCGCCTTTTCCCAGCCTTTACTCAAACTGATATTTTTCTAGCTAAAAATTTTGGAACTATAACTCACAATTTATACTAGAGTTTTCTTAAATACAATTTATCGAATAAGTTTTTTTTCGGCGGTGATCCTCAAAGCAAAAATCTAAATACGTGGGGTATCCTATCTTTTCAAGGAACAAATCGGTTTTATTTGCAATGTATTATGGGCCTATAAAGTCATATTAGAATATTTTTCAAGTACAACATTATTCGAAAGGTCCGTTTCTAATAGTATGAATAATGAGCTTTAGGTCAGGAGAATGCGTTTTTGCAGTGAAGAATACAAGAAAACGCTATTGGCGTCGGGGCTTCGCCCCGAACTCCATTGATGAATAATGAGCTGTACATGTCAGGAGAATGCGTTTCTGCAATGAAGAATGCAAGAAAACGCTTTTGGCGTCGGGGCTTCGCCCCGAACTCCATTGATGAATAATGAGCTGTACTTGTCAGGAGAATGCGTTTCTGCAATGAAGAATGCAAGAAAACGCTTTTGGCGTCGGGGCTTCGCCCCGAACTCCATTGATGAATAATGAGCTGTACTTGTCAGGAGAATGCGTTTCTGCAATGAAGAATGCAAGAAAACGCTTTTGGCGTCGGGGCTTCGCCCCGAACTCCATTGATGAATAATGAGCTGTAGATGTCAGGAGAATGCGTTTCTGCAATGAAGAATGCAAGAAAACGCTTTTGGCGTCGGGGCTTCGCCCCGAACTCCATTGATGAATAATGAGCTGTAGATGTCAGGAGAATGCGTTTCTGCAATGAAGAATGCAAGAAAACGCTTTTGGCGTCGGGGCTTCGCCCCGAACTCCATTGATGAATACTAAGCTGTACTTGTCAGGAGAATGCGTTTCTGCAATGAAGAATGCAAGAAAACGCTTTTGGCGTCGGGGCTTCGCCCCGAACTCCATTAATGAATAATAAGCTGCAGATGTCAGGAGAATACGTTTTTGCAGTGAAAAAGCAAGAAAACCTTATAGCGCTGCCCCAGTTGTTTGGTTTTTCGCCGAAGGTTGAGAAATGCTGCTTTTTTATTCTCATATATATATATGTGTATGTATGTGTGTGTGTGTGTGTGCTGTACGCACGTTTATGCGTAGGGTTAGGGTTTACTGGGCGTTAGGGTTAGGGTTTGGAAAAAAATCGCCCCCCCCCCAGTCCAAAGTTCTGGATCCGCTAGTGCATAGTCTAGGCCTACTGCTACCATAGTCCAGACCTACTGCTACCATAGTCCAGGCCTACTGCTACCAAAGTCCAGGCCTACTGCTACCATAGTCCAGGCCTACTACTACCATAGTCCAGGCCAGTGGCGTAGCTACCAATGTGCGGGTGGTGCGGGCCGCACAGGGCACCAAGTGGAGAGGGGCACCAAAATTTCCCCCAGTGTGTATTAATTTCCTATTTCCCTGAGCGTTTCAGTAAAAACGACTAATTGTATGGACATGAACAAACATAAACTACTGTATTTTAAACATGAACTAACGATTTATAAACTAGTCATGTCGCTATTTTGTTTCATCTCCTTGACTATTTATTCCATCAATGTAAGTTATAGAACAGTTTGAATCTTATTTACTAGATTTATTTCGGGCACACGGTACATGCTGTTACTACACTGATCAATGCTCTGTAATATAAGGAAGAAGAAGAAGATAGGCCAACCTTTTTTTTACTTCATTGTTTAGTCCATTGGTTTAATCTAGATATTGAGTTTACAAATATATTTCTAAACTCTAGTTCTAATTAATTGTCTTAGTTTATTCATTTCTTTATGATTCTTTATAGTTTAATTTTGGAAATAATTCTATTGTATTGTCAATATTTTTAAATAAGCTAACCTTTGTTTTCTACGAGTTTTTTTTTTTAACTAACTAGTTAATTGTAATACTGTAACGTAAACAAAATGATGAACAGTGCTCAAGACTGACTAGGCTGGCTGGCGCCTCAAAACCCTTTTAAGCTCAGACGGAGAAATCGGCATCTCTGGTTCTGTCCGGTCTGGGTAGACTATAAGGGCCCTATACCCAGATCTATCGGGGTCCCTCATTTCCGACCCATCGGTATAACAGAAAATGCCATCTGATGGGTAGGACTTTAATGTAGCTGATGCCAAGTTTTGGAGTATGGCAGGTGTTAATCGCCTCTTGGTGGCTCCCTCTTGCCCTATAAGGGACATGTTTATTTGTAAGGCCGGCATTCTCCTCCGCGGAGGGCAAGTAGGCTACTAATTCTTCTAATAGGAATTCTATCAGTGGAGAGCCCAGATAATTTTGACAAACTGGCCGCAATGTGGAGGAACGATCGCATTTTTATGCGGTTCCTCTCTCTCCACTGTTGCACTAAGATTGAGGTGGGTAGCCTAGAGTCACCCCTTTTGTAGCGCTCGTAGGCCGTAAGTACCGCCCTCTCCCTCCTTAAATGTAAATGGGCCACGTTTGTTAAGATTTTAGCAGCGTTTGTTGGGCTTCTTCGAAATGTGCCACAAATGAACCTTAGTGCCTGTGATTGTACTCGGTCGAGTGATTCGATGACAGTTTTACTAGCATATACTTGAACTGTATAGCTGTACTCAATTAGTGATCTGACTGCCCCTAAGTACAATGTGCGTAGCATGTAAGCTTTGGCACCCCACTTTGTGCTGGCCAGCTTTCTTATTAATGCTAACTTCTCTGAGGCTTTTCTTTCAACTTCCTGGACGTGCTGGAGCATTGACAACTTTCTATCCAGGGTCGCCCCTAGATATTTTGGCGTGTTTTCACGTTGGAGTCGCAGCCCACCGAGTTGAAGCTCGAATAGGCTGAACAGGGACCAGGTCGTTTTGGCAACGTTTATATGAATCTGTCATTTGTCGCAATACGAGGAGATGGTTTGGAGGTCTGCTAGTAATGCCGCCTGTATTTGGTCGGCTTTCTTGCCGGTTGACCAGAGGACAATGTCATCCGCATAAAGCAGTTTCTTTGACCGCAGTGAGGTGCGTTTCTTAAATTTCTTAAGTCTAAAGAAGCATCGAGACAAATTTAAGTCACATCATTGCCAGAGTCCACCGACTATAGGCTAGCTGTTATTGGGTATGAATTAACTGAACAATTAAAAGCAACAAAGCAAAATGAGACGTTTATCATTGAATCCAGAAAAAAATGATGAGGCCGACATCCTGAATGATGAAAAAGAAGAAAATACTTCAATACCGCAGGTTCTAGAGAGACTAAAGGACAGCACACAAGCATGTCTTTAGTACACTCCTCAAAAATTCATACAGAAGAAGCTGAACCATCAGACAGTGTAAACAATACAGAAAGCAGGATAATAAACTCTAGACTGAACGACATTGGAGATTGGCCTGATGTCATCACAGATAATATTCACATACACCTTGTCACTCAAGGATCTGAAACAGTTCAGCGTATGGACAGTCAATTCAGAGAGGCGTATAGACATCAAGAATCAGCAAAAGGAAAGGAAAGCTTTCAAAGGCTTGTTTTTTTTGTTTTTTTTTTTTGCAAATGTCTAACGGTGAGAAAGTTCTTAGAAAGTGGATGTGTTATTCGCCAAAAAAAAAAAGAATCCTTATTTTGCTTCCCCTGCATACTCTTCTCAACAAGATCAAGTACCGAATCTTCATTTAAATCCAAAGACGGATTCAATGAGTGGTGGAGGTTATCAGAGCTCACATTCAGTCATCGCTTGCTTGGAGGGAGCTTGAAGTTCGCCTGAGAGTAGGGAACAATATTGACAACAAGGCCCAAGATTTGATTATACAAGAGACGAAAACCTGGAGAGTTAGTAAAATTACTATCAAAGTACGATCTACACTTGAGGGAGCATGTGCTTCGAACTAAGCTTTGTTTCAGACCGAATACATGTCTCCACAAATACAAAAATGAATTTATTACAATATCGGGGGATCACGCTAAAAAACAAATCATACAGCAAGTAATACAAGCCAAATATTTCTCTATTATTTTTGACAGTACACCTGACATCTCAAAGCTGGATCAAACTTCCCAAATTTTACGGTATGTTGTCATGGATAATGACGGGGTGCAGGTTCGTGAGTCTTTTGTTGACTTTATCGACACAAAGGACAAGCATGCTGCTGAAATCGCTGAGATGATTCTAGAGAAACTGCGTTCGGATGGCTTAGACATAATGGACTGCAGGGGGTCAAGACTATCATAATGCTGCGGTCATGAAAGGTCAAAACTACGGTGTCCAAAAACGTATTCTAGAAGTCACTATTCATTGCCTGCTCAAATCATTCTCTTAATTTAGCAGAAATTCGAGCTGCTGAAGCTGAAGTCAATTCGGTAATATTTTTTGGTACACTGGACCGTTTACACGCCTTTTTCTCAACTTCAACTCACCGCTGGGATATCCTCATCAAAATAACCGGAACTAGCATTAAACGTTTAGATGAAACCCGCTGGAGCGCCAGAGGAGAAGCCGTCAAGGTGGTTAAGGATAAATTTTCTAAAATTATAGAAACTCTGGAGACAGTAACTAGCAGAGATGAACATTCATCGACTAGATCTGAAGCAGGTGGATTATTAGTTGCTATTCAATCTTTTAATTTTCTCACCTATCTTGGATTTTGGGCTCCTGTATTAACTGAAATTAATGATGCGCAAGTCTACCTTCAAAAACAAGGATTGTCTATTCGAGACTGCTCACTCAAACTAAAAACATTAGAGACATTTTTAAGTAGTTATCGATAGAACCTAAAAAACGTATTGGCCATAAGAAAAAGATGCCTGGTGAGAAAAGTGACTACTCTGTAGCCTACTTACACACAAAGAAGAGCTTCGAAGGGAAATTTATTCTACCTTGGACAGGATTGTTCAAGAAATAATCACCCGATTCGAACAACTTCATAATGTAGCAGATTGATATGAATTTTTGTCACCTTCCCAGCTATTAAATCCTCAGGTCGAAATCAATCTCGATAGTACTCCTAGAGACATTGATAAAAACGAATTTCTGCTGGAGCGAAAGTCATCATGATTCGCCTATTTTTGACTCTTGCGGTAAGCGTTGCTACATGCGAGAGAAGTTTTTCCAAACTTAAACTGATCAAGAATTACTTGCGATCAACGATGACAAATTTACGACTCACTAATTTGGCCATTTTGTCCAATGAACAAGAGCTGGTGGAAAAAATTGATTTCGATAAAATTATTGATACTTTTGCGCAAGAAAGCGCGTAAAATTCATTTGTAGTATGTTTATGTAAAAGTGATTTTTTTGAATTAACAATATTTGATTAATGAATACATATTATTTTGAACAAAAAAGTAAGGTTTTGCTATGTTATTAATTAGTTAGTCTTTTTTTTTAGGGGGGGGGGGGGGCATCAATATGAGGTACCGCACCAGGTATCATATACTCTAGCTACGCCACTGGTCCAGGCCTACTGCTACAATAGTACAGGCCTACTGCTACCAAAGTCCAGGACTACTGTTATCATAGTCCATGCCTACTGCTACCAAAGTAGAGGCCTACTGCTACCATAGTCCAGGCATACTGCTACCAAAGTCCAGACCTACTGCTACCATAGTCCAGACATACTGCTACCAAAGTCCAGGCCTACTGCTACTATAGTCCAGGGCTACTGCTACCAAAGTCCAGGCCTACTGCTACCAATGTCCAGGCCTACTGCTACCGTTTTTTTAAATGTTTGTAAAATGTTAAACATGTTTTGGATGTTACTTCAGAGTTAAAGATAATCTACTTCCTACTATTCCTAGTCCAAATGTCTCGCAGGACGATGGAGGTTGGCAGCGGGCGGGGTATGAACTTGGGACCGCCGACAGGACCGAACGACAGTCCAGCGCACATACCACACGACAATGCAGCCATCCAGTGGATCTACTGCACGGGCCGGAATAAGTAAATGGAGTCGTCGGGCAGGATTTTTTGTAGAGTTTCCTACTCCTTTTCAAAAGCTTTAATATAAATTCATATACTAATAATAATAAAATATTTTAGAATAAAGAATAAATTTAGTCTCATTTTCTTTCTTATTAACAAAATATTTAATAATATGCGTAGTTTAATTTAATAATTATTTTTTTTATAATGTATTTTTTTTTAATTTGTGGAGGGTAAGCCATTGTGTTGACGTACTGTCTTCAATCCGGAGCTGCTCTAAGTGGACACTTCTTAGCCACGTCAGTGTTGCCAGCCGTAATATTTCAAGTATTGTCGGGAAAAAAAAAGCAAAAAAAATATATATTTGTATGACAAAAAATTTTCTGACCCGTCGAAATTCGGATTTTTTTCTTTATTGTGGAGGCCGGTCTTTTATGGGAGCCCCGATTTTATAAATGCCCCGTCTTTTATGGATGCCCCATGGGCAGTAGCCCTCATTTAAATCTACTACTAGGCCTACATTTGCATTTTGTTTCCAAATATTCTCGTTGTCTTCAATAAATATTATTGCGTCATTATATTCAAAGAACTTAGATGGAGCCTGCTCATACTTCAAGTTTCTTGAACTAAATTCTTCACTTTCTAATTTGGACCTGTGTTCTGTGATTTCTTTATACGGACTCGCAGCACGCAAGCGTGTAAATCACTAGATTTAGGATAACCGTAATGTGACCAGACCGGACAATGGCACTGTGGCAATGTGTATGAGCCTTTATCATTCTCTGTGTGTGTGTGTGTGTATTTGAAAGATAGAAAGAGAGGAAGAGAGAGAGCGCACACCTGGATATAAATACAGTTGAATTCAGTATATCGGACCACATCTGAACGCAATATTAGTCCTTAATAACCGCTTGGTCCGATTAACCGGATTCGAATGTATAATAGGATTTGTTTCGGTACTTTAGGATTCAATCCGAATAAGCGTCTGGTCCCATTAACCGATGGTCATATTAACGGGATTCAAATGTACAATTTAATTTTTATTTTAACTAATTCACATTTCATAATTAATCTAGAGAAAATTATCTGGAAATATTTCAACAAATTTATAAAAGGCTAGCAAATGGCGGACTACGAAATGACAAGATGTCCAAGAGAAGATCATGTGTTTATTAGGCCAGATCGGTTTAAAAAATAATGCCGAAGTAGAAACTCTATTCTATGTAAACGTTCTTTAGATAAACACTACGGTCTAGAGAAAATGAATATGCAAGGGGAGGAATCCACATTCATAAAAAATGAATTATCTTGTTTTAGCTAGTATACTATTATTTATTTGCTGATTGCTGTCACAAATTATATTTATCTACATCCTGTACTTTTATGTTGTGGTAGGTCCACTGGTTTCTTAGAAAGGGAGGGGCACCATCGCATTCTTAAATCCGGACCCACGAGTGTTGACAGATGTATTGGGTGAGAGCCTGGAGGCTGTAGAATATTTTTGTTGCCAGTCATTTCAATCCCTAATACAGTTCGTAAATGGACACTTTTAAGGGGTCTACAGTAATTTTTTCTATTTTTTTAACCATAACGGTACGATTCTCGTTTCTATCAGTGCAAGATAAACCATGGAGCTAACGGGTTTTCCCGATAGCAGAAAATTCCCAGCAGCCTCATTAATACTCGCTTGGTTTTTATCAACATGTCCAGTGCTGTAAGCCAATTTTAAAAAAATAGGGGGGGGGGAGACTAATGCACTCACCTAGATAATATGTTGTGCAAGAATACGAACCTGGTAAGATGAGACATTTGTTAAAATAATATCTATCGTTGAGAGTGGACACGAAAGATGAAGTTTATATAATGGACCTCATTCACCAATCGTAAACAAACAACATTTAGCCACGTGATTCTTATATATCTAGTATACAAATTATGTAATCCATAAAGGCTGTCACGTGATACATATTTTTCCTTGTTTTATCAATATTATGACGTGGCTAAATGTGTTTATTTACGATTGGTGAATGAGGTCCATTAAATTAACTTTTCCAGTAAACAAAGACCTCTTATAAATGATCATATATAGTACTGAGGTCAGTTTTGATAATATGCTGGGGCTAAGGCTTGGATCCTGTTCCACTAGTTGCTGCATATTACATTATTAGCCTAAATGACAACGATTTCTTGACACACGGCTAATACAACTTTACTAACAAAAAGTTTTGAATTATGGGTCTTGGCTATCATTGTAGTTTGATTAGCCAAGTACTTGTCAAGTACTTGTAGTTAGCAAAAGAGATGAAATCAATGCATCTATTTGCACTGCAGTAAAAACTACGGCAAATTACATCTTTCAAATCATCGTTTTAAAGCACCGAGTGACCTAAGAGGTTAAGAGCCATATACACAGAATGTTTTAGGTTAAGCCTTAAGGGAGGATGGCAAAAAAAAAACACAAAAAAACACGTGACAGACGGACGGACAAATATAAACAAAATCTTTTTTTTACAATGGTGTCAGCTTACAATGTCATATGCAAGCTGCAAGTGATTGTTATTTCTTTGTTAATGTTGCAAATCAGAGTGAATTATTTGACTAAACTGTTAGTTTCATGATTAGACAACTACACAGAGAGTGTTACACCGCCTTCTCCCATCTCTCGCATATCTGTTGCTGTCTATTCAACAAACCTGGATAAGATTGGAGATCTAGTCAGCAAAACGTAAACATTAAAGAAACTAGAGCAGAAATACACAGTCCAATACGTCAAGACTAAATATAACATTAAGGCATACCCGTAATGTCTTTTAAACACTCAATGACAGAGTTAAACAAAAACATTCATGACAGAGTTAAACAAAAACACTCAATGACAGAGTTAAACAAAAACATTCATGACAGAGTTAAACAAAAACATTCATGACAGAGTTAAACAAAAACATTCATGACAGAGTTAAAGAAAGAAAAAGAAGAGTCTTTTAAAACACATGAAAGATGGAAAAAAGAGGAAAGTCTTTAAACACACATTTACAGTGATGAGCATGGAATGAATGAGGTGTATGTAAACACACATTTTACAGGGTTGAACAAAAAGAATGTGTTTCTAAACACAAATTGACAGAGTTAAAGAAAAAAAGAAGTGTCTTTACAACACATATTGATAGAGTTAAACAAAAGAATTGTCTTTTAAATACACACTGACAGAGTTTAAAAAAAAGAATGTTTTGTACACACACATTGACATGAACAAACAAGAAAAGTCTTTGAAATACACAATAATAAAGTTGAGCATAAAAAAAGAAGTATTTTTAAAACACACATTGACAGAGAAGACAATAAAAAAGTCTTGTGTTGAAGACACAGGTGGAAAGAGAATTCCAAGCTGACAGAAATGATACAACTAGAAACATTAAAAAGGAAAAAGATTTTTAAAATAACTTAGTAAAAACAAAGCTCATATTAAGTGTAATTGTATCAATGAGTTTGGATCAGTCATGTAGTTTATTGACCCATCTAGACATAATAAATCTGTACAATTAGAAATATCTTTACCAATTGTTTTTGTTTAGCGCTTGGCTATCTTAATGTTCTATGATCCTATCACGTGTCTGGACCACTTGTGAAAGGAGGAAGGAAGAAAGGGGTATCTTGTGAATAATCTTTTTTTTAAACCATAAAAACAAATTCACTCAGTGCTCAACAGTCATCAAGAGGACTAAGTCAATTTATACCACCAAATCTGTCAAGTACGATTTCTTTCCCTTGCTCAAGATACCTTACAAAATAATTAATTACCAATAAATAATTAACTAATTGGTTAATTTTTTTTAAATTGATTCTTGTGTTGTCATGTAAAAGCTTAATCCGAGATTTGGTGTGTAAGAAATAACATGTACAAACATTTTACCAGACAGACAGACAGACAGACAGAGTGAGTTGATATAAGCTTTGTACTAAAGAAATAAGCGGCACACACACACACACAATCTACACCCTCCTCCCCACAGCCCACCCTTCTTCCTCCAATAGATACAAAAATTAAAAAATCTTACCTACCAGAATTCCCTGAATCACATACAATACTATACTTGTGAAGTTGAACAGTTTACACACACTAAGAGAACATTATTCCTCCAATTAGTAGTCGTATGAAACCAGTGTCTGGATAGACTTCAGACTGTTCATTAAAATGTGCACGACCGCGCGTAAAAGCGCCAGCAGATTGATAGTAACGCACACTGAGAGAAACTGTCATGGTAAAATGGAAAAGAGGAGGGGGTGGGCGGCACACTATATTAAAATAGTAATAAAAACAAGTTTAAGAGAAGAAGAAGAAGAAGAAAAAAAAGACACTGAACACTAGAGGCTTATGGGAAGGTCTGGTGCATGTCAATGACACGTTCTAAAACGTCAGCAGTCACAATGTACCCTTGAGGTGGTAGGGTTGGGGGTGGGGAGGGAATGATGAGCACTACTCAAGAACTTTTCGTATTTCTTTCCACTCGGCGTCCTGGAGTAGGGACAGCATCTGTTTTCAAAAAGTTCATATCTACTCATTTTGTATGTCTGTCTGAATGTCTGTTCTCGGGTAAAAAGTTTGTACACGTTATTTCTCCCACATCTATTCTCGGATCAAGTTAAAACTTTTGTAAAACGGTTTCCATATCAGGCAGTTCTTTGTAACTTTCTTTTTTCTGCTCTTTAAGGGCTCTTCGCTAGTCCCGACTTTTTGTTTCCGGAACACGCCTTATTGCCGGGCCAAGCGTCTTAATTTTGACTGCCAATGGTGAGTAGATTTGTGAAATCGCAATTCCGTAATGTCATTATTGTTATTCTTTAGTGATATCTATTCTAAAAGATCTTCGTGTCATTATTGTTATTCTTTAGTGATATCTATTCTAAAAGATCTTCGTGTCATTATTGTTATTCTTTAGTGATATCTATTCTAAAAGATCTTCGTGTCATTGTTGTTATTCTTTAGTGATATCTATTCTAAAAGATCTTCGTGTCATTATTGTTATTCTTTAGTGATATCTATTCTAAAAGATCTTCGTGTCATTATTGTTATTCTTTAGTGATATCTATTCTAAAAGATCTTCGTGTCATTATTGTTATTCTTTAGTGATATCTATTCTAAAAGATCTTCGTGTCATTATTGTTATTCTTTAGTGATATCTATTCTAAAAGATCTTCGTGTTTGTATTATTGCTTTATTGATTATGTTTATGTGATTATTAAAAAAAAGAGTCTATGAACTGAGTTTTTCATCCTTTTATTACAGTACACACAGAAATATTGTTGATATTGGCAAGTAACAGACATTTTTTAAAAAGAAGCTTGTGTCAACTCTGTCTGGTAAAAAGTTTGTATACGTTATTTCTCCCTTGTTAAACAGTGGAACTATTTTTTTCTCGGGGGTGGGGAGGGCAGCTAGGTTTCTTCTATAGTGCAAAACGCTTCTCACCGACACAGAATTAGCCAATGATGTAACTGTTTTATAGTATTTGTTTTATTTTGATGTTGTATTTTCAAAGTTGTTTCATCTTAAGTTGGTAAACATGCTATTCGTGCAACAATATTGATTTAACAAATACCCCACATCTATCTATCTCTCTCATACAGATACACACACGCACACACATCAAAGCTTCTCAAACTTCGATACACCTGCCAGGGCCGGCCTTAGAAAACTGAAGGCCCTAGGCAAAGCGAAAAGTGAGGTTTTATGCGCAGTGAATAATCATCATCATCATCATCAAACTCCATTAGAGTGAGGGCTTGAGAGGCTCAAATCCTCTCTTGCAAAAGCCCTGGACAGAAACCCTGCTGTCTTGCGTAGTGCATAAATGTCGCCATACAGGTCGAGAATTTTGGGTTTCCCAGACCTGTCGAGACGGAGATCAGCAAGTCTGGGGCAGTCAAACAGAATATGAGGCACGGTTTCCTCTTCTTCCCCGCAGCGGGGGCACCGTGAATCAAAATTTGGCCATAGCCGCGAGAAATATGAGCCAATAGGACAGTGGTCTTTCCGGCACTGTGCTATAATAGCTTGCTCAGGCCTGGACAGCCTCCACCACGCGGAAGTGCGGTCAGGGCGCCTCATGCGCTCCAAGACTCCACGGGCTTTTTGGGACTTGAATTAACTGATCTTTCGATCGATTCATAGTCCAATGTTCATGCGCAGTGAATAGCGTGGCCCTAAATGAAATAGAAAAACACAAAATTCAGACCGTAAAATACGCAAAGAATTATACGCCGCCTTGTAGCTATATCTCATTAAACAAATCATTTAAATTCATATTGCGCAATTATGTGTTTCATATATGATTCATGATCACCAGACTAGAAATAACATTTGGACATTTCATCAAAAGGATCCAACAATGGTCGTCTAACATACGTAGTCTAACAAGTAGATCTAGACATAAACATTTGTCCGTAAACTTTGAATTATAACAGAGACTTACTACTAGACTAGTAGACATAGAGCAAAAGAATTCTATTATGTTTGAGATTCGATCCATGCTTCGCAATTTTTTGGCTAAAAAAATCTTTGAGTCCTGTGTGAGGCCCCCACTAATCGGACGCCATAAGCGCCTGCTTAGTTTGCCTATGTCTAAGGCCGGCCCTGCATCTGTGCAAAATGTTCATCTTCATTTGAAAGTGGAGGCAAGCTAAAGAGTGGCTGCAGAGTCTCCGGACGGTTGCTACGATAGCCCCGGGTTCAAGCTTCCTAATTAGGACGTCATTAATCATAGAGCTATAAATAGCTCTGTCGCCATCATCAGAATTTAAATTCGGTGATAAGATATAAATGTTATAAGGAAGATTTAATTTAAGAAATGTGTGGGTCGAGAGGTCGAACTAACTTGAAAATTACAAATCTGCTCTGAGATACTTTCATGAAAATATTTTGAGAAACGCTGGCCTGTCTGGGCTGAAGGCCATGGTTGTCTAACACTGTGACCGCTTAAGTGTCGTTCAAAGGGAAAGCACTCTCACTATTTTCTTCTTTTCAGTCTCCGAGTTAAAGCCTGCAAGCTATGACGTCATCACGCAACCATCTTTCTTGTTTTTCTAGGGGTCAATAATCGGCATGTTGGGTTACTGGGTCTATGAAAGCACTGACAAAGTTGCGGAGAGATTTGAGAGAAAGATCATCAGAATATCTTCAAGCATCCAGCACCGGGCAATACAATAAACGTTTTGTTTGTTTAAACACATACAATAGTGGCATCAGTTACATCAGAAGAGAATTGAAATGTTGACAGAGAGGAATGAAATCAAACAGCCACTATGTGTAAATATCGGTATAGATTTTAGATTATTTTATCAGTGGCGTAGCTAGAGTGGGAGAGGGGTGGGAAGAATTTGAAAATCACAGGGGCCACACTAGAAGGGGGGGGGGCTTCAAATGAGCGTTTTTTTTGTTGTTTTTTTTTGCATGTTTAAATATTAAGCAAAATGCAGGAGCCTCCAAGAGGTCAAGCCCCTTCCGGGCACTCAAATGATGGAAAATTCCTATTTACGTCCCTGTATTTTTTGTTATCCTCTAGGCCATGGGCGTAGCCAGGATTTTTTTTCGGGGAGGGTTTTGATTCCCCCCCCCCCCGATATCCCCCCCGGCGAAAAAAAAAATATGTGTGTGTGTGTGTGTGTACATAATTAATCTTTATTACATTCTGACCCTTTCGGAAGACGTTTATTGTTTATTGTAGACTCCCCGCCCTTGCTAGCAAGGGGGTCTGGGAGAGTTCGCAGCGCTCCTCCAGCGCGGGGCGAAGCCCCGCCGCCGAGCACTATTTCTGGTATTAAAAGCCAACAAAATGCATATTCTGAGGTATCTACAGTGCATTATGTTGCTATTAAAAAGTTTTATTTCAAAAACCTAATGTGCTATTCTTACTGACTTAGACCCTCTCGCGCCGTTCGGCGCATTTTCCGGCAAGCTGTTTCCGCAACTCTTATTTTGCGTAATTCATTTTGTCGGAAAACATGTCCCGCAAAACCTCATGCGACGCTCTGTCACAACCTTACTAAGGATTCGACTCCCAGTTCGGCATATGATTTCTTTGATTTAGACCCGATCTCTATGACTACTCCTAAAATCTGTCTTAGCCATCTTTGTTGAGACACATTTAAGGATTTTCAATATCGGCAGAAGACTATTCACACTTAATTAATGGAGCCCAAGCCACTGGTAGAAGTTTGTAACCTTTCTTGACCATGCTCTTGGAATTACATGTCGGTATTTTGTTCCCCTGGCAATCAAATTATTAAATAAGAACAATCTGGTATAAACTTTGTCACATGTAAATTATGAGTGAGTCTGGTGTGAATGTACACTTTGGTTTCTTATAGTTATACTGTTTTTGTCTGGTGTAATGCACAAATTGTAAGACAAATTTCCTGACGGATAATAAAGATTATTATTATTATTATTATTTCGCTTTAGATTTTAAATCGAAAAGGAAAGTTTTTTCGTCAAATCATCTGTTGAGGGGTTTTAAACTAAAAAATCTGTTTTTTTTTTTTTTTTGTTTTGTTTTTAATTCAAAACCCTATTTAGCTACGATCATAGAATTTAGTGACTGTAGTTTGCTTTAAAATAATATTGAAGAGAGAGGTTTTCAACTCTAAACGCTCTGTAGCTACGCTCATAGAATTTTGAGTGTGTAATTTGCTTTTTTTATATTGAAGATGGGGTTACCGAGGCAGTTTTGAGTTAAAAACCCTCTACCAGGGGGTTTTGAGTTTAAATCCCCCTACCAGGGGGTTTTGAGATTTAAAAAACCCCTATCAGGGGGTTTTGAGATACAAATCCCTCTACCAGGGGGCTTTGAGTTTAAAACCCACTACAGGGGGTTTTGAATTTTAAACCCCCTACCAGAGGTTTTTGCAGTTAAATCCCCCTCTTCTATAAAACAAAACAAAAAAAATGCAAACAACAATCCCCAAATTCCAACAGCACAGTTGAGGAAGATTTTGATTTTAAACCCCCCTCCAAAATTTACGATAAACCCCATCTTCAAAATAAAAAAAGCAAATTACACACTCAAAATTCTACGAGCGTAGCCAAAGGGGTTTTGAGTTTCAACCCCCCCCTTTCCAGTTGGGGTTTGAAGCTAAAACGTACCTCTTCAATATAAAAAAAAGCAAATTACACACTATAAAATCTAGCCTATGAGCGTAGCCAAAGGGGTTTTGAGTGTAAATCACCCTCCTCCAGATGGCTTTTTCTTTAAAGTTTAAAATCCCTCCAGATGGTTTTGAGTTTAAAATTCCCCTACAGAGCGTTTAGAGTTGAAAACCTCTCTCTTCAATATTATTTTAAAGCAAACTATAGTGACCGAATTCTTTAATCGCAGCTAAATAGGGTTTTGAATTAAAAACAAAACAAAAAAACTCCAGAGATTTCTTAGTTTAAAACCCTTCAACAGATGATTTGACGAAAAAACTTTCCTTTTCGATATAAAATCTAAAGCGAAATACAGGCATGTAATTCCAAGAGCGTAGTCAAGAAAGGTTACAAATTTCTACCAGTGGCTTGGGCTCCATTAATAAAGTGTGAATAGTCTTCTGCCGAAATTGAAAAACATTAAATGTATCTCAACAAAGATGGCTAAGACAGATTTTAGGAGTCAGTCATAGAGATCGGGTCTAAATAAAAGAAATCATATGCCGAACTGGGAGTCGAATCCTTAGTAAGGTTGTGACAGAGCGTCGCATGAGGTTTTGCGGGACATGTTCTCACACAAAATGAATTACTCAAAATAAGAGTTTCGAAACAGCTTGCCGGAAAATGCGCCAAACGGCGCGAGAGGTCTAAGTCAGTAAGAATAGCACATTAGGTTTTTGAAATAAAACTTTTTAATAGCAAGATAATGCACTGTAGATACCTCAGAATATGCATTTTGTTGGCTTTCAATACCAGAAATAGTGCCCGACGGCGGGGCTTCGCCCCGCGCTGGGGGAGCGCTGTGAACTCCCCCAGACTCCTTGCTAGCAAGGGCGGGGAGTCTACAATAAACAATAAACGTCTTCCGAAAGGGTCAGAATGTAATAAAGATTAATTATGTACACACACACACACACACACACACACATATATATTTTTTTTTCCCCGAAAAAAAATCCTGGCTACGCCCATGGTGCCTGTATTATGTACAGAATATTGACGTAGCCTATAACCTACACAAGCTATAGTTCAGGGCCTCTATTACCTGGAGGCCCGCTAAAAAAACTATCTGTTTGAGCAATAGTCTTATACAGTGCTTTTTTTTTTTTTTTTTTGTAAAAAAATAGGTTCCGGTACTCAATGATTAGGTGCCGGTGCTCAATGATTGCCTAACTTTTAACTACTAAAAAATTAATAATATACGTTAAAATACAAGAAAAGTAATATTTTTTCCACACATTCAAAAAGGTGCCGGTACGCCGTACCGGTGCGTACCGTCACAAAAAAGCCCTGGTCTTATATACTTAAACAAATTGCATCAATTTGATAAAATTACTTAATCTTTTCACCTGACTTTTGTAGATAAGTCTAAACGGAGGTAACACTCAAATAACCAAATCAATGAACACAGGCGAAAGGTCGACAATGCAGAAAATAATGGACGCTAGTTGTTAGGCACCCCCGCGTTGTGTCCTGTGTAGATAAGTCTAAACGAGGTAACACTGAATCAAATCAATGAACACAGGCGAAAGGCCGACAACGCAGAGAAATGATAAACACTAATGAACTTTATTGAACAAGAAGTTTAAAACAAAATGAAGGGAACCATCGAATGTCGCTAAGTTAAATGTCTGCTCCAGAAACTGAAGCCTACCTTTCAAATCCTAGTCTTGTTTTTACTAGTCACGCTATTGTGACTAAGTAAAAAGTTTACTCTTTTGATGAAACAAATAACTTTTCGCGCCAAATTCCTAATCGTGTCCTAACATCTGTTTCAATAGATTAAGAAGACTATGGAAATTGTATCATTTAAAAGAACTTTTTTGTTACTTTTTACCAGAGTTTGCATTTATAAGTGTTTCTTGAATAAGAATGACTTTAAGTTAAAGATTGGTTTAGAAAATGATATATAATATCTGGAATTATAAAGGGTCCCAAATCTCAAATAGCTTATCAAATCTAAATCCGGTCCTGGCTTGGTGACAATCCATCATTCAGTCCACAATGTGATAGACCACTTTGAGCAATATCCCATATCAGTATCTAGAGAAATAAGCCAGCAGCGTTTTTGGTGGTCTCCAAATGTGATAATGTCAGAATATGTCTCTGTCTGAAAACAAAAGTTAACGTTGTGGTTCTCAAAACGATTTTGTGTTGTTCGTAGACCTGGGTGCTATACAGGGGTCACCAAAGGCTCTTCGAACTCTTCCACCAAAGGTGCATGCATTTAACACTAAGATACGCAGCTTACAAATGTTCTGCTGAACAATTGAAAGCCAAGGGCGATCTTCTATGCCCAGCATAAAGAAGGAAAGGGGTCAAAGAGGTATAGCTGATAAAGATCGACTAAGCCTTGAGTTTTCTCTCTCTCTGACATAGAGGGAACAGCAAGAAGCAAATGGCTGGAGAGCTCTTGCACAAAAAAGGTGACTGGGGGCATATATTTGAGACAAAAAAAAAAGCCTCTACCACAGCCAGGTTCAAAGGGAGAAAAGAGAAATGTACTCCCCGGCAGACAACGACTTTATCTGCGTGATGTGTGACAAACTATACACATCTTAATTAGGTAGAGACACTTTTTTAAAGTACGGAACTCGAATGCATTACGTCCATTGATACTTCCTTATTTTTCTTCTGTATGTTTAATTTTAAAAATAAAATCTAAAAAAAAAAAAGTAAACTCATTTTTTTTTTAAAACTTCACTCATAGTTTAAGGGCTTTTTTTTTCTTCTTTTTTTTTTACTAACTAAATAAAATTGACGTTTTCTTTTGGCTTGATTTCTTTCATGTTCACGTATCATTAACATATTTTTCAAATAACGTTGTTTTTTTTTTACAGTCATCCAATCTGGCAATCTAGACACTCCTCACACTTGCGATACAGCCAGCAATTAACAAACTTTCCAGATCATAAAATTGTGTGAATTAACGTTTTAGCCAGGCTTCCGATCAACACTTCACATTGGCGTGTCGATTCTTGTTTGTTTGACTGTGTTTCCCCCCATGTATTTGTTTTATTTTCCCTGCGGTGCAAGACGGCAAGAAAGGGAAACGAAATGGCATGTCGTGTGAACATATAGCTGGCAATAATGTCTTGCACGTCAGTTATTAGATTAAGGTCGTATGGAAATCTAAAAATTGAGTTTCAGAATGTATATTTTTTAACTGAAATTAGGGTTACTAGACGTCCAACAATAAGAGGACATGCATCCTCCTTTTAGAGGGCATCAGTTTAAAATTTGATAATGTAGAACTTTCCTACTTTTGTTAACTGCAAAGCATTGTGGTTACACGGAGACAGCTAGTCCAATCATTTGACGCCTATTTAGAACTTAATTGTCTTACTTGTGGTTAAATCAGAATCTATTCCGCAAATAAGAATATGCAAACACACTCCATAACAAGCCTATTATCCAGCAATCGTCTTCCGTTCATCTGGTTTAAACAAACTGATTATCATGCATGCAGTACCCAAGGGAATAGGTGTTCCATGAGAATGATGTACATTTGTTGAACAGAAAGATGACACGTTGTAAAATGAGGTGTTCCATGAGAATGATGTACATTTGTTGAACAGAAAGATGACACGTTGTAAAATGAGGTGTTCCATGAGAATGATGTACATTTGTTGAACAGAAAGATGACACGTTGTAAAATGAGGTGTTCCATGAGAATGATGTACATTTGTTGAACAGAAAGATGACACGTTGTAAAATGAGGTGTTCCATTCTTCAAGAGCGTTCATTTCAAATGTGTAAGTCGTACATACAGGGCTTGGTGGCTGAGTGGTAAGCGCTTGGCTGTCTCGGGTTCGAATCTTGGTGAAGACTGGGATTTCGGAATTCTGGATTTTAAGGGCGCCCTTGAGTTCACCCAACTCTAATGGATACCTGACATTAGCTGGGAAAAAGTAAAGCTGGTTGCACGTTGTGCTGTCGACATGGAATCTTTTTTAACCGTGAGTCATAGAGAGTCAATAGAGACAGGTGATGTTTGCATCATCTGCCCTAAAGATCACTAGGTGTCAAATGGTTACTTCACTTCTAAAGATCTGTGAACTTTCTTTTGAAAAAAGTTTTCGCTGGTCAGTCACGACAAAGAGGACAAAAGAAATAGACTTAACATTGACTAAGGGAGAGGAATTTTTTCTTTGTCGCAAATTTAGTCTATAATCAGAAGAAAATGTGAAGTTCTAAAAGTATTCCTACGCCAACGAGGAGTAAAAATAAAGTTTCCCTGCGCGACCTTGTGTTCTATTGGGCAGATTATGTAAAGGTCTCTTGTCTCTGTGGCCAACCGTTAACAAGGGTGTCATGTGGCCAACTAATGTCAGCTACCCAGCTTGGTGGACTCTGTGGAACCCGAAAATAAAAACTCGTACCCGGGTCCCCCTCGGTTCGAAAACCAAGCGCTTTACCGCTCAGCCATCGCGCCAATGAGAAACTACTGCCAAATGTTTGGTTTGAGAACAATGTTACTGAACATTTTAAAATTGTATTCATTGAATGATTTTGCCCATTATTTGAAAATGTAACCCACAATGGAAACAAAAGCACAAGTTTTGCATGGAATACTGACTGTATACTACAGTATGAAAAACAAATAGGGAATCAGTATTTGCGCAGGTAAAACGTATCTATTTATAGTACTATGAGTATAATGTGGATGACTCTTTCCACCCGCCCTCATTGTTATTGAGAAGGAATGAGAAAAAAAAGGTAAATCGATTGGGAGATTTAAAGCACCAAAGAAAGAGAATGGAACGTTTGCGTGAGTAGCCTCCCCTTGTTCGCTCGTACATTAACGTTAATGGGGCGATAGCGTTAATACAATTCTTTTTATGTGTGTTTTTTTTTCCCCATAACTACAATAAAATGTCATGTATAAATTCTAATAGACTTATTTCCCTTTATTTACAGTAATTTACACCTTGTGCGAGGCATATGCAAATATTTGCAAGCCGTTCTAGGAGCCTGCAGTAGGGACAGTTGTTCCAAAGGATGTACTTCACATGTTGGGAACTGAAAGAATAATGTACACATCCGCCATTCGAATTCATTAAGTCAGTGGTGCGTAAACTAGGGCCAGCGGGCATATGGGGCCAATCGAAACAAACACCCACAGTGCATTATGAAGCCGAGGAGGTCATGGCCACGATTACACGTGACATTTATCTCAGAAATGTAAATGTTCCTCAATTGGTGGCAGACTTTGTTTTGATGCTGGCTCTTTTAATGTAACAAGTGGCTCATAGTAGTGAACTCAACAGTCAACGTTGACTGCGTTAAAGTTTTAAGCCAGAGGTCAGTGAAGTCTCTTATTACTGAACTTAGTGAAAATATCGAAGGATCTCAAACGCTTTTGTCTCAACACTTTAAAAAAAAAACGTGGCCTTGCTGCTGTAGACACGTAAATATCCAGCCCTTAACATTTGAACAATTTGAAAGCTTGTCGTGATGTTTGTGGCATTTTAAGTCTTGGGAAACGCTCTTTTTCATATGCAACTTCTCGTGTGACTAAAGAAAAACAACTCTGGTCACAGGTTGGGCATTTGTACTCTCCAAACTCTGCAGCATTATCTCCCGTGTTTCTACATCTGGTGCCTATACTATCTACAATCCAGAGTCCTGTCACACGGCAATAGAAAAAAAGAACAAATGGATCTTGTTACTTCAGCTGTGTAGAGGAAATCATAACTTTGGATCGTTCTCTTTCTTTTGTTGAATTGGACTTCACCAATAGTTGATCCACAGCAGTTTCTATTTCTCATAATTTGCTTACATTTAGTGTCTCATTTGGAAGTAAGTTGTTTCTGTGGTAAACTATTTCTGTGACCAGCTGTTTCACTGGGCAATTGTTGTTGTTTTTTCCCTGTGGTCACCTGTTTCTGTCCTTTGTCTCGCTAACTCACTTAATTCTTGCAAACAGGCGTAATGAAACATTGACACTTCTAGACAGGCTTAATGAAACTTTGACACTTCTAGACAGGCGTAATGAAACTTTGACACTTCTAGACAGGCGTAATGAAACCTTGACACTTCTAGACTTTTCTATAAACTCAACCAAAGCGTCCAGTCTCACTAGAGTTCTACCCCAAGACCCCCAGCCGTGCTGTCGATTTTTTGCTCTTTTTGCTACCACGCCTAAATTTTGTTTCTAGTTTATTTACACAAGTGATAATGTGTTTTAAATGCAAAAGCTAAGGCCCTACCTATTATTGGTGCAGCTAGGTCACGACTCTGGATGAAGCTCACGTTTTATTGATAGTACTGTAGCTCGTCTTGTGTGACTTGCTACATGGACGATGTAGTCATTGCTTTTAATGGAAACTCATACGATAAGAGAATACTCGAGAACAAATCTTTTTGTATTTCAATTGGAGGTTTAAAATTTTACATGTAACAACAGTCAGCGGGTGTTTATCCATTCAACAAACAGGTTTGTTTCTCATTATTGTAAGGCTTATCTCCCCTTAGCTTAGTACATTTTCTATTGAAAACAAAATCAATGACGACTAATTGAATTAACTAATTTATTTTTTTAGGTCATCAACAATAAATAAATGTGTCAAGTTTCAACTTGATCCGAAAATGGGAAGTGGAAGAAATGACGTGTCCAAGATTTTGACCAGACAGAGAGTTAGAGTGAGTGGACATAAGCCATTGGAAGCTTGGGAATAGAACAAACAACAACACTGGTCTCCACGTGTAGTTTTCATATGAATACAACGAAAACCTTACGTATATCCTTAACAAACAGAAAGCTTGAAATCTATCATCTAGGCGAGTTATTAGTTTACAAAATAGGTATATAGTGTTAAGACTACACCACTTGACACCAAAGCTTAAAGGTCTCTATGTGTCTAGATCTAGAAACTGACCTTCGTCACATCGTTGTGTTTCAACAGAGAGCATTAAAGTAAACACTATTAGGTATGACGTAACAATATCAAACAAATGCAATCCCAGAATCCTCCTTCAGAAAAAAAACACCAAAAAGTAATTAGTTTCTATGTTTTCTAATCAATTGATGGATGTACGGACAAATGAAGTCTGATACTCTTTGTTAGCGTGTTCAACATGGCGTATACTTAGATGAGAGGGTACACTTTGTGTTCGAGAAAAAAAAATCATAGGAAACTATTTTATCATGCATTCAAAATGGTTTATATTGTTCTATCGCTTTAGAGAAGGCTATAAGGGATCTTATTTTAAGAATGAAGGTGTCAGGGTCTAGTGACTTCACGATTCACGATGATCCAAGATTCAAGAGCTAGTCCGGTACAGTGTGAAGTCGGTCAGGAAAAGTTGAATCCAGTACGAGAACAGGGGGGGGGGGAGACGGAGGGACCTGTAGTGACTGCGTTACAGAAGTACCGAGTTGGCAGTACAGTTATCTACTTTTATACTGTCAATGTTAATTGTTGCCGATTGTTCGGTACTCGCTGTTGATTAGACATAAAAGAATTGCGTTATTTGGAGCCTTATAGTTGTGAAGTTCTTTCAGTCAGTTGAGTGAGTCGTGTAGGGCATTAAGGAGCAGAGAGCCTGGATATTGAGAGTCGTTACAATGTGTAGGTCTTTCTGCATAATATATTTAATATGCCTACTTAATGTCAAAATCAAGTGCTCAATTCCAAAAGTAGCCGCTGGGACTATTGCTATCTTGATGCAGACAATAATTGAATCATTTTCAATACCGTTTTTAGTTTGAGAGATGGAAACGTGACAGACAGAAAAATAATCCAGCTGTTTCATACGATGGCTGGCTAGAACATAACATTTGGTCAATGGGGGATAACCCTGGGAAAAAAATGTAGTCACGTCCCTTTTTTAAAAAGATGTCTGATTAGCTCCCTTCTCCTCCTCCACTTTTGCCCCTTTAAATGTAAATGTTAAGTTTCATTAGCAGCAAATGTCAAACCTCGAGCCGCCGCTTATTCAAACCAGTATAGGACTACTGCTGTAGAGAAATGGTTGATGTTTGTTTTTGATCTTGTCAAACACCAGCCTTTGATCAAGAAACATGAAAAGGACCAAGTTGCCTGTGTGTAGAGGCAGAATGAACTCTTGTCAGTTGTCTGCTTTATTGATGTGAATATGTTGTGTTGTCTTTATGTGAGAAAAGAGTTCTTGTAATCACAACAAATGTCCATAAGGATCAATAAAGCAGTCTTAGTCTTAATCTTCTAGGCCTCGTGACAAAAACTGGGCCAGAACCTATTACTAGGATGGGGCGATTTATATATAAATGTTAACCTGGCTCCACTTAAAGTCAAAACTCAAAGATGGCGTACCCAGATTTGGGAACTGCTGTTCGACATCGATAAGACATTCTATTCTATTGGCAAGAAGGACAACAAAGTCTAGTAAATGCTTTGCCAGCTGCATGTCAAGAGTTCAGTCTTACAATAAGATTCACCAAGACATCACAGAAATAACCGAGATAAGTATCGGCAATGAAAAATTCACAAATGTCAGCAGTACAGACCCCCAACGCGTTCATATTGTTATGACTATACGAAGTCTCGATGCACACTGACGGATATGACTCAGCTATGTAAACTGTTGCTGATTGATTAAATAAAGTCGGGGCTGCAAATTAACATGAGACGAAATGATCAGAGTTGACTTCAGGTTATATTTAGCGTATGATGTAATAAAGTAAATAGTGATACGCCGTACTATTTAGACGAGACTATTTATTTAACATCTGTGGTTTTTATATTGATAGCTGTCACGTGTTTTTGTGCTTTAAATTAATTCTTATTATTTGACTATCAGATTGGCGTGGATCATGTTGCTTGCGACACATCTAATATAACGCTACATACAAATAGTGTCTCTTTCCTTTCTCAAAATTATGATCACGTGACAGTTTTTTTTTTAATTACTTTATTTGTTGATGTAACAAGAAGAGTTTTGACAACTAGGCAGACGGCATGCCACAGTATAAAAAAAAAACCTTTTGTGTTAGAGAGTATAGATCTACAGCCTTGTCCTTTGTTTTGTATTGAGAGCTTGCAAACACTGTGATTCAGATAGTTTAGTAATGCAGATACTACCACAAATACTGCGCCTAAACAAATCTGTAAGAAAACAGACGTTATAATAAAACAGAACACTATATGAGTTAATCATTTCGTTTAATTCACCGTCACAGTTTATACCCAGAATGTCTTCAGTTCATCTCCCACTAAAACACTACAATTGCCAACACAGAGAGGATACAGTGTAGAGGAATGCAATCAACAAAGAGAGAGAGAAAAAAAGGTGAAGAGATCGTTGTTGAATATAGATCTAAATGATGTATAGTAACAAACAATACAAAGGTCTAACTCATACAATGCATTGAACACATAACAAACTAACTAAAATACTGTTTAAAGCAGCTGCCAACTCAAAGTTTGAAAAAAAGAAAGAAAGCATATCATGGTATGGTTACTCTCTTCATGTCACTTCTAGAAAGAGATCTAGACGTCACTGACACGACATAAGACATCGTTAACACAAAAAGTGCTTAAATTACAGACAGAGACACAGTGCCACAGAAACATGAACAGTTTCAACTGGACATTTGGATTAGCAACAGAAACAAAATGATGTCAGTAGCATTACCATGACATACAAACATCACACTTACCCTTATCTTGTAAATAAAGTAGATTTTTTAATAGGTCTAAAAGTAGATCAATTTTAAATTGCAACTAGAGTCTAAGTAGCCTACCATCAACATGTCAACGCAGTCCACTGAAACATATACATAAAATATATTTTTAAAAGTCCTATGTGGCAACTTGTTATCATTTTGGCTTGTAATGAAATTAAGCCTGATCACCGGACTTTTCTTTAAACATCACATAGTGCCAAGATCGTCGGTTTCTGTTTTAAATAATAAACCTTGATTTAGACAGATAATGACATTTATTAAAGGCATGTAACCTTACAAACCCTGAACAGTCTCAGAGAGCATATTATTCTTTTCTCTACATAAAAACAATCCAATTTAAATAAGAAAGGGAATTTTAGGTTATGATAAAAGCTAAGTTACCAATCTACAGGTAAGGAATGTATTTCCAAGATTTGAGTGCATTACCTGTGACAATTACAAGGCACTTGTCACCCTTAATGTCAATAGATTGAATAGAAGGATGTAACTCTTGGTGCTATAAGAAAGTTTGAAAGAGATAGAACGTTTACAAATAGAGAAAACTGGGAAACTGAATGTACAATGCAGTATAAGAATATCTATCAATGTGGATTGCTTATCATTTTTCATTATCATTGACTAAAAACATTAAACCCATATAAGCTTTCTGCTAAAGTAATGGCAGACTTCCATTATTCCAATGATCAAGATATGCAGAGTTGGTAACTAGTCAAGTGTTTACAATTGTACACATTTTATATTCATGTTTAAGAAGAGAAAAAACAACAACATAAAATCAAAGTAAAGTGAGAACTGACAAGTCTAACCTGATTCAATCAACACTGTCTTCCTTCAAAGTACATAAAGCTGACACTCTGGTGTACAAACATTAGTTACATGAGCTACTGACAAGCTTCAGAATGAGAGACTATCAGTATTTATGTTAATGTGAACTGGACAGCACAATGGAGAACAAAATATTTTAGATTCTTATACACACAGTCATCACAGGTTGATTTTATGACATCGCATGTCAGAATTGAAAATGAAAAAAAAAAAATTGATAACAATCTACTTTTAGATTGAAAGGAAACAGCATAGATGAGGTAAACTCAGATTAATTTAATTTGTTCTACAGTGATATGTTACACTGTTTTCAATATTAATCAATAGTTATCTAGCTTACCACTTGGCTAAATTAGTTAGATTTAATTACTAATTTACTGAGTTCATTTTCAGGTGCAGTATATTTAATTATGTGATAACCATTCATATTTCAATATGTGCCAGACTTTATCAAACATGGTGCATGCAATGTTATCTAATAAAACAATAGAAACTTGGTAATATAGTGTTACAATACTGTATGTTACTGTATACCTAATTAAAAAAAAAACAAAAACTGTTAGTGCATAAAAAAAAGTTTGTTTTAAAATGGGTCACCAACCATTTACAAAAAATAAAGAATAAAAAAAAAATACCTGAGCAATATTTCCTCACATTTCCTTACTTGTATAATATCTAAAATTTTTTGTTAATGAAAGTTGGCAAATCATGGAATGTCAAGTTTTTTTCAGCTACATTGTCTTCCTACACAGAACAAAACAAATGTTTTTGAATGACCAATCAAGGAGTATTCTTTGTAAACTTGATATGAATTGCATAGGACTAAGAATAATAGCATAAAGGTGTGAACCAGTCAAAATCAGTGTCCCTCGTACACCTACAAAATTAGAGCAAAGACGAAGAAGAGATACAGCTTCCTACGCAAGAAAAAAATGAAAAAGACCTGTACATTAGGTTGAAATATCTGGAAATATTATGGCATGCAACTTCTATAAAATACAATGCAACTTAAACAAACTTTCCTTATTTTGTTTATGCCCTAGTCAATGGCACCTTGGAATTCTTAAGCAATGTCATGGCCAAGTAACTCTTCTGTTTTAAGAGCACAACTTTCTTTCTATTCTAAAATGAATTGATCATGTATAATTTTTTATCTTGTATAGCATACAAGAAAACACTTCATTTTAAGGACACAAATCATAATATTTGATATGTTAGTCAGTAAACATAAGTATTATTAATACACTACAAAACATGGTCCAAGTGTTAAGGCACAGTGCAAATACATAAATGTATACATCAATAACAAGTGTATCTCAACACACAAGAACACTATAAACTCGACATAATGACATATGAAAACATTTCACTTATCTTTCAGATAAAAATTCTAAATGTTTACGGCCTTGTTAAATTTATCAAGGAGACATTAGGAAACCAATAATAGTGTACTACAAATATAATACTACAATCAATGCTCTCATAAGTGACTGGCATCTCTTGACACATGTTACATAAAGATCTCAGTTTCAGTAAGTTGTTCTTAAATACAATTATAATGCCATAAATGCTACAATAAATACAAATAAAAATACATCTAAAAATTGTAAAGTTTCATTGGATACAAACAAAACAAATCTTGACAAGAGTTACCATGAAACAGATCAACTACTAGAGCTTTAGCATGGGATACCTAAAATTCATTACAATGAGATTCTTATGTGTGTTTGCTAATAGGAATACCAAAAAGAACTGAGTTGTTCATTTGCAATTAAAATTACTGCCATAAATTTTTTATTAGGACAAGAGATTTAAAAGAAAAATGCGGGTTATTGTTCAATCAGAATTCAGGATTTGTTATGATTATTATTATAAGCAAGAATTATGAGAAGCCATGAGATTCATGAAACATAATGAGTTCTAAACACAACCTCATATATCACTGCAAGCAAGAACAATTACATTACAGAGAGAAAAAAAAGATTAACTTTAAAAAAATATGCAAGATTAAAAAAACACTTTCATATAAAAAATGTAAGCAGAAATGATTGAAACAAAATAAATGTAAGTTTCTTTAAAGGATTAGATTTTACAAAAGCATTATTATTCAGTTAAAAATAATATCATAAAAAAAAATGTTTAATTTTTCATCATAACAGAATAAATCATAGTAGCTCTGAAGATATTGATACAATAAATAGAGGATGTAAGGCTAACATATTTCTGCAAGCCAGCCACACATTTACTCTGCATGGCATATTACAAGAACAAGACCAAAGGAGAGTGTCTATACAAATCATATCACGTCTACAATATCATTACTGATTATAAATAAATAATGGGAACAAAATCTATACAGAGCCTAAGTTAGTTTAACATTTTTTGTAATAAACCGACTGTCATCAATCAAAGTAGCGGATGTGCATGAAGTTCTGCTCTGGAGCTTTTTCAAATCCAAACTGCTCGTAGAACTTAACGTTATGGTCCTTGCACTCCAATGATACTTTATAGGAGCCCATTTTCTTGCTCAGGCAGACAAGTATATCCAATAAACTGAAATAAGAATATTTTGTTTCATCAGTGATTATAATCTTCAATGAAAGAGTTCCAAAAACTAAATTTAAAAACAAGAAAAACATTAAAAACTTTTTTAAAAAGAACAAAGTGTAGTTGTATCCATTAGTTTGGATCAGCCATGTATTCAAATTTGTAATAGATCTAGACTAACAACAATTTTTTTTTAGCACAATTTCATGCTTTTAGCTTTTTCAATCCACTATAAACCTATCACTTGTCTGGACAAGTTGGAAAGAAGTAGGGGGAGAAAGAAGTTGGTATCTGGGTGATCGCTTTTTAAATGCATTTATTTAAAAAAAAAAAAAAAAAAAAAAGGTGAACAACCAGATTTTGAACTTGAGGGCTCCTCAAGCCAATGCAATAACCACTTTTCCATCGAATTCCTAATAAAAAATAGGTTTGCAGTTATCTATTGTTAGCTTCAAACTTTAAAGCAGTGACCCACTAAGTATAAACTTGTACCAACATTAGTCAAGTACAATTTTTTTTCCATGTTCAAGATACCAAACAAAATATTTAATTACCAAAGTCAATAAACTAATTGTTGAATTTTTTTTTTATTGATTCTTGTATTGTCAGGTACAAGAAATAATTGTGCACAAATTTCAGCTTGATCTGAAATTCGGTGTGGGAGAAATAACAAGTACAAACTTTTTACCAGAAAGACAGAGTGAGTGATATAAGCTTTGTAAGAAAAAGTACTGTTAAATTATTTTATAAACGAGTGGTATAAGTGTCAACATAGCTAAACAAAGGTAAAAATAGTAATCCGCAATTAAACTGTACAAGTTCTGGAAGTTAAAAGTATAAGACATAATATCCATTTATTAACTTTGACAAATTAATATGGATGACCTTGACTCTTACCAAATACATTACATTACTATAAAAATATACAAATAATATTTACAAAATCTTTAATAGACCAGAAATTAAATTGACAACAGGCCGCTATTTCAATTAAGGTAGAACATAGTTATCATTGGCAATCATTTCACTTTGCTGTGACAAGCTATGGGAGATATGTGACTTATACTCATGTTTTAATTTTTTTTCTTCGGATCTTCAACCGAAAAAAAAAGAAAAAAAAAAGGTGTGGCTTAGATTTGGGTGCGGCACACAAAAACAATGTTACTGAATTGCCATTTATTTTCAATACTCACACTTTTCCTAACTGTAGACCTCTGTACTCATTGCTGACTACAACATCTTCAACACGAGCTCTCTAAAAATAGTTTAGATTTTAAAAAAAGTTTAGATTTCTAAAAATCTAGTAACAACAAAGCAAAACTGACAATGAATAGACAGAAAGTATGACAAAATTAGTTCAGAAACAGTCTAACACTATAGAATAACTAAACAGTTATTGCCAAGGCTTCATAATGACAACATTGTCACATAGAAGACATAGACTACATCGCAATGCTGCTCAACTCTTACTGTGGAATCTAGTGAAGTTCTACATAAGTAAGCAGAGGTCTTGTAATACAGATAAAAATGAGCACGCACCAAATTTAGCACAAGGCAAAATAAGAACTTTCATACAGTAGCATAGAAACATTTAACAACCATATTTTATTCCCATTATAATCTTTTTAAAATATTTTAGGGTTTTTGTTTGTTGTTGTTTTTTTGTTAGCTAATTTTAAAAGGTGACAAAAGTCAATATAAAAATGTAATTAAAAATTATATAGTATTCAATTCGCTCTTGTTTTAGAAGTATTCAAGACTATTTAAGTATAATTTAAACACTGAATTAACACTCTTAGTGCCAGTTGGAATTCATAGCAGATACCCTCAGTTTGCACATAAAGACATATAGTATTTAAGGTGCATGTAAGTAATAAACCAAGAAGAGGAAGACAGTTGATACTATAAGATTGGTTGCTATTGTACTATCCTAATAAGTTTGATTTTGTGTGAAAAAATATTGATGAAAAAAAAAATAGAACCAGTAGGTAAAAAAACAACTCACAGACGAAACATGATGAATAAACTTTTTTTCTATCACCAGAGTGGCTGTACCAATAATTTTATTTTTTGACAGGTCTTCTATAACTATGATGTAGTAATTGTCACCACATGCCTTCATTTTATAAAACTGATCTGTAAAAACAAAACAAAATATATTTCTTCAAATTTTAGATAATGAGGGGACCAGATGGTCCAGAAAAAAAAAAGTATTATAAAAAAAAAATATATATTTAAAAGTATGAAAGAAAACTATAAATATGTAATGATAAAAGTGTAAGTATGTTTCATAAAACATAAATATGTGTTCATAATGCAATACATTTGTTATAGTCTACATTCTGTTACTTTATTAGTATAAGTCAGAATTTGCTGTGTTATATTGGAATATTGAATTAAAGAAAATGTAATTTATATATATATATATATATATATATATATATATATATATATTAATTAATTAGATTGTATATATATATATTTTTATTTCCTGTATAAATGTAAGAAGAGTGTGAAAGGTGTATGCGTCTGCAAGAGATGTTTAATCTACTCAATGGACACTTCTAACAGTTTACTTACTAAGAAATGTATCTCTTGAAATATCACCCACAATAGTCAATTCAGTGAGTAAATCTAGATAACCTGAAATGATGAATCTCTGTATTAAGATAAGTATAATTCTGAGTCATCATGAACAACCCCACATCAGAAAAAACTTTATAACTGAGGTGGCTTCTATTGTGATGACAGCATCAAAAATATTATTTTAGTTAGATAAGATTACAAGAACTTTAGGTTCAAATATACTTTAAGCAAGTGGTCCATCTACAATATTATGTCAACTTTAGAAAGGTTTTTATTGAGATGCTGTTGTAACCCTGATCATTTATATATATATAATTTTAAGCAGTATGGGCAACATTGTTCAGACCATAGCTAATGGACAGGCTTTCATTCCATTTTTACAAGATGTTTCTTCATGATTGAAGATTGAAGGCCATTGTTATATTGAAATTACAGAAATTGAAACAAAAAAGTATGTCATTCAACTTTGCATTGTATCTTCCTATCTCATATATTAGATGTTCCTCAAATAGAGAAGATAGGAATGTTAATTAGGGACTTAATCTCAGCTAAGTCATTGATGTTACTTGTTGATTCAAACTATATAGATGCATTCAATGGTCTAATGGGAAGAAGCATATAATATGGAATAAGAAATGCGCCTTTATCTTTGGTGTATTTCAGCGTGGTTCAATACAAATGTATTATTGCTACATTTCTTTTTAGTCTTCTGTCCTGATTGATTTTATTGATAAATCTCATTAGCTGTCTATTCTAGTTTCTTTAAGCAGGCATCACAAGAATAGGTCGCCTCTAAATAACAATTAATTCAAATAAATATAATTTAAATGAAAATTGAAAGAGACCTATTAGATGTTTATAAACAGTAAACATGTTTCAAACGTTCCTTCAGAGTTGAAGATAATTTACTTCCTTATTCAAACCTCCCGCAGGATGACATGGGATAGCAGCAGGCAGGGTATGAATCCGGGACCATCAACAAGTCTGAACGACTGTCTAGTGCGCATACCACATGACCAGGCAGCCACATATAGATGTAATATGTAAATAAAAATAATATATATACCTTTATCATAATCCCCACTACTAAGAGGTCTTGCACAGAGGTCTGGTCCAGGCTTCAAGGGTGAAATACCATTTTTGTAATCGCCTCTAAAGTCACTACTGTCAAGATTGGTAAGGACTTCAGGACTGAAGAGATAATCTTCTTTGTTCCCATTCTGAAAGACAAAACAGCTGTTTAATATATATATTCAGTGTTTAAAGTCTGTTTAAAGTCTGTTTAATAAATATTCAGTGTTTAAAGTCTGTTTAATATATATTCAGTGTTTAAAGTCTGTTTAATATATATTCAGTGTTTATAGTGATTTTAAACAAAGATGATGATAAAGAACCATACATTAGAGCCTACTCTTCAAAGGCCTCTATCAAATTAGACTCTATGTGTGTGTGTGTGTGTATATCTATCTATGTATAAAAATATATATCTACTAAAAAAATATATAAACTAGAATTACACATTTTAAATTTAGATAATAATTTGAATGAAATTCAATTTACCTCTCTACACTCTGTATCTTGTATACATGACATCTTTACTGACTTTACTTAACTTCAAGAAAAATTCAAATTTGTGCACTTTTACTAACAAAATAATTTGATCCAGATCTATCTATCTATCTATCTAGATTCTAGCTCTATCTTAGTATCTATAATAATCTAGATTCCAGATCAAGATAGTAAAATTTAGTATTAGTCTAGATATCTTAGAAGATATGTTAGTCTTAGTCACTAAATTAGAAGTCAGTGCTATCTATATTATATATATATTATAATATAATATTATTAAATATTAAATTATACTAGTCTATAGTATAGTATATCTAATTATAATCAATGTTAATCATCTAATCTAGTAGACTATCTAAATTTAAAAATCTAGATTATTCTAGATATCTATAGATCTATATTATTATATTATATTAAATTATAATATATTATTAAATACTAAATACTAGATCTAGTCTATAGATACCTAATTAGAATCTTAATCTATTTAATCAATGTCGACAATGTTAATCATCTAATCTAGTAGACTATCTAAATTTAGAAATCTAGATTATTCTATCTAGATAGAATAGATTAATCTAGATTAGATTCAAAAATTTAATTTAATAACTTAAATTTAATTTAAATAAGTTGAATAATTAGAGTCTAGACTCTAGAGTAACTAGAGTTTACTAGAGTAGATCTAGAAATAGTTCAAATACTAGAATAGAAGATAGTCTAACTAGATATAGGTGGTTTGATCTAAATCGAACTGAACTAGATTTAGAATATGATCTAATTTTTTATTTTTCTAATTACTTTTACTTTACTAACGAGTAACTCAATACTCAATAACTGAGACTGAGCACAGAGTTGACAGAGCAGTCACCTGAGCAGTGTTACGTGAGTGAACTGAGTGTAGTTAAAACTTAAAATATCCAGATCTAGACGTCTAGATGTAGATCTATCTATATAATATATATATATATTAATAATATAGACTAGATCTACTTCACTACTAAACTAAATGTCTATATAGATATCTAGATTTAGATCATAATGATAATCTAAGACTAATCTAGTTACGTCTACTAGCCTTGATCATCTAGATCTAGATCTAGATTTAGTAGTATTATCGAGTCAGAGTCTAAATAAAAATTAGTAATTAGATGATCTATGAATTGAGAATATCAATATGATATGGGATAGGCTAGCCTAATGCAGATCCGTGTCCCTGTTTAACCAATAATAAACTTTGCGTCATGTAGTCTCAAGATATAACGAAAAGATTGTACTGTCTTATTTGTTCTATAAGATGCTAAAGCTAGATCTAGGCATTCTAGTGCTAGGTATATTTATATTTACGTGTATACAAATGAACGAAGTAAAATCAAATCAGCGGTAACTTGAAGGGGAAAAAAAATCACAACACAAAAGCAGTTGTTCTTTTTCTTCCTTATTTATGACGTACGTAGATTTATCATATAAGACTAGATCTAGATCTATATAGACTTAAAAAAAAAAAAAAAAAGGGAACATCCGAAACATGTAAAACATTTTACAAACATGTCGTTAGCAGTAGCAGTCATTTCAAACAGTTCTAAGTAGAATAATAAGTCCTCGTTGCCTGTCATGCATTTTAGGTTTTTGTCTAACTGTTTACTCTGTTGGGGATTGTCGTTAACTGTCATGTCTTTCTTATCTATTTCATGTTGTCTTTCTAGTCGTTTTTTATCCATCTCTTTTATGTCTTCTCTCCTCCGCTTCTCTTGTCAGTCTATCTAAGTCAATTTTCTGTTGGGCATCTATAAATTTCTTTAACATTTTGCCCTTAAACCCCAACATCTGAGCCTGGACTATTATCTCCTCGAATGGACGAGGTATAAACTCAGACATTTTCCTGGAGTGGTGTCCTTTATATTACAATATTACCTCATAAAAATGATATAGTTACAAAATAGTTACATACATAAAAATAAGCAAAATTAAAATAATACCTCCGTTACCACTAAGGTTGTTCAACTGGTACTCCAACAGGTTAAAGGCAATAGTCCAAGGTTATCCAATTATGTGATTTCTCTTAGTCTATTTCAGGCAGATAATCCACTGGTAGTCCCCATACGAGAAACAAATGTAATGCCTTATTATATATACGCGCAGTACTTGGAATGTACCACAAACGTTTTTACCAATGCTTAAAAAAAAATTAACAAAATTAAATAAAAAGTCTTGGTTCCATCTTTATCTTGTTTGTTTGTTTTAAATAAAATACTTAAAATGTTTTCGACAATGATACCCGTCATTCTCGAGATCAAAAGGTCGAATTTTTTCCGGGGCGTTTGTGCCATCGTTCTGTTGCCATCTTCTACGTCATAAATTGATTAACATGATGATAATCTTACATTAATCAGGCCAAATAGAGAAACCCGCAATACTTTTTATTCTCGGCCCTTTGTCCCACCATACTAATTCACAATTTAAGCGACACATTATTTGTAGTTTATTTTGTTAAACACGGTTATATTTACTGTCATTTTTACTTATTTATTTTCTATTTTATTTTCTATTCAGTTTCTATTACAATGACAACAGCTCACAAGACAAACAAGTCAATGGATCGCTGAAAATGCAAGGCATCCAGACTGCACAATGCGGTCAAACGGTCAACATTATCGAGAAAGTGTATTTCGTTCTAGATCATTTCGATTGTTCATTGGTTTTAAACCAGTCACACTTCATGATATAAGAACTTATCATCGCAAAACTAGAAGCACAAGTTGAAGGGAACAAAATAAACTATTATTGTTTATCTCAAAGTATTTAGTTCTCGGACTACTATTTATGATCACTGTTTATTTAGGGCCACTGCTCGGACTTACACACTTTTCTAAGATTTTAGGTTAATAGACCACGTTATTGTTTTAAGAATCTATATATATATAATTCTCTTCTTCGCTCAAGAGTTTGTGTAACAAAATGAAATAAAGGAAAGACCACTCTCTTATTTCTGCGGATAGTCACCCCACCAAATAAAAAAACAGGAGGGGGGAGAGAACAAGTATTCACAAAATAGCAGTTCGGACTGTTGTGACCAAGAAAGATCACAATTTTTATATTTTATTTCTACCACACGTAAAAAAAAAAAAAAATGCCGTTTGTATTTATCGCGCGTAGGATTGGCGTTTTCCATCCCCCTTCGTCCTGCGGGAGGTTTGGACAAGGAAGTAAACTATTGTCAACTCTGACGGAACACCCAAAACATATAAAACATTTTACAAGAAAACATTTTACAAACACTAAATAGCAGCGCCGGACTTAACCATTGTGACCAAGAAGTCATGGAAAGAGAACAAGTAATCCACTATGTATATTTACCGGTCACTAAACAGCAGGGCCGGACTTAACAATTGTGGGGCCCTATGCGAAACGGATTTCGCGGGGTCAAGTTTGGGTAGGGAAGCGGATAGTAAATGAAATTTAAGAGTTTGTATTAGAAAATAAATTCGTCTATGCATTTTATTCATTCTTTACTACTTAAAGAATTCTTTATGAGCCTTGCGTGTAGCAAAGTCATACAGTATATCATAAAAATTCTGTTTTCTACATAGATCACGCTCAATAGCAAGAATTACCAAATATCTTTGAGAATTGTTGACCTCAAGTAATTCTTCATTAGTTTGAGGCGCGAGAAGCTTCTTTCACCAGATTACACAATAACGGTTAATGCAGAATGCCGTTTTTATTTATCGCGCGTAGGATTGGCGTTTTCCATATTGAATGTCACCCCAAAATGACAATTTTTGTCTATGTATTTCCGTATATTTTCAGGACTTTTTCGTATATTTTGCAATATCGGGAGATTTCCAGGAGCTCCTGGTAAATTGACATGAAGCCACGGGAAATCTGTTTTAAGTTATAAAATGGTTTAATTTAATAATTTATACACCTTGAATTAGCGCGGGTTCTATGAAATTGCGGGTCCTATGAAAGTGCGGGGCCCACTGCGGTCACATAGGTTGCAGTGGCCTAAGACCACCCCCTCCAAATAGCGGCGTATGCTACTCCGCCGGTTGACTAGTGTTGTATTTAAAAAACAACTTTTATTATATCATTTAAATGCTTGAAAGAGGTATTAACATGGAGAATTGTGTTCACGAATGTTTCTTGTTACCCAGATATGTGATTGAGACTAGTCTTCTAATCCAGTGATGCCCAACCCGATTCGGCCTGCGGGGCCATTTTAATTTCCGACGGGCCATTTGACAGAAAGGATATTTTAAAAAAATAGACAATTGGCTATTTGTATTATAAACTTGTGCATTTAGTTCTTACTTTATTTAAAAGGTATTTAAAATTGATGAGAAATTTCTGAATATCCATCTCCATTATTCTGCATAAAGGAGACTCCAAGTCGTCGCAATGAATCTGGTTGTTGGATAACATAGTGAGGGGCAAGTGGAAGCAAGCACTTTTTTTTTTACGAAGTCGGAAACAGCTTCCTTGCTCTATTTAAAATGTAAGCAACTCTGTAGCTTGCCTTGAAGTCGACTGATATTCTTGACTCTTCTCGAAAAAAAGCTTCACTTAGCAATCTTCTCTTCGCTTTCAAACAAAGTAATGTTGCCAAATTTGTTTATGTTTTTGGTTTCATAATGCCGTTTCAGGTTCTGTTCCTCAAAAACAGCCATACTTTTTTATCAATCAAATATGTTGCCTTATCATCGTGTTCACAAAAAGGGTAAGCATCTGTCCACTTGGCTACTTTACAAATACAAAAGTCAATGTTTTTTTTCAAATAACAAACAAGGAAAATCAAAATCTCTCTATGTACAAAGGAGATTGTAAATAAAAACAGATTACATCAATAGACGAGAAACATAAAAAAAAAAAATAAAAAAATAAACAACCTGTTTCTCTATTTCAGTTTTTTTCCTATTATGCTGATACTTGTGGCCATTGGAAAACAATAAACTGTTCTATTAGTTTCTAAACCAATTGAAGACTTGATTGCTGTTTGTTAAGTCACAAATGATTCAAAATATATTCAAAATCAGTTTAAATAACTATTACTTTGCTGTCAAGATCTAGAGTTGGAAGGTTGTTTTATTGTTCACCAAGGTCCAAATATTTTTTAGGGACAGACTCCTAACATTTGACCATGAAAATGTGGGGAACTTCACCAACAAAGGGTATCATAGGGACATTGACTTTACTTACTCAACACTCTCAAAGCTAGACCCTATATCTAAATAAGTGAACCAAAAAATTAAATCTACATTTTTACTATGACTAGTGCTTTCAGGATTAAGGTCATTTTTTTTTAATGAACTTCGATCCTGTCAGCAGGTTAGAAATATTAATAGTTTTTAAACAGTTATAATAATGGCAATATGTTGCAAGGGAAGTAGCAAATAAATAAATGACGCGATTTAGAAGTTGTCCATCCTACATTGTCATCTATACTATACCCATTTATCTAATCATAATCTAATGTATTGTCATGAGATTGGCCTGCAAAAGCACATGCACAGTTGACTGGGAATAGGGTTAAAGACTTTACACAATTGATTGGGAATAGTGTTAAAGCCTATTCCCAGTTGGTTGGGAATAGGGGTCGACTATGTGTAATAGAAAGTAATACCTCCGTTGCCTAGGAAATTTAAATGTAGTCTTTGCTTTAAGATAGTCAAATAGCATTTATGGTGTTTATTCAGGTTGAGGCACCTACTAGTCGAGTGATGCCCCCTCAAAAATAATAGGTAAGCAATGCAGGTTTCAATATCGCGAAACCGTTGCACCAGAACTTAAGGTCATTAAGTTTTAACATAGAAATCTTATACAACAGAAGTACTGCACTGTCCCATTATTTCCAAATGCATGTTACCTTTGGTTCGGTCTTTGCCCAATACTTTGAGATGTATAGTTGCCATAATGTTTGCACAACATTCTGGCAAAGCAATACTTGAACTTTGTTGGGAACTTGATCTGCAGAGATTCATTTCTATTGGCTGCTTCCACAGGCTTACATGTTCCAACAATATAAACCACCTGAACAAGTATTAGTAGAGATTCTCATTTAATACATCAATAATCATAAGCTTTGGTAAATATATTATAATTCATACATCAAATATAACAATATATATAATATAATATAATATAATATAATATATATATATATATATATAGGCTATATATATATATATATATATATATATATATATATATATATATATATATATATATATATATATATATATATATATATATATATGCGTGTCCTAATTAGAGATGGGAAACGAACCCGAACCGAACTCGAACCTCACTTATGACCGAACCGAACCCGAACTTTGAAACTGCTTGGTACGAACCGAACCGAACGAACCCTCCTTATCTTAACCGAACTAATTTTGCAATTTGTACATCCTTTTTTTTTTAATTTTTGGTTTAAAAAAAATAAAAATTACTTAAATATTTTATTTAAATTCTATTGATTCCATTAGGCCTATACTTTGAAAACTTGGGAGGGGGGGGGGGTATTTTGAAAACTTTAAAAAGAAAAAAAAAGCGGCGCGCTGGGGTTCCCATAGGTTTTTCCGTATGTGCCGGCTCCCCCCATGGCCTTGAATTTTCGCGGGCTGTTTGCAATATTGGTTTTGAGTTGAATAGGCGCCCTCTAATTAGATCTAGATCTAGACTCTAGTTCCTAGTAAGTACAAAGTCAACATTAAAATATTGTCACTTTTATTTGAGATGGCTGTTAGTTGAGAAAAGAATAGTTTTGGCCAATTAGAGAGTGTAGATATAAATCTACAATAAGTTCATTTGTGTTCTAGTTTAAAATAAATTTTAATTATCTTATATTAAGTGATTTATTTTTACAAAATTGTGAAGTATTCCATATTGGAATATTATCAGTGGCGTAGCAAGGGTGAGGGAGGGGGGGAAATGGAAAATCTCCCCGGGCCCCCACTTGAGGGGGGCCTCAAATGAGTGTTTTTTACAATATTCAATATTACGCAAAATGCAGGGGCCCCCAAAGAGGTCCAGCCCCTCCCGGGCTCCCAAATGATGAAAAATTCCTAGCAACGCCACTGAATATTTTTACTATTATTTTGTTTTGCATCATTGATCATCAGTATTTTTAATGCAGCGTTTCTCAAACTTTGGGTCCTCCCCCGTGGGTGGGGATGGCGAGTACCTGAATTGGGGGATGGGGAGACGCAACTTCCTGACAAAAAGGGGTGTCATAGAGTGTGTGTGTGTATGTGGTGTCTGGTGGCGATAAGAAGAGGTTAAGCGACTGATTTGTGTTTATGCATTGAGTATGATGAAATTAGCGTAATGCAAATGTGAAACGGCAGACAATCTTGAGACCTAGATTTCGTTTAAATATCAGTATATTTCATTAATATTACATCTCTATCAAAAGTTAAATATGTGAATATTGTAATAACAGTTAGGCTATATTGACTTGTTCACATAAGAACTTTATTTTAAAGTTTATTAAGTTTATATGTTATTATAAGGCTTGTCTTCGAGTCCGAAGATTAGTGAGGAATGCAGTTTTTCCCATGGCTGCGCAGTCCCAGATGTGACCTATATATTTTGCCACATCCAGGGCAAGCATAACCACTGTCCGCAGGTGGTACATTTAGTTTTTCTTTTCGCGTCTGCGTTTGTCCTCGGCAGCGGATTTTCTTTTGGTCTCAAATGTGTATCCCGCTGCCTTCGGGAGTGAACTGCAACTGACTCGTTCTAAGGCCGCATGCAACCAGGTGCTCTCTTCTATGTCAGCTAAGCAAAGTTGACGCCTAAGCTGGTCTTTGAAGCGTTTCCGTGGGGCGCCTCTGTTATGGCGGCCACCTTTTAGCTCACAAAAAAAAAAAAAGACTGTCTTTGGCATACGTTTGTCTCCCATACGGGATACGTGCCCTACCCAGCGTAACTGCCGGACCATAAGAAGTCCCTCTATACTATCCTTACCGGTAAAAATATAAAACGCCTATATTGGTTCAATTGTACTAGCTGTTCGTAAGCGACAAACCAACGACCAACTAACAAGGAGAGGGGGCATAGAAAAAAAAAGTTTTATTTTCAGTGTAACTTATCTGAATATTAGTATAATTACATGTTTAAAAATTAAAATATATTAAGTAGGAGATGTCATTTTATCTTCTAATAAGACCTTGTCAACTGTAGATTGCTTTTTGCGAGGCGCGTATGCACAATATGGGTCAAAACGTTTTGAAGAAAACATTTTAAAACATCTCCGCTATTGAGATTCTTCTGCATTTTTTGTCTCAGAATAGTCGAATTTCTACCGTATATTGCAATTTATTATAGTGACGACTTATGTGTGAAAAAAAAATCCTCGATAGAGACGTCTTTACACGAAGAATATTTGTTTTTTTATTATGATGAATTGTGCGTTCTGAAAGAAAGCACATCGATATTAGCCTTTAAAAAAAATATCTCTTCTTACTAAGAGAAAAAGGTTAGAATACGCTTAGCGCCGAGTCTTGCCCAGAATTAAACCACTTGCCGACTTGAGCAAAAACCTGCCGCATCTTCAATTCTATCTCCATTAAGAAATTTTTACATTGCTTAAAATGTATGTAGGCAACATTATTTTGGAAAAAGTATTGCCCACAGGCCTATTATATGTTGCAAAGTATTTGTTTTATGTAAAAATTAAACTTAAAGTGTTTTGTCTGATAAATTGTATTAAACCTTATAACTTAATTTTGCTATTACATAATTTTATAACATCGAACCGAGCCGAACCCGAACTTTAGACCTGACCGAACCGAACCCGAACTATACTCGTCATCGAACCGAACCGAACTCGAACTTAAATCTGACCGAACCGAACCGAACCCGAACTTTAAAAGTTGGGTTCGATTCCCATCTCTAGTCCTAATACAAATATATGTTCTCACAATATTTTAATATTGTCCTAATTTTGGCTTGGATTTGGTGAAAAAGGCACAGTGTTAACCTTTGAGTAATTTGAGTATTAATAAATCAAATCTAGCTCATTATAAACACATGTCCGTGACTAATATTTCATTTGTAATTTATGTTTGATATCCTGATCACAAGCAGCCTATATTTCTATGTGATGTACATGGAAAATGGGGTAGTGGGCAATAATGTACCTTGCTCCAGGCGCACGTTTTGCTCACTACGCCTCTGACTTAGGGATATTTATTTGATCGTCTTCCACTCACCTTTGAAACGGTAATGATACAGTAATGTACAGAGACATACTGCGAGCCTAGCGTTAGCTAATAGCAGACGAGATCTATGGAATTATATGCTTAAATAGTTTAATCGCTACACATAAAAAGGTAGCGGGTAAACAAAGGGCGTAGAGTTAAAACGCTAATAAACAGTGTCATAGATTGCGTATACTTTGTGCCTGGTGAAGAAATGTCCCTATCGATATTTGTTCGTAAAAGATTGTCAGATGGGTGCTTTCTATGACTCTTCTTCTGATGATTGCATTGCTGGACTGCAATACAGAAGGATACGGCTCTTGCAGTGGCGATGCTGGAGATCTTACAGCCAGGCCCGCGGCGACCTTATTGTGCGACCTTATTGTGCAATGTGTGCGTTTCACAAATTATTTCTGGTTATCCTTTTTTTTAAAGTAGTAGTTTAATAATAATAATAAAAAAAACACCGCTGCCAGTGGTCTCGGTACAAATAGAATTCTTAATTTATTTGTTCTGTTGTTAAATGACATAATATATTAAATCCAATCAGCATCGTGAGTAACTTGTTGCACCAGCCTAAATGAAATATTTAACCAGCAATCTGAAAAATATTTTATAAAGACTTACGATAGGATAAAAATTTTACTAATATTATCATAGTCTCATCATATTATGGCTGATACAAAATTTCTAGAATATGAATAAGAAAATTACGAGTATAGGTCATGAATCCGCAAAAAAAAAAATGTGTTTTTTTTCTCTTCATATAGATGGAACATTTTAACCAAGATAAAATCAAACTTTGAAACCTTTATGAGAGACACGATGGAAAATTCGAGTATGATGCGTTAGTTTGTTGGTGTTTGTAGTGGCGTAGATTTAGAGGGTTTTAGTTAGTTGCTGGGTTCAGTTGTAGTGGTTAGTGTATATATTATATTTTTTATTATTGATTTATTTTTATGTTAATAAATTTTTGTTTTGTTTATTTATCCTAAACTAAAGTTTCGTTTGTGCTTTCATTTAGTTTAGGTTAGTATGTCTGGTTACTTAGGTGACTCTAGCCCCTTGGTCGTAGATTGAGGTGTCACAGATTGAGCCCACCCAGTAGCGCTAACATCTGCCTACTGTATAAAATTTAATGTTGAGCAGAAGAGAATAGGTCCTCTCTATCCAGTCTCCTGACCAGCTCACATAAACTTAAATCCTCTGCAGGAGGTTTTTAAACTCAAAACCCCACATGGTTACGCTCATAGAGTTTGGTGACTATAGTTTCCTTTAGTTTTATATTGAAGAGTGGGTTTTTAATCTCAAAACCCGCTGGAGTGGGTTTTAAACTCAAAACCCTCTAGAGAGGGTTTGAAACTCAAAACTTCTACGCTCGTAAAATTTGGTGACAGTTGTTTGCTTAGTTTTTTTTATTGAAGTGAGGATTTTGAACTTCGAAAAATTCTGGAGGGGGTTTTAAACTCCAAACCCCTCCCTTTGGCTACGCTCATGGAATTTGGTTACTGTCGTTTGCTTTAATTTTTTTTTAAGAGGGGGATTCTAAATTCAAAACCCCTAATTGGCTTCGCTTGGTTTTAACATTAAAATCTCACCTACAATAAACAAAATTAAAGAAAAAAAAATTGGGAGGAATTTCATTGGGGGGGGGGGGTAGCACAACCCACCTCCTGGATATGCCCATGGAACTACCATAATGATAAAAAAATACTATTGAATTACAGGAACATTGTAAATATTCGACTTAAGTGCAGTATCTAGATAGAAAGCTTGACCTAGATTGGAGTCCATTATAGCACTTGCACTGACATATAAATGTTTTGGGTCACGCAACATCTAAAGCAGGGGTTCTCAGCCTGTGGATAGCGAATAACCAATTGTCAGGGGTCGCCTAAGACCATCGGAAATTTGGGGTTTAGGTTTATTTGAAATCGGGATTTTTTTTGTTGTTGTCGTTTTTAACAAGCATATTTGTACCATAGTATATATAATTTTTTTTTCTGATAACAAAACAAAGGGACATTACTGGGATTGATTGCTATTTCATAAGCTATGAAACGACCGTCAAACAGTAAGTTAATAAAATGCAATAAAAATTACGTGACATATTTAGGAAGAACGATATTCTACCAGTGGATACAGATGACATTTTGAATTAGTGAGTGTAACATCATTGTTTAAAGGTAAACGTTATTTTCATTGATAATGAGTTTGATGCAAACAAAACTGGATGAAAATAAAACTTAAATCTTCCCAATTTTATCTGCTTTATGTGAGGAAAAAAGAGCATTGAATCTGTCAAAGAAGAATTGCACTAACGTGCGAGTGAAAGTTCACTAAGCTTCCAAATCTACATGACATTCTGTTTACACTTTCTAGAAGTCAAAGTTGAAGATGTTCCGGAGACAGAAAGAGTTTATTGCACACATCAAAAGCAATGCAGCTAAAAATATTTGCTTTTCAATGCCAGTGACACAATTCTGGTCCAAGTGTTTGCAGCCATATCATAGTTTGAAATTGTGTTGCGCCTTCTTCGTCCACTTCTAACAGTAAAGGCTTATATTTTTGTGAAGCAGGTTTTCCAGCCTGTTAGTTATCAAGTCTAAATAAAGAAGTAGACTTGATGCTGAAGGGGACATTTATTGTGCTCTTACAAAAACTCCTACAAGAATCCAATTTTCCCACTAACGTTGGCGTATTTACAAATGTGTAGCAATGTAGTTGACCTTATTTAATATCATCCTCCACGTTTCGCCATACTTTTGAAATTGTCACACAAGTCTGTGCACATGAAAATGGTGAATACGCAATAGAAAAATTAATTAAGGCAACTTATAAAGGTAATTTTATTTTGTTAGAAATTTAATTATAAAACACATTTATTTTACACTATTTACAATTATATAAAGCTTTTTTTTCTATGTTCATCGTCTATCAATGTAAATACACACGTCATGGATCAGATATAGACATTACGGTAACGATTTTATAACATTAGCAAATTTCAATTGACCATGATTTACAAACGAAAAAAGAAATTACGGTTGGGGGTCGCTGCCTAGTGATGAATCGTATTAGGGGGTCGCGGCACTAAAAAGGTTGAGAACCGCTGATCTAAAGTAAACATAAGGCTAACTTTCCACACTAGTGACGGAACCCAACCAGCAGAAATTTAGTGCGAACTTTGGTCTTACAAATAGTCCAGATTTATGCCATTTGATTCATTCCTCTGTTGTTTGGAAGGCCTTTTTTTTTAAACCCATTTTTTTTTACACGCAGACTGGGCTATGTTTAATTTGTATTATACAGTTGTTATGTAAACTGTTAGATCTAGATCTAGATTAGACAAAATCAAAGATATAATGGCCGAATCGAAAAGGTAAGCTTAAGGCTATAGCATATAATGTTATTATATCTTAATCCAAGTCAAAATGTAGAACTATTTGTAGATAGATCTAGGGTGTGTTGCAAGAGCTAGTGGTTATTGCTGTGAAGGTCAGGTGTCTACATGCAGGGCGAAATGGCTAGCTTTGAACGTTTTATAATAAAATATTTTTGATAAAGTCGTTGTTGTAGCTTGTACTACTTCCAATTAGTGTACCCCGTAGGACTATAGAACGAAATAATAGGTAGTGGCCCCACCTCTCCTTTATTTTACAGTTAATATATCATAGTGCTTATACATCACTTGTACATATACATCCATTATTTTTCAAAACTTTCTTCTCACAAAATGTGCGTCCACTGGCGGATCCAGTGGGGGGGGGGGGGGGGGGGGAGGCGGTTGGGGCGATCACCCCCACCACTTGTCCAACCTTTCGGGGGGGGGGCGGACGAAATTTTAATAGAGAAATTACACAATTTATTTACGAATTCTATACTTATGTTAATAATATATACTAATTATTTATATTTAAACCTATTTTTGATTTATATCGCCCCCTCCCTCTAGTATGTTGGCCGGTTTTGGTGGGGTGGGGTGATTGCATCATTTCCCCCCCCCCCCCGCGACCCTTAACTTTCGAGTTTTTTGCAGAAATCAGTTTGTTAACATAGTTAGTTACATGTCTATATGATAAAAGCTACTAGTTTAACCATCTTAATATTATGTCGTTCCCCTTCTGGTATGTTGGCCGATTTTGTGGGGTGGGAGAGGGCAATATCATAAATCGGCCCCCTCCCCCGGACCCTTAACTTTCGAGTAGGGGTGCGGTCCAAAATTTTGCAGTAATCACAGGTTGTTAACGTAATTAGTCACATATCTATATGGTAAAAGCTACTTAATAGTATATATCGTAACTCATCTTTATATTATGTCGTTCCCCTTCTGGTATATTGGCCGCATCTGTTGCGGTTGGGAGTAGAGGGGGGGAGCGATAGTATCTAGACTTTTGATTTGGGAGGCGGTCCAATTTTTAAGCAGAAATCATAGTGTGTGAACATATTTAAATGAGAATCTTTATAATTTATTTGACCCCATTTGCCGCACCACACTCTTATCTTAAATTAAATCATTAGTAAATATAAAATGAAAGAGGGTTGTACCAGGTGGTAGGGGCGATACATGCAATCACACCCTCCCCACCGGGCAGACCAATACTTTTTATTTTGTATTATAGTTAAGAAGTTATTTTTTCTTTTACTGGTCACTAATATAAATTATATATTCTATAAATTAAATTTTTATATCGAGTCACCCCAACCCATATTCTTTAATGCCAAAATGCAATCATTAGCAATAATTATATAAAGTAGAGAGGACTCGTTACCACTCTACCGGCCCCGACGTAAACATCACGTTTTAAAGTAGAATAGTTATATATGGCGTCAGAGTCTATGTAATTGCGCATGAATTTAAAATAATTAATAAAAGAATATTCTTTTGTAAATTTAGAATTCATAAGAAATTTTTAATTAGAAGTGTAACAATTGAGATATTTTTTTCTAGTTGCCTTTTTCCAACTTCTACTCAATCTGAGATTTTTTAAATTGTATACATACCTTTGGGACTAAAATTCACAATTGTATACTTGAATCCTAAAATTAAAACAAGATTACAAAGACAGTTTGTTGAAACACAAACTCAAAATCGGCCCCCGAAGTGGTCCACCCAGGCAGCTAAAAAGGCAGGTTTCAATATTTTCAGAAAGAATATCTCAGAGTGAAATTCTATCAAAGGCAAATGACAGAGAAGAATGGAGAAAGAAGGTTGACACATATTGTGTTGTGCCTCAACGGGCCAGCAGATCATGGTATAGGTGAAAGTGAAGGCACTAGCGGATCCGGAACTTTGGAGTGGGGGGGGGGCGATTTTTTTCCAAACCCTAACCCTAACGCCCAGTAAACCCTAACCCTATGCATAAACGTGCGTACAGTACACACACACACACACACACACACACATATATATATATAATATATATAAAAACAAAACAACTGGGGCAGCGCTATAAGGTTCCCAAGTGGGGTTCGGGGCGAAGCCCCGACGCCTAAAGCGTTTTCTTGCATTCTTCATTGCAGAAACGCATTCTCCTGACATCTACAGCTCAAGTCTACAAGTCTTTCTTAAAATAATTATGATAAATTCATGTGAAATTACATAAACTCTGTCTGGAAATGGGAGGGGCGGTAGAGTGAAAACGATTAATCCTCGCTCCTTTAATAATGTCTGCTAAAGATTGCATTTAACATTAAAGAATATGGGTGGGGCGACTCGATATAAGAATTTAATTTATAGTATATATAAATTATATTAGTGACAAATTTTTTAAATTTTGTAATTTCTGAACTATAATACAAAAAGAAAAAGTATTGATTTGTCCGATGGGGGAAATGCGATTGCATGTATCGCCCCTTCCACCTGGTACAACCCTTTTCATTTAAATTTACCAATGATACAATTTGAGTTTAGAGTGTGGTACGACATAATATACAATGGGTCACATATCAATACGTAGTTATTATTATATAGATATTTAACTAATTTTGTTCACAAACTATGATTCTCCACAAAAATAGGACCGCCCCCCCAGCACTCAGAGGGCTAGAGTGGGGAGGGCTGTACATGCAATCGCCCTCCCCCCAACCCCACCGAAGCGGCCAAAATACCAGAAAGGGAGCGATATAATATAAAAATTATATATTAATTCAACTAATTTTGTTCACAAACTATGATTTCTCCATAAAAACGGACCGCCCCCCCCACTCAAAGGGTTTAGGTGGGAAGGGCAGTAGTGGTATTCCTCCCCCCCCCCCCAATCAATCGGCAAACAGGGAACGACATAATATAAAGATCGGTTAAAATATCAATAACAAGTTTTAATCATATAGATACTTAATTGATTCTGTTAGCAAGCTGTGATTTCTACAAATAAATTGGACCGCCCCCCCCCACTCAAAAGTGTATGGGGGGGGGGGTCGGCAATGATACCATCGCCCCCTCCTGACCCCACCAACCAAATCGGCCAAGATACTAGAGGGGGGGGGCGAAATAATTTAAAAATAGGTTGAAATATAAATAATTAGTATATATTTTAAAATAAGTAATAAATTCGTATACAGATTGTGTAAATTCTACCGCCCCCCCCCCCTGGATCCGCCAGTGAGTGAAGGTGAAGTTAGATGTGAACCTGGCCTAAATGATATCATATAATTTTTATCTAATTCATCTAATAGTTCCGTTAAGGGTCAATCTCTTATTCAAAGCCTCAAGAAAAATAAATTTCCGTACAAAAAATAAAATAAAAAATCCTTTATCTTATCTTATCTTATATAATACAGACGTTACTTCAAAAAAGAAGATGATTACGTCCTACGCGTCATGCATTTAGTCATGCATATTAACCAATGACTAAAATTCTGCCAAGTCACTGGTTTTCCTGGCTAGCTCAGGCAGCCCATTCCATGCTGTTTTAAATTATGTTCCGTTATATGCATATTAAATAGATTTTATACTTGAATCCTAAAATAAAAAAAATAAAAAAAACATAAATAAAAAATAGTATAGAATCTAATTGGTCTACCTGATTTCTTCTTTGTCTTCCGATTTTTTTTTTGTTCAGAGCTTTGTATTATAGTTCCTTAACAAAACGAAATTACAAGCAAGCGTATTGAACAAAATCATTAACATATATTATTATTTTTGTTAATGTAATTTTTCAAAGACATTTTTTTTTTCCAGCGGCGACCCTGAAAGCCTTAATCTAAATCTGTGGAGAATCTTTTCTTTTCAAGGAACACGTCTGTTGTATTTACAATGTAGTTAGGGCCAATACATTTACAGAATAATTTTAAAAGTAAAAACATTATTCTAAGGGTGCTTAAAAATTAGACATTACGCACGCATCAAAACAGTCGAATATCTAAAGAGCGTTTAACCATGGCGTCTTATTCTGACCAAAAAAGGGCGACTACAAGAGGTTTTGCTTAACATGCTGATAATATTACGATAAATATGCATAATAAAGTTATACTTACACTATTAGTATCTCGATTGTCAATCACACTTTAGTATCGTATAGTTATGTATTTTTTTGTTTCAAGCTTACTTTAAAGCGGCGACCTATAAAGGGGACTAACTCAGTTTATACCATATAATTTTTTTCCCCTTGTCCGAGATATCAAATAAAATAATTGTTTTGTTAGGTAATAGAAATAATTGTGCACAATTTCAGCTTGCTCCGAGATATTTTGTCCGAAAAATAAAGTGTACAAACTTTTTACCCGGCGAAACTATAGACAGAGAGAGTGAGTTGATATTAACTTTGTAAAAAGGGAAATAAAGCGAGATAGACTTTTATTGCTTTTAAAATGTATTCTACTGTTAAACTTCATCTTTAACTATGTTTGAAAAATGAAAAGCAAAGAGGCCAATGGTCTATGCATAGGTCGTAAAAGTGTGGCAGTCACAGATTGTATACTGCAGTGGTCTCCAACGGGGGCGCTAGCACCCACCGGGGGGGACGATTATGTGAATTTAGAGGGGCGCTGGGAGCCAAAGAGTTGGTAGGGGGCGCTGGGCCAATGGGAGGCTGTAAAGAAGCGCTGGGCATAAAAGTGGCACTTAGAGATGAAAGAAACTAGAAGTGCACTGTAACAAAACAAATAAAAAATTCTTTAAAATTAACGCTGTCAATCTACATATGAACAAATTAAATTTAGCTTGCTTCTAATTTAAGAACAGAAACAACGTTAGAAATTTAGTCCGGGAATATTTTGTTTTTGCTTACTCTGTTGTTGTCATCTGAGGTCATCTATATAAGTATTGTCTTTAGTTCTTGCGTCAACGTTTACGGTTTGATAAACAAACTAGGTAATAGGCTTTTTAGATTCTAGTTTAGTTTATCTACATATGTTTATATATTAATAGGTAAAGGTTAATTAAAAAAAAACAACAACAATATCTAACATCTAACCTTTTTCCAACATTGACAAAGTCGGTTGTGAGGTAAACTGCCTACTGTGTGCCATCTGATTCCTCCAAAAGTTTTTATGACTTGCCACCAGATCAAAAGTATTCCAATGTTCTACTTTGAATGATGGCATTTTCAAATGAGGTTGAGAAACCAAGTTGGCTTCACGAATATAGAGCAATATCCAAAAAAGTAATTTAAGAATATTCATGAATAATTAAAAAATTTCTACTGTTCAAAAAATATTAAAAACAAAAGGAAAAAAGGGGGGGGGAGTAGGCTGAGTAGGTTGAAGACCACTGGTATATGGTCTCCCCACAACCAAAGCTAAATGAATGGAACATATACACACTTACAATAAGTGCTACTTTTTAAAACTTCTAGGTTGGAGAAGATATTATTAGCTAGTTAGTACAATGGAATGATTAGTAAGAAATATAACTTTAATGCTACTTTGGATTTAAGTTCAATTTTCTGATAGACAAAAAAAAATATCTGCTAATTGCTTTCGAATAGCGCGTGTATTTGCATGCTCAGTGCATTCTCTGGTCCAATTTGTTCTTTGGGTATTTGGGAGTACCTGAAAGAAGGTTTCGGTTCTGCCATTTGGCGCTGAGCTAACACAGCTCAGCTCCAATCAAATCTCAATTGATATTTCCTGGTCAACATAGAAATTCGATTTTCAGCCTCCATTGTTGGTTACGTAGTGGATTGTGCGTTTCAACCACAGATGCTACATCCAATTGTTTTTATTAATGACAATTTTAGTCGTCGGCTTTGTGTAGTTTATAAAAAACAACTAACATACAACTAACATACAACTAACATACAACTAACATACAACTAACATACAACTAACATACACACATTTTAATGACAAAGTCCTTCTTTATGAAACTGATGACTTTTTGTAAAAGCGATTACTTTGCTCTTATAAACAATCTTTAATCTTTACCCCACCCTAATCTCCCCTCCGAAAAAGAGTCCTGACCATGCCCATGTATAAATCTCCTCAGAGTATTTGAATTCTAGTTTCGGAAATTTGATTCAGACTTGGTATCATTTAAAGAAAGTAGTCTAGACTAGAATACAGTGGCGTAACTAAGGGGGGGGGATGGGGGGGGAGAATTTTAAAATCCCCCCGGGCCCCCTCCTAGGGGGGGCCCCCAAATGGGTGTCCGAAATTTATTTGTAAATACATAAATTAATATATTTGATTGACAAATAGTGTCAACGAGTGTCTTTTTTTTTCAACATTTATGGATTAAATTTATCACAAAGACTAAACCTAGATCAAGGTCTATCGGTACGTTGACTTTGTTGACATTTAACAAATATTTTTTCCCAGAGAGATAAAATTATTTTTTAAAATTAGTCTTAGGCCTACATTTTAAACTTTGTTGCCACCAATAAAACTGCATGATATACAGCGAATTCCAGGTATCTTGTTACTTTTACTAATAATAGATCTAAATGGCGAGAATTATATGGCTACACTAATTAACCTTGAAGCAAAATTTACAGAATCGAGTATAACAGATCTAAAAGTTATTCTTAATAATGCTAAAATTGTCCATTATTCGGGTTTGGCGTCTATAATTTCAGAATTAAACTTCACACTCTAGTTGTTACCCCTTTATTCATCTTTCCTCAATCCAATGGAAACTCTCTTTTTATTTACATCTAATCCTTTTGCTTTCGCACAAAACATAAAAAAAAAATAATGACGTAATATCATATAATATTAACACATCCTTCCTTTTGAAGTTATTATCATACCCTTCCTTTTAAAGTTCTTAAGCGTGATATCTACTAGCAAGGCCGGCCCTAGCATTTGCGGGGCCCCTATGCGAAACGGATCTCGCGGGGCCTAGTCTGGGTAGGGATAAGCATAATGTCAAAATTATCTTTTTTGAATTAGAAAATAAGCCTACTTTCGTCTTTGCAATAAATTTTCATCAAATGAAAGCTCGCAATGCCACTTTTTATTTATTGGCACCCCAAAATGTCAATTTCGTCTCTTCTTCAGGAGATTTGAATAAATTCAAAAAAAGTTCAGGACTTTATCGTATATTTTGCCTTTTCAAGAGATTTCCTGGAGGCCCTGGAAAATCAGGAGGTCGCGAAAACCCTGTTATTTTATATACGTTATAATGGTTTAATTTAATAATGTACACTTGGAATTAGCGCGGGGCCTATGAAAGCGCGGCGCCCACTGCGACCGCATAGGCTGCAGTGGCCTAAGGCCGGCCCTGTCTACTAGGAACTTTAACAATTCATCCACTTCTGGTTGTCTTGACTGGCACAACAAGTTCTCTAGACGTTGGTCTATAACTTTCTGTTTCATTTGTTCCAACAGTTTGCAGTTCATTGTCTTCATCGGTATCATAGTACCCAGAGATGTCTTCATCGAAACTCTTATTCAAAAAGCGTTGATTTCTTCTGTATGTTTTACCATCGTTTGTCTTTATGATGTAAGATCTGGGTGCTGAATGTTTTTTTAGGACAACTGCTTTTTGCCATGTTTGACCTAGACGAACTCTCCGACAGAATAATCTTTAGGTAGTCTTGCTTTTGCATCGTATTTCACTTTGCTTTTCATCTGTCGTTCGTTGAGTAATATCTCTGCATTTTCAGCTACCGATGGTTTCAATATTTTGTGCTCAGTTGGAATGATTCCCTGAGTCTTCTACTCGTCAGCAGTTGTGATGGTGAATACGGCAGTCCACTTATCGGACTATTTCTATACTCGAGCATAACGAGATATGGATCTTTCCCACTTTTGTATGCTCTGAATCCTTTTGCTTTCGCACAAAACATAAACAACTAACAATGACGTAATACCATATAATATTAGCACAGAATCTTCTTCATGCAGTGGAAAATTAAGAATTTTTTGCCTATCTTGAATTCTGGTCAAAGCTCCTGCGCTCAATTAAGAAACTACAAAAGTCTGGACTGCATATACGGGAAGCTGCTAAAGAAATTAGTACCCATTCATGCTTTCTGCAAAATGATGAGAAACTGACAAAAACCCAATCCATCGAAAAAGCAAAAGAAGGTAGTGAATACTATGGATTCCCTGTAATCAAAACTACCAGAAGAAAGAAAAGAGTTGATGGGAAGTTGAGTTCTAATGTAGGACTGTCAATAGAACTGCAATTCAAACGTGTTGCGACAGAAGTGCTGGACAGATTTCATATGGAGATGAAGGGCAGATTCCAAAGGCTGGAAAGAAAATGGATACCTTTGGGTTTCTTCTTGAACCAAGACACCTGTTAGATGAAGACACGCTTGTGACAAACTGTGCTACTTTTCCTGTTTGTATGATGAATGTAATGAAATGATAACGACTAGAATACCAATAACATCAGGGGCGTAACTAGGGATTTTGGGGCCCGGGGGGATTGACCTCTTTGGGGGCCCCTTGCATTTTGACATTCAACATATGACATGAGATAATGTACGCAAAAATAAATAAGCCCCAAATCAAATTGGTTCAGTATATCAGTAAACTTAACAAAAAGTAATCATCAAGACTCTTAATAAATAATACCGTTGTTTATTAGTTAAATAATGCACAAGTGACAAATCTAAATTGATATCGCTTCACGTCGTGCATTCTGTGCAGCAAAGAAATCTATAACATCAACTACATCGATACTTTCTAGTATTTGTAACTTCACTGACGTTAAAGCCATGATAAGCCTTTCTTGCGTAATTGTGCTCCTGAAATTGTTTTTGATGAACTTGAGCTTTGAGAATGATCTCTCACATGACGCTATGGAAGTGGCCTGTGTTAGCGGTATTCGGAGGAGGTTGCAAAGTTTGAGCACACGTAATTCCCATATGAAGCCTGTTTCCTCAATATGTCTATTGGTGATGGTATAACTGGTTTGTTAATGAAAAGTGCTCGTGCATCAATGACATCATTGAAAAAGCGATTTTCCATTTATTTCATTGTAGTGTAACTGAGTTGATTTTCTGCGTGCGTCCAGCGTGTCTGAAGGTCATGGCCATTGTGTGTGTTTCATGTCCAGTGTGTGTGTGTGTATAGACTGCATCAGTGGTATGCTAGACGTGCTGGTTTCATTCACTGTTTACTGTAGTCTAATTTTGTCGAATAAAGCCATGTTATTGGTATTCTAGTCGTTATCATTTCATTACATTCATCATACAAACAGGAAAAGTAGCACAGTTTGTCACAAGCGTGTCTTCATCTAACAGGTGTCTTGGTTCAAGAAGAAACCCAAAGGTATCCATTTTCTTTCCAGCCTTTGGAATCTGCCCTTCATCTCCATATGAAATCTGTCCAGCACTTCTGTCGCAACACGTTTGAATTGCAGTTCTATTGACAGTCCTACATTAGAACTCAACTTCCCATCAACTCTTTTCTTTCTTCTGGTAGTTTTGATTACAGGGAATCCATAGTATTCACTACCTTCTTTTGCTTTTTCGATGGATTGGGTTTTTGTCAGTTTCTCATCATTTTGCAGAAAGCATGAATGGGTACTAATTTCTTTAGCAGCTTCCCGTATATGCAGTCCAGACTTTTGTAGTTTCTTAATTGAGCGCAGGAGCTTTGACCAGAATTCAAGATAGGCAAAAAATTCTTAATTTTCCACTGCATGAAGAAGATTCTGTGCTAATATTATATGGTATTACGTCATTGTTAGTTGTTTATGTTTTGTGCGAAAGCAAAAGGATTCAGAGCATACAAAAGTGGGAAAGATCCATATCTCGTTATGCTCGAGTATAGAAATAGTCCGATAAGTGGACTGCCGTATTCACCATCACAACTGCTGACGAGTAGAAGACTCAGGGAATCATTCCAACTGAGCACAAAATATTGAAACCATCGGTAGCTGAAAATGCAGAGATATTACTCAACGAACGACAGATGAAAAGCAAAGTGAAATACGATGCAAAAGCAAGACTACCTAAAGATTATTCTGTCGGAGAGTTCGTCTAGGTCAAACATGGCAAAAAGCAGTTGTCCTAAAAAAACATTCAGCACCCAGATCTTACATCATAAAGACAAACGATGGTAAAACATACAGAAGAAATCAACGCTTTTTGAATAAGAGTTTCGATGAAGACATCTCTGGGTACTATGATACCGATGAAGACAATGAACTGCAAACTGTTGGAACAAATGAAACAGAAAGTTATAGACCAACGTCTAGAGAACTTGTTGTGCCAGTCAAGACAACCAGAAGTGGATGAATTGTTAAAGTTCCTAGTAGACAGGGCCGGCCTTAGGCCACTGCAGCCTATGCGGTCGCAGTGGGCGCCGCGCTTTCATAGGCCCCGCGCTAATTCCAAGTGTACATTATTAAATTAAACCATTATAACGTATATAAAATAACAGGGTTTTCGCGACCTCCTGATTTTCCAGGGCCTCCAGGAAATCTCTTGAAAAGGCAAAATATACGATAAAGTCCTGAACTTTTTTTGAATTTATTCAAATCTCCTGAAGAAGAGACGAAATTGACATTTTGGGGTGCCAATAAATAAAAAGTGGCATTGCGAGCTTTCATTTGATGAAAATTTATTGCAAAGACGAAAGTAGGCTTATTTTCTAATTCAAAAAAGATAATTTTGACATTATGCTTATCCCTACCCAGACTAGGCCCCGCGAGATCCGTTTCGCATAGGGGCCCCGCAAATGCTAGGGCCGGCCTTGCTAGTAGATATCACGCTTAAGAACTTTAAAAGGAAGGGTATGATAATAACTTCAAAAGGAAGGATGTGTTAATATTATATGATATTACGTCATTATTTTTTTTTTATGTTTTGTGCGAAAGCAAAAGGATTAGATGTAAATAAAAAGAGAGTTTCCATTGGATTGAGGAAAGATGAATAAAGGGGTAACAACTAGAGTGTGAAGTTTAATTCTGAAATTATAGACGCCAAACCCGAATAATGGACAATTTTAGCATTATTAAGAATAACTTTTAGATCTGTTATACTCGATTCTGTAAATTTTGCTTCAAGGTTAATTAGTGTAGCCATATAATTCTCGCCATTTAGATCTATTATTAGTAAAAGTAACAAGATACCTGGAATTCGCTGTATATCATGCAGTTTTATTGGTGGCAACAAAGTTTAAAATGTAGGCCTAAGACTAATTTTAAAAAATAATTTTATCTCTCTGGGAAAAAATATTTGTTAAATGTCAACAAAGTCAACGTACCGATAGACCTTGATCTAGGTTTAGTCTTTGTGATAAATTTAATCCATAAATGTTGAAAAAAAAAGACACTCGTTGACACTATTTGTCAATCAAATATATTAATTTATGTATTTACAAATAAATTTCGGACACCCATTTGGGGGCCCCCCCTAGGAGGGGGCCCGGGGGGATTTTAAAATTCTCCCCCCCCATCCTCCCCCCCCCCCCCCTTAGTTACGCCACTGAATAACATGGCTTTATTCGACAAAATTAGACTACAGTAAACAGTGAATGAAACCAGCACGTCTAGCATACCACTGATGCAGTCTATACACACACACACACTGGACATGAAACACACACAATGGCCATGACCTTCAGACACGCTGGACGCACGCAGAAAATCAACTCAGTTACACTACAATGAAATAAATGGAAATTCGCTTTTTCAATGATGTCATTGATGCACGAGCACTTTTCATTAACAAACCAGTTATACCATCACCAATAGACATATTGAGGAAACAGGCTTCATATGGGAATTACGTGTGCTCAAACTTTGCAACCTCCTCCGAATACCGCTAACACAGGCCACTTCCATAGCGTCATGTGAGAGATCATTCTCAAAGCTCAAGTTCATCAAAAACAATTTCAGGAGCACAATTACGCAAGAAAGGCTTATCATGGCTTTAACGTCAGTGAAGTTACAAATACTAGAAAGTATCGATGTAGTTGATGTTATAGATTTCTTTGCTGCACAGAATGCACGACGTGAAGCGATATCAATTTAGATTTGTCACTTGTGCATTATTTAACTAATAAACAACGGTATTATTTATTAAGAGTCTTGATGATTACTTTTTGTTAAGTTTACTGATATACTGAACCAATTTGATTTGGGGCTTATTTATTTTTGCGTACATTATCTCATGTCATATGTTGAATGTCAAAATGCAAGGGGCCCCCAAAGAGGTCAATCCCCCCGGGCCCCAAAATCCCTAGTTACGCCCCTGCTAGAATACTAGATCTATTTATTGATATAGTATAGATACATACAAGATTATAATTTGGTAATATATATCCATATTTAGAACATAAGACAGTTGACTGGAGTATTGGCTCTAGTTAGCAATATGGTATATAGAAGATTCTAGTTTGGTGATATAGTATTGTGTATGTGTATGGAAAAATTTTATAAGTTTTATTATATTCACAAGACAGTGCGCAAAATCTTCCTGAATGTAATGTCAGTTTGTTTATCTAACTCTTTAGTGAATATATGCGTGAATTTTCACTGACGTGTGTTCAATATATAGATCTCCAGACCAAATTTAATTTTAAGATGATTATATGTTTTTGTAAAAAATTATAACAGCCAAAAAAGAGGTTTTCTTGTTAGCCAATTAGTTAGTAAACAGTCACCAGATACTATGAGCGTAGCCAAGAGGGGTTTTGTGTTTTAAAACCATCATCCCCCCCCCCCCCCAAAAAAAAAAAAAGAACCCTCCCCGAAAAATATCCTGGCTACGCCCATGCTCAACATAGTGACGTCCGGGCTATGTCTTCCCAGTAGTTACCATCAATGTCCACTGCTTTAAGGTCGTGTATGATTATATCCATTGAATGTAATCAGACACATAGTAACTGCTCTTTATTTACTGGTGCGTGGGAGCACTCAAAAATGTTTTTATAGCCAAGCCTAGATTTAATTTAATTATATTTCGTCTTTTAAAATATATAAATACTATTTGGCTCTAAAATTTTGTAATTTTTTTTTTTGGTAAGATCCCAGAGCAAATCTTGCAAGAGAAGGGATAAAGAGAATGAATTGATTGGCGAGCTGTCGTCTCTCTTGCCCTTAGATCTGTCCAGGGACTCCAAACTGGACAAACTATCAGTTTTGCGCATGACACTAGCTTATCTAAAGTGCAGGAAAAACATAGAATCAGGTATTTTGTTTGTATGTACTTACATGCATATTGTTTGTAATGATAGGATTTCTTACAGTTTTTATTTGTACATGTACTACTTCAAACTACATAGCTATGACTCAAAACATTAAAAAAATACATGTTCGGCTTAACACTGACATTATTATTGTCAGGAAATGTGTACATGTACATCTAAAAGTAGTAAACAAAACAGAAGGTACGTCTGGACCTGTTGGTTAAACAAATGAGGTCAAGAAATAATGGTACTGTGCTCTAGAGAAATTCGACCGTTCTTATGTTAGAGCTTTTAAAAACCATACAAAGCATTTTCATTATAAGATGAAAATACGTCTCTTAATTTTAGACTTTTAATATTTTTTTTTAATATTGGTAATGAAATTTTTATTTTGTCAATATTTAGACTAAGACTGCTTTATTGATCCTTATGGAAATTTGTTGTGATAGCAACTTTACAAGACTCTTTTCTTATATAGAAACAACACAACAGAAATATTCACATAAATAGAACAGACACAACATAAAGAGTTCACTGAGCGACTACAGACAGACATCTTGATCCTTTTCATGTTTTCTGATCAACGAGAGGTGTTGATATAGTCTGACAGAGTGAGGAACAAACGAGTTTTTGTACCGCTCGGTTCTAGTCTTGATTGACAGAAGTCGCCCACTTCGCGACGACTCAACGTAGTTATGATGGATATTTAATTAATATAATAAAAATATAATAATTATTTGGCCATGAAAAAAAAGGCTTTCTTGCCCCCCCCCCCTGGTCGTTGACTTAACGCCCAATGATGTTCAAACCCTATAGAGGGGTATGGTCATGTCGAAATGTACATTTTCAATATTTCCCCTTCTCCCATTCTTGTGAGAACTACTATGATTGTATCTTCAACTCACATGAATATCTTGTACACTTTCAGATGAAAGCGACTTACGTGAATGCCTCGCAAAAGAACCCGATACAGATCTCTCCAAGTTTCAAAACTCCTCAGTACCGTTAGCAATGCTGGACAATGACGGGAAACTAATAGCGGGCACACTGGCTGAACCTGCACATGCCTTCAAAAATCTGGACATTATTCTACCGGAATCTGTTCTGTCCAGCCTCGAGCAAACACTATTTAGCTCAAATTCTGATGACGCAATAGACGTGGACAAGAGATACGAGAAACTGCAGAAGTACAAGGAGGGACTTGAAAAAGGCATGCGCGAATTTCTTAGTCAAGCGCCAAGGGAGTTAAGTGACTCTAAAAACATCACTAAAGGTACCAAGAAGATTAAGAATATAAAAGATCGCCAAAAAGAGGCTCCAGTTGCAGACAATGGCGACATGGAAAGTGGGAGTAACTTTTATGTTTCATCCTGCAATGCCAAGAAAATTGCAAAATTTCGATCGCAGATTCCAATAGACAATGAAAGTTCCTTGATGCTGGAAGCAGTGCCAGGATTTTTCTTATTGTTGGATCGAAATAAAAAAGTTTTGTTTGTATCTGAAAACATCAAGGATATTTTAGGAGTAACTCAGGTATTAGTTTTCTATTTAACATTTTAATTTTTTTAAAAATGTGTTTGCAGTTGTTTTCATTAAGATACAAATATATTATCTGAAAACACTTTCACATTGAAAGTAATTGATAACGATAAGTAGTCGCTATTGGTTTAGTGCTGTTCGTATCGGTATTATTAGCGCAAAAGCCTCTCACTCACCTTTTTTAAAGTCTTCCACTTGCCGTGGATTAAAAAAATAAAACAAATTAAGCCTGTTATCACTTACCTAGAATCTATGACAACTAAGATATTTTCATAAAGGATGGAGTTTTATTTTGTTGTAACAGATACAACTCGCGTGATAAAAAGTATATTAGGCAGACCTTTAAAATGTGTCCAGTTTATGGAAAGTTAAAAAAAAATGGATGGGGTGTCCCTACCATAATAAAAAAAAATATAAAGTTTGGGAACAAATCAAATGGCGTAGCAGGTGTGCAATGCTAGTAGATCTATAGGTCACATTCGAAGCTCGATAGCAATAGCGTAACATAAACTTCTTTTATTTTGAAGTTCAAATTTGTTTGCTTAAATATTTGGGTCATTGTAAGAGAACGGACCTCATTCATCAATCGTAAACAAACAACACTTAGTCAAGTGATAATATTGATAAAACAACGAAAAAAAACTGCCACGCGATAGCCATTGTGTATTACAAAATATATCGTAATTTGTATAGAAGAGATAGAGAATTACGTGGCAAAATGTTGTTTGTTTACGATTGGTGAATGAGGTCCATTGGTGTGATCTAAAAATTTTTGATTTCTCACATAAAAAGTAACTGAAAAAAAATTGTTCTATACTTTTTTTCTCGACGACCTTCCCACTTCTAACATTACTAAGTAAATGCTGGTAATGTTTTAGGGATGACTGTGTTTTTTTTTCTCTTAGATCTAAGTTATTTTTACATGGTTCACAGATGAATGTCATAGGCCAAGATATCTCCAACTTCATCTATGAGAAAGATTTCACAGAATTAGAGAAACAGATGTGTGATGAACAGTTTAGTGACGGTAAAGTTGTATCTTCAACAAATTGTAATTGGCCTTGATAAATGTAGAGTTTATTTTGGAAAAAGGCGAAACACCTCCATTTAGTGCATAGTATTAACGAACATTTTCCCTAATTAAAAATTATATAAATTATAATTAGGAAGAAGTTGTGACGTATCTTCATTTTCTCCGTTAGTTGCAAAATGTATCAGCCATATGATGATTTTTTTCCCCTTCTCTTGACGAAAAGCTAACAAAAAAGGACTTTTTACATAGCTTATATTAACGCACTCTGTATTCTGTCAGTCTGTCTATCTGTCTGGTGAAAAGTGTATACACATTATTTCTTCCACAAACATTTTCGGATCAAGTTGAAACTTTGCACTATTATTCATTGGCATATACAAGACATGAAAAAATAAAAAACAAAAAGTAACAAATTCATCAATTAATTTCTGGTAATTTATTAATTTGTTAGATACCAACAAGGAAAACTAATTATTCTGGATTCACAAATATGGCTAAATTTGTTAGGTTTAGTCCCCTTAAATAATTGTTAATGCTATTTCTCCCTCTCGCATTTCCCGATCAAGTTGATACTTTTAAACAATTATTTATTGTATCTAACAAAACGTGAATGAATTTTAAAAATCCCAATTAGTCAATTAATTGGTAAATAATTATTTTGTTTGATTTCGAATAAGAGAAATAACTTGTACATTATTGATAAATAGAGTTTTTCCCTTTAGACAAGCTTTGTTTTTTTTTAAATAATTTTTTTCAAATTTTTTGCTTGTTTTATTTATTGATTTGTGCCCTTTTATTCTTTACCAAGGACGTTATTTTTTTTAAATTTAGGTATTATCTGGGCCTACTCATATTTTATTTTATTTTCTTCCTTCGAACCACTGTCTATCCATCTAGTTTGACATCAAGTTTTACATTAAGTTTTTCATTAAGTCTTACATCAAGTTTTGCATTAAGTTTTTCATGAAGTAAGTCATACATGAAGTTTTACATTATATTTTACATGAAATCTTATATCAATTTTTACGTTAAGTACGGTAAGTTTTTACACCCATTTTTACATAGTTGTAGGCAACATCATGTTTTGTCTTTAGTTTTACGTAGTCTTACATCCAGTTTCACAGTAAGTATTACTTCAAGTTTTAAACAAGTTTGCATCAATTTTACATCAAGCCTTTTCTAGGAATATTATTACATTCAATGTTGATCCTTATATTTAACAAAAAATGAATCCATGACATTATTTTGCTACGATAACACTGCTGCATGATTTGTGTTTGTATTTCGTTCCAATCCTAGATAAAGACAGAGGAGTTCGTGACTATGTTTTAAATAGAACATTTTATCTTGCAATGAACTTTTGTTTCCAAAAGAATGGATCTCGCCAAAAAAATTCTGGACAAAAGGTGAGCTGTTTATAGTCCTTCCTTTTTTTTATCTGTATTTGCACGTATTTTTTTTTATAGTTTTCTAGTTTACTGATCTTTTTTTTTTTTATTTTCTGACAAAAGGTGAAAAAAAATAATTTTTTTTTTATTATTATTAGTTCGAGTAGACCTCTCTGAACAAAGTGTTTAATCTATTAAAAAAAAAATTTTTTTATTTTTAATATAGTAAATAACCAATTATGGCGGGCCTTCGAATTGACACTCAGGGTGATATATTATAATGAATCAATGATGAAAATGTATATATATATTACAGCAATAGAGTAGTATTTATTTAGTAATAAATTGAACAAAATAATCTCTTGTTTTATAAGTCTATATTATAATGAATCAATGATGAAAATGTATATATATATATATATATATATATATATATATATATATACTACAGCAATAAAGTAGTATTTATTTAGTAATAGATTGAACAAAACTGTCTGTTGTTTTATAAGTCTATGACGTGTTTCAGTTGTTTCGTTGGGATGCTAAAGTAAGGATATATAGGGATACATCAAGTCAGGAGATCAGAGTCAAAGGATTATTGAGCTTGTGTCGACCAGTACGAGACGTATCGATATCAGATTTCCAGTGCTGTGAATTCGTGTTTTATTCCAAGCATGGCAACGATTACAAAATCGTATTCTGTGATCCAAGGTAAATATCTGTTTCATGATTTGGATAACAGATCAGACGATAATTCATTCAGTTAAAATGTTCATTACACGTGATCAGGGCCGGCCATTACAATTGCGGGGCCTATTTGAAACGGATTGCTCGGGGCCCAGTCTGGGTAGGGATAAGCATTATGTCAAAATAAAGATTTTGTATTAGAAAAAACATTCGTCTTTGCAAAAAATTTTTAAATAAATAAATCTGACAGTGCCGTTTTTTTTTAATCATGCGAACGTTTGGCACACCAAAATGACAATTTTGTATATTTTTCATGAGATTTTTATGACTTTTTAAGAGATTTTAATAATTTTAGATTTCCATGACTTTTTCGTATATTTTGCAATTAATATTCTATAAATCTGATAAATTTCAGATTTCCAGAAAGCCCTGGAAAATCATAGAGACCGCGGAAACCCTATCATTATATATAAGTTATAATGGTTCAATTTAATAATTTACACCTGATTTAGCGCGGGCCTATGAAAGTGCTGGGCCCACAATAGGTTACAGTGGCCTAGGTCCGGTCCTGCACCTGTTATTAACATTAGACAATACTTCATTCAGTTAAAATGTTAATAACCCTTGACCCTGTTATTAACCTCAGTAAACAAAGTCTGTAATTAAATAAAATTAATGAACTAGAATAGTTGTATTTAGATGAACATTAGATGTTGTATTGTGTTGAGTTGTTTGTTTGTTTTTTTATTGTCAAGGGTTCATGATATCCTGGGATACGATCCCAAACAATTCTTGGGTACTGATGGGTTCAGTCTGAAACATCCTTGTGACGTCATGATGTGCCATTACAAGCATAAAGAGTGTAAGTATACTACAACTGCCATTGTCAGTGTCTTTGCCAGTGTCATTGTCAGTGCTTTTGACAGTATTTCAGATCAAAAGGCAGTAGCTACTTAGATCTAAGAACTTTTGTACAAGGATAGTTCATTCGTTGTGGTAGTGGCATTCTGTAACGAAAGACACTGGGACAGATGTGTCATTGGTTTTGATTTCTTCTTGAGTCGGAGGGGGGGGGGGGATCTGCTGTGAATAATCAAGCCGATTCTGGGGTGATAAATATTGCCACAGTTCATGCATTTGAATGCACCTGTTTTATGGCTATCTGATAAAACAGGCTTTCTTTCTCATTCTATTGTCTAATGCTGCTTCGTTTCTTTTGCTCTTAGCGAGGTTCATACCAGTATGCACAGTTTGTCTTCATTCTGTCCTGTCTTGGGCTATTTCCTCTCGCATAATTTCATTGATGCCTGTAGTTCTCAGATCTCGCTTGCTGACATCTCTGTAGGTAGGGGAATAGCTAACTATTAACAAGGATGTGTGAACATTGACTCAAAACAAATCTCCTATATTTTTTTTCTCTATAAGTTTCAGTCCTAAATGAGCCCAAACATAACCTCTTCTAGAGTTAAAAGAATTTTTTTTCATAATGATTCGATCCAGAAACCATTTATTTAAGCTTCGTGCTCACAATTTTAAGCACTAGCATAAATAGAAATGTAAAGCATAATCGAGCAGGTATATATTTTTAGAAAAACAATAAACACATTAGAGTTAACACTTTCTCTCCGTAATTATTTACCACATTCTGGTGGAATCAACGCTGGTATCGTCAGTTAGGAGAGAAAGAGTTGTGAAACCAACAATGAAATGCCATTTATGTAACTTGGCTTGTTTTGGTTTCCCCACATATACGTCATGGTGATCCTCTCACAGTGCCCAGCAAAGGGACTGGAGATTCAGGATACTACCGTTTGCTGGCCAAGACTGGCAAGTGGATGTGGGCCATCTCTCACTACACGGTCTGCTATGACAAGGAAGGTCAGCTGACCTATGTCAATGTCAACACTTATATTGTCAGGTAACTGTTGGCAATGAATACAATTAATAAATTTAGTCCATTACTTACTGGTAATTAATTTTTTTGCTTCATACCAAAAAGGGAAATTAATCCTTCAGTATTAAGAAATATGGCTAAATATTTGGGGTTTTGCTCCAATTAGATAATTGAACTCGATATTTCTCACACATCCATTTTCGGATCAAGTTGAAATTTAACATAATTATTTATTATTTCTGACAAGACATGAATCACTAAAAAAAAGTAACCAATTAGTCAATTAATTGTTGGTAATTAATTTTTTTTTATTTATAAAAAGGGATATAAACTCTACATTATTGATAGATAAAATTGTAAGTGTGGACTTCCCCTTTTCTTTTAAAATATTTTAATATTTTGCTTCTTTTTTTCTTTAATATATTTTGTTTACAGAGATCATTCTTGACTATTCAGTTTAAGCAGTTTAAAATTGTAATGTAGATGTGATAATTTTCATCCACAGTATGGAAGAAGCCAAATGTATTTTGTCCAGAGAGAAAGAAGATTATCAACGTATGAAAAACGAAGGTTTTGACTTTGATCTGACTTATTATGGCCTCAGTAAGCCAACCCTCGCTACGTGGGCCGCTAACAAAAAACTTAAAAGAAAAAGGTCTCAAAAGAAAGCAGATGGTGATGAAGTTACCGCTCTGTGTGTCACCAACCTTGAATCTGGCAGCACTGATATAATATGCTCTTCCATATCATCCATGTCTTCATCTGATGCAGGACTGGAAGCTCATCTATATAATGAAACACGTATTCAGCCATCAACGTTAGATTCACCTCCACTTTCTCAGCAAAGTGGGTCTGAAATAACGATGAATTCCTCACCATTAGACTTTGAGCATGTTTTGTCATCTTCTGGTGGCTCCATTAGTTCTAATCTCTTTTCACCTGACATTGTCGAGCAGGCGGACACTGATGAAAGAGGTAACTTATCTTTGGGAAATAGAGAACAAAGTGTGCACACACGTGTAACTGAAAACAACAGCTGTGACTTGACATCAGAAATATCCCATATCTTGCAGGATACAGAAACATCCCATACTTTGCAGGTTCCAGAAACATCCCATACTTTGCAGGTTCCAGAAACGACCCATATCTTGCAGGATGATGATATCACCATGTTGGATCTTGACATCGATTATTTGTCTCTGCCCAGTGTCAATCTGGACAGCCCAAATATTGATGTAGAAATGTTGATGTCTTCTACAGATGAGCTTCAAACACCAGCTTTAGAGGAGGGTCTGTTTACTTCGACCCTGGAGTGGACCCCACTAACCAGTCCAAAGGGTTTCGCAAAAACATCAACCTTAGAAAGATGCCATAATTCTGACTTCGAGAGTACTCAAAGTTTAGATCTTGGCTCCACAATTCCAGGCGATTTTGAAGTGCAGAGTATTCTTAACTATTTCATGCCAGACCGAGGGAAAACTACCGAAAGAGATATTTCGTCAATACAGAGAGAAGGCAAAGGCCATGACAGTCAGCTAAGCCCAAACTTACAATTATTGACTGCTGAGCACCAAGTAGACTCCAAAAATACGAAGAGCTATTTTAAGTGCCCACAGAATACTTGTCCGTTGACCACTGCTACTGCTAGAGACGAAGCTATTTCCGATAATCACTGGACTATGTTAGCTTACCAACAACCCTCTAGCCAACAGTGGACCACAGAGGATAGTCGACGAGCTTCTGGTGAAATAACTCTTTCTGATGTGAACCATAACAACAGATCATCCAAAAGTTTTGAAACCAGTAAATCTCTAGAGACACTTTCTAGAACTGAAACATCTTCTTGTCACATTTCTTCAAGTTCAGAACCTCAGAAAAACAAACAAGTTTCTAAAATGAATTCTCATAATATCTCATTATTGAGTCATAATGAATTTTCACAATGTAGCTATGATGATTCCTTGGACACATCAACAATAACAGGATCAGATCCAGGGTCAGGGCTTTCTTCCTACATAAGTGAACTGTGTGAATCTGATCTAGAGAATATACAACCATTTATGTCTGAAGAGTATAATGAAACAAGAAACACGACGCACTTAGCAGAAGTCAGTTGGGGACTTCATAACTCTTCTCCGCTTCGAAGTGACAATAGCAGCATCACTAGCTGCCTTGAAGTTGACCAACGCTTAGAAGCAGTGTGTGAAAACGACACATTTGATCAGAGTTTAGCTCAAGAATTATTTGATTGGATGGAAAGTTGTGCCTCTGCTAAAAACGAGCAGCTAAATGACATTGTCTCTGCTCCACGTATGCTAAATCATACTATTTCCAACAGTCAGCAATTACACTGCAAAACATTATTCTCAAAAGAGCTTTCAAATGCGTTTTCAAACAACACTGAAAAGACTTTTCAATTGAATCCTTCTGCACTTAACATAAATATTCCTAATTGTCGTGGAAAGCATGAACAAACTTTATCTTCAGGCAACTTGTCAAATTTCCAGGGTGCTAACACCAGTGACGTATTTAACAAATATAATTTTGAGCTAGATAGCGGAGGACATTTAGCTGAGTCTATTTCTAACACACTTGTTATTTCTGGCACCGAAGATTGCGATACAACATTTGGGAAACAGCAACATTCCACAGATAAATTAAACAATCTAATGGAATTGTCCGATATATTAGAAGACTTTCTCTGAACATTTAAATGAGAAAGATGTCTGAGCTAAGATGTCTCGGACTCAAAGCTGTTCAGAGTCTAATTTTTTTTCTTTCGGGCTTTTGCGTCTCTCTGAGGGAAGTCTTTAATATCAATACGTCATACATCCATAAAGTATCTCACCAACGTAATTATTAGTTAAATTCATAGATATCTGCAGGAATTAGCCCCCCCCCCTCCCGACAAGATACTCCCTAGTTCCACAAGATGGACGACTACCTTGTCATGTGATAATCGCTCTGGCCTGTCGTCTAGATGGTATGGGGTTAAGTCCTGCCCGTCTCAATCCCCTGACGTCCTGTGGAAGGTTTGAGCTAGGATGTAATTATCTTCAATTGTGAAGGAACATCCGCAGCATGTCAAACATGTGGGAAAGTAAATATAGCCAACTTTGTGTGCGCTAAACTTGGATTATAATTATTACTTCCAACGTTTATAAATTGCATTAGTTTATTTACTTACTTTAGCTTAATGAGGGTTGAACTCAGTTCATATCCATGCCATTTCTTATATAAATTACAATAAACAAACTTACAAACACAAAACGATGGTGTATTTATTGTATATAATTTCTTCATCTTCAGCTCTTCTTTAGTCTGTTGGCGTGTTGGGGCACCACACATAATATACTGACCATCTCTCTCCATCCTTCTCTGTCTTTCGCCATGATTAGAGTCATTCCCATTAACAGGCATGTCCATTATTTGATGTCTTCCTCTCTCTTATTTTGTCAGTTTCTCCGTTTCTTCACTCGAACTTTCCCGTACAGAAATTTCTTTGTAAGCCCTGTGGATTTTGTAATATTACTGTAGTCTTAGCTCGGGTTTGTTGTTGTTACAAAGTTGATCGTGGGGTTTGATTGCCTTTGTGATCCTGTTATTACACTGTGCAACTCAAGAATAAATGAACAACAAACACGTCTGAATAATCTCTGTATATAATTCTCTTCATGGCTCAACAGTTTGGGCAGTTTGTTATCTCGGTGCTGGACCAACTTTGCTATCGAGCCAGGCTACTGGGCGAAACTTTAGGCTTGAAATAAATGATTAAATTTTTAACTTGGAAGAAAGTGTTCAGGGAAAGCAAAAGTCACGTGACAGCATATGAAATGAGTTGATGTAAAGTAACATCCGCCAAGTGCTTGTCTACCACTAGAGATTCTTAGGATACGACGCAAGTCACTGGTAGATAATGGATTGATGGGGCAAACGTTTTGCACTTAACCTGGCCATACACTTACCACAGACTCCCAGTGCAGCTTCCACACCTCAATGGTAAAGTAAATTTAAAAAATAAGGCAATGTTTTAAAATCCTAGGACTAAAGATGAGTTCAGTATTTTACTCTATCAAACAAACCCAGTTGCGACCTACATATTTTGACATATTTAATGCCGTTGTCCGCAAGAGGTCCATGAAAGTTTTCTTTTCGTCGTCTGAGCTTGTCGCTTGCAAGGGCGCTTCTTTTGGGTCTCAAATTTATGTCCTGCGAGCTTAGTGAGAGCTCTCCAGCTATGTCAGTGAAAACAAAATGGCGCCTGATTTGGTCTTTACAGCGCTTACGTTTGGCACCTCTGTTACATTTATATCGTACAGTCTATTGCTGAACCACAAAATATTATTAATGTTTCCCACTGGACAGCATTCACATTTTAGCTTCACAAAGTCTTTAAAAAAAACTATAATGCCCCCATGATATATGAACAATAACAGTTTTATAAGTACGACTATTTACATTATGTTATATGCATTTTATAATCAATACAACGAGACTAGTCTTATTCAATATATCGCTAACCGCATTCAATTTAATCAAGTCATTAATGAGCATTAAAAAAAAAATTTCATTAATACGTAGAATTCAAAATTGAAGAGGCAATATGTTTGGCGATTGATTTCACTCTATCGTTTTTTAATCCGAAACCACAAGCCATGCTCACTTTTCAGCACTGTCCGTGCAAGTCTGTTTGGTGGTGGGGCGTCAGGTGGTATTTCAAAACGATATCTGAACAGGATATATAAAAGATGTGTTACTATTTTGATTTTTTTTCTAAATACATTGATTAGCATAAGGAGTCTTGTGACGAAATCTCTGACTACAGAGGCAATCTTGAACTTCCTACATTGGTTTCAATGATCGGAAGTTAAAACTACTAAGAATATTATTCATTATATTGAAGTCAGATATACAATATGGGCATAACATTCTAATTACAGATAAATGGTTACGATAGGATATTATCAGTTGTCTGTTAAGTGTTTTGAATTGTTTAGTGAGATAGGCCTACATTGGCTACAGGAAATGATTTTTTTCTTTACAGAACCCATGAGCGTAGCACGTGGGAGTTGGGGGTTCATCCCCCCCCCCCAAAGAAATGAAATCCCCCCCGAAGGTTGGGTGGAATTTTATGACTGAAAATTTGCTTTGATTTTGCTTATAATAGGTGAGATTTTAATGTTAAACCATCATTTACCCCAGTGCAGCCAAAGGGGCTTTGAGTTTAGAACCCCCTCAAGGGGATTTTTAGGTTAAACCTCACCTCTTATATAAATTAAAAAAATAATACAAACAACAGTCACCATATTCCATGAGTGTAGCCAATGAGGATTTTGAGTTTAAAACCCTTCCGATTTTTTAAATGCTTAAACCCCTCTTGAATATCAGACTAAAGCATACAACAGTCACCAGATACTATGAGCGTAGCCATAAGGTGTTTTGTGTTTAAAAACCCCTCCAGAGGGTTTTGAGTGTAAAACCCTATTCAGCAAACTAAACACATAAAATTCTCTGAACGTTGCCAAGAAATTAACTCCCTCCCGAGAGCTTTAAGTGTAAAAAAAAAAACACAACTCCAAATGGTTTTGAGTTAACCCTCCCCCCTCCGTGCAGATAGCTATGAGGTTTAAAAAAACCTCATCAATATGATTCTAATACAAACAACGGTCACATAATTCTATGACTGTAGCTAATGGAGTTTTGAGTTTGTTAAAAAAAAAACTCTAGAGATTTTTTAGTTTAAACCCCCCCCCCCCCAACAGATGGTTTTGACGATAAAACTTCCCTTTTTGATATAAAATCTAAAGCAAATCACAGACACCAAATTTAATGAGCGTAGCCGAGAGAAGTTACAATTGTGTACAAATGTGTACCAGTCGCTGGACTCCATTATTAAAGTTCATTGAATAGCGGATTATGTTTTTGAAGTAAATTTTTAAATAGTAGTATCATGCACTGTAGATACCTCAGAATATGTATTTTGTTGGCTTTTAATACTGGAAATAGTGTTCCGCCCCGAACTCCGTTGGGGGAGCGCAGCCCTAGACCCCCTAGCTGGCGAGAGTCGGGGAAGGTGGTTAGGAGAACCTATTCTAGAGCACAAAAAACGTCTTCCGAAAGAATTAAGGGTCAGAATGAAATAAATATTTAAAAAAATCCCCCCCCCAAAAAAAAAAAAAATCAGGGCTACGCACATGATAGAACCTATGAGAAGTAGGTTTCTATAAACCAACACGACAAGACCCAGCACCCTTTGAGGTTTAGGTTTATGGCACATTCACAGTATCTCGACTATATCTAGAAGTACGTGCAAGCTTCTTTTAAAAAACAAAACGTAATATAAACTGTATTTATAAATACACAGATTCAACTTGAAAGTAGATATATGTAGAAACCCAAGTGATACGATACCAAAAATTAGTATTTGAACAGTTACCTTCTAAATAAGCGCGCTATTAAAACTTTTTCTTCATTCAAGGCGAAGTTTTGTCCAATACAGTTCCTGGAGCCTGCTGAAAACGGAGTGAAAGAGAAATAGTCTTGGTCTTTCCCATTTGCGTCCAGAAACCTCTCCGGGATGAAAGCATGAGGCTGATCCCAGACAGCTGGGTTTCTGTGTAAGTAGATAATAGCTACATTAACAATGTTTCCAGCAGGAATCTTGTGGCCCTCAATGGTGACGTCTTCGTTAAGGCGGCGCTGTATGAATGGGATTGGAGGGTAGAGTCTCATCGCTTCTTTGATACACAGTGCAAGAAAGTGGAGTTTAGAGATGTCTGACCTGAATACACCGAGGTACATAATACAGATGTTTACAAGTTATCTTTAGGAACATGCATTTTAAATAAGGAAAATATTTTTTTTTAAGATTGTGGCTAAATATTTAAACATTCACACCTTTTTGAAAACCAAAAATCTAAAAATAATATTAATTTTGTCTAAGTTAAAGTAAATAAGCAGAGTAATATACTTTTTTAAAAATTCAATTTCTTTTTTATGTTAAAACTAGACATATGTTACCTGCGACCCGCAGGTCTTTATTTGCGCATTACTGTCGATATAGTCACTGATAGTGTTTTGTAAACAATTAAACGAAATAATAATGTAATAAGTAAAGCGAATGTGTCAATTTAAAAATAGTGTGAATAAAGCTATCAAATCAAAATAGCTAATAGGCTTAAATCCATTTTTTTCAAATTAAAACATTTGCTTGTAGGCCTACACATATTTGATTAAAATTTGAGATGAATAGACTTAATTTTGTATGTTCATGTGTTGAGTATAAAGTAGATCTTGAGGTAGACATAGATCTAAATCTACACTAATCTAGAGTTAAAAATTGGCTTTTATAGATTTCATTCTGTGTTGCGCATGCGTGACCTTTTTTCATGAATGAATATAGGTCTATCTTAACACGGCTACGCAACTTTAGCGAACAGCGAACGAATGTATTAAAAATGCTTTAGAAAAACAAATTTGAATGTTAATTTGATTAAAATATGAAATAAATGAACAATAATTAGTATCTCTATGTGTTAAAGCATAAAACTATCTTTGCGAAAAGAAGTTTTATCATCTTAGAGTTCAATAAGAGTTTAAGGCCTAGGAATAGACTCAGTAGAGAGATGTGTTAATGTGTAACCATTTGATAATGTCTAATGAGAGAATGTTCTCCAGGAAATCTGTAGTCACAGATATCAGGAACTAATTTATGTAACAAAATGTTTTTGAAACACAAAATTGAAGGTTAATTTTATTATATAATGAAATCAATGGATCTTCTTTTGTATTTTCATGTGTCAAAATAAAAAACTATCTGCGCAAAGTGTGTTTCTTAAAATTAGATCTAGGTCTAAATCCTTTCGATCTTTTCTCATGTCAACATTGTTAACCATGGCCTAGATCCATAAATACTATAGCTTTAATAGAGTCGGACAACTTTATTTATTTTTAGGGTCTTAATTTTGTTTTAGGGATACAATACATACACTACGGTCTAAGTTGGTACCCAAGAAACATTCCTGCCAAGTTTTATCAAGATTGGTCAAGCGGTTTTGATGTCTATAAGTAACATACATACATACACCTTACATTCTACTTTATAATATAGATAGTATAGATAATAGAGTAAACTTAGTATTTATATTTTATTTATAATTGAAAAATGAAAAAAAAAATGGTTGTCTGGGAATCAAAGCCACGACATTCTATTTAGCCTGAAATAAATGATTCAATTGTTTTACCTACTGTTATCATATCACAGTAATCTCTTCCATCAATGAAGAAAGCCTGAGCTTATAATATTTTTTAAAATGGTTTAAAAATTTATGAATAAAATAAAAATACCACAAAATACAATCGGAATCTCTGCCTTCTAAAACTGAATCAATCTCATCTTGGACTTTTGTTTGGCACTCAGGATTCTTCGCTAAACAGTAAACCATCCAAGAAGCTGCTGTGGCAGTCGTGTCATGTCCTGGAATGGATCAAACTTACATGCTTATCAGAAATGTAGTCAACGATAGTTTTCACATCATAGTCCCAAGTGGAAAAAATATTGAAAATCCGACATGATGATATTTTATATTTTTTAAAGTTAAGATGCAACATTTACCTTTTTCTTTCCTGAAAAAAAGTTTAATTTAACAATACAAGCATTTTTTTAATCATAAAAAATACACCATTTTACAATTATTTACTATTAATAGTAAATAAGGAGATGAGAACAGGGGAGAATATATTTCTAAAATATCAGCATAGTAAATATATATATTTCGTCCATATATTTTCGTCCCGGGTTCATATGCTCGCTGCCATCCCCATCGACCAGCGAGAGGTTTGGACAATGGAGTGAATTATCTTTAACTTTGAAGGAACAACCGAAACATGTATAACAGACAAAAACTTTTTTTTTTTTACAACGGCAAACGAATCTTTCAAACTTTATTACTTTTGCTATTAAAAATAAAATCACGTCTTGAATATTCCTTGCGAATAGGTGGATCCAACAGTGATCCGAAGGGGGCCGCCTCTGAGTTTGTGTGATAACCATGTATAAGAGGGCTATACAGAAGATCAATAGAAAAAATGAACAACCCCAAGAGTCCCAGAAGGGCGCTTACGCACCGGCCTTGAAGGGAGACGGTGCGAGAAAGCAGAACAAGAGCGAGGAATGGCTGGAGAGAGATGGTTTTAAAGTTGTAAAACAAAACAGGAAAAAAGATACAACGAAGGAGTCTTCTAGTAGCAATGGGGAAACCACCCCTTCTCCCAGCAGTAGATAGAATAAACATCATAGGAAGTAATACACATGAAAAAAAAGGAAAACACGTGAAAAATGAAAACATGTAAACAAAAAAAATCGGAGCCTAACTCTCTAATTAAAAAAAAATGGAAAAAGAACCCTCTCCCTGTCCTCGACATCTTCTAACAGGGGTGAAGATCACGAGGCAGGAGAAGAAAAAGAAGAAGGAAAAAGGAAGTCAGATGAATTCCCAGATTCGCCTACACCTTTAGTAATCGACGATGGGGAGGATCCTGTCTCATCCCAAAGCTTGAGGTCAACAATTCTCTGTTTGCGGCGTAAAAGATACTAAATCTTTTAGGCTATGTATAATTTAACTGTGTGTCTACGTATGTTTAATAGGTAAGTATGGTCATGCATGTATTAATGTGTAAGTATGGGTGTGTATTTATTTTATTCTCACTTAGTTATCTAACTTAACAGGTGGGAAACATTAAAACGAATGGCGCGAGAAAGCAGCAGAAATTGAAAGAACAACGTTCATTAATTTGTTAAAAAAAAAAAAGTAAATTAAATATTCATGCGCAAAATAAAATTGTATCACGTGACTGTTATTAATCATTGTTTTGTCAAGCTGCGTCAACAAAGGTCATAGAGTAGTTCGTAACAGGCATATTAAAAAGTAGTGATGGTCAAGTTGATTATTATTCAAATTACACGGTCGAATCAAACAGGCTTTTAGCGAAGAAGTTATTTTCATTGAATACAATTTTCATCGTTCTGTGGACCCCCAACGATCATCTCCCGGACCACTTTTGGCAGCGTACCATAGCTTGAGAACCACTGATCTAAGGAGTCCTTTAATTACTTTCGCAAAATTACGCAGAAAGTCGTGATTTAATTAATGAAACTTTATGTGTCCAGTAGTACATATTAATATTTTTTTCAAAAAGGGAAATGCTATTAACATTCTGAATTATTTCCTGATTTATAGATTTATCAGAAACATTTTGTGTTAGGTCTTACAACTTTGTACTTTACATTGCAAACATTTTAAACACACTATTTGTAAAGTATAAAAAAACAAACAAGAAGCTGATTACCTGCAAACAAGAAAGTGTCAACTTCATTTCGTATTTCCAAGTCGGTCATTGGCTTACCGTCCTCATCCCTGGCTGACAAAAGGATATCCAGGAAATCTAGATGACGTTTCGAGGGAAGACCTTCTTTGTTCTGGAATATATTATGGATAAATATGTTGCAAAGAAAACATTTTATTCCTAGTTTGAGATTTCTGTGTACGCAGGATTTAGTATGATAAGACTCTGAGCTAGTTTGAGATTTCTGTGTACGCAGGATTTAGTATGATAAGACTCTGAGCTAGTTTGAGATTTCTGTGTACGCAGGATTTAGTATGATAAGACTCTGAGCTAGTTTGAGATTTCTGTGTACGCAGGATTTAGATCTGATAAGACTCTGAGCTAGTTTGAGATTTCTGTGTACGCAGGATTTAGATCTGATAAGACTCTGAGCTAGTTTGAGAAATGGGGCACCTTGTAATAAACATTTAGGCAATATTTCATTGGCTCATTGTTTTTTTAATGATTGAAAATATCTATAGCTGCGGCTTGTGTTGTCAATAGGCCCCGCTTGTAAGTAATTTTTTTTTAAATAAAGGTAGTCGAGGTAGCAGTGCCCCAAGAAAACTCTTTAAAGAACAGCTTGAGCACCAACTTGCTTAAAATGACATAGAAGAGAGTAACTGGGTGCAGGCGGCTTTGGAACGAGACAGATGGAGGTCACTTACAAAGGCCGCGGGATACACATTTGAGACCAAAAGAACACCCACTGCCGAGGACAGACGTAGACGGCGAAAAGAAAATCTGAATCGACCACCAGCGGACAATAATCATGTCTGGGATGGATTTGGAAAAATATGTCACTGCTGGAGCTCATAGCCACGGGAAATACTGCATTCTTCATTAATCTTGGGATTCGAAGGCATCTGAGAGTGAGCTTAAATTTAACTTCACTCTCCAAACAATTTTATAGTATTATTTAGTAACATAGGAAAGATTTGTCTTTGCTTTCGATGTTTGTTCCTTGAGAATATCACTCAGATCATTAGAATTAAGCAACACCAAGCAGCGATACCTTACAGCGGAAGAAAAAAGCCTTTTTTTTTTCATTGGGATACAAACTGAAGCATGAAGATTACCTTGAAAAACGAAATAAGATTACAAATGACTAGCGGCTTAGTCACAACCATTTGCGCTGGCTTTGAACTTCTTTTCGTGAAAGTTTGCCTTGCTCTTGTCTATTCTAGTCTTTGACACTATTCTCATAGCTTACTCACAAGATGACATAACTCTCACAGCTTTATGCCGAAAGGGTTGCTTTCCTGTAATATCCCTTACTCACTTAAGCTTGTTGATTTCATATTCATTAAAGGGAATCTTCAATGTTAAAATTTTTTTTTTTACTTGCCTAACGTTGGAGTAAATTATATAATAACAAGGTACCTAGATTCGAGTCCTGGTGAAGACTGGGATTTTTACTTTTAGGATCTCTGGGCGCCTCTGAGTCCCCCCAGCTATAATGGGTACCTGACAATAGTTGGGGAAAAGTAAAGGGTTGGTCGTTGTTTTCGCCACATTAAACCCTATTTTACCATTAACCACTGAAACGGCTTTTACATCATCTGCCCTATAGATCGCAAGGTCTTAAAAGTGATCTTAACTTTTACTTTGTATAATAATAAAGCTGTCCGAAGACTAGAAAACAGCTTTATTCACAACGAGTTTAAGTTGTGGCTAATTCACCTCGGCATAAAACGATCATTCTATACTTACCGAAGACAGGCGCAAAGGACGAAAAAAAAAATAGATCCCCGGCAGACAACGGCTTTATCTGCATTACTTGCATGTCTCATCCTTGTTGGGGTAGTCATGTAAAACACTGCAGTCATCCTTAATCTTAGGAATCGAAGCCATTGTTATTCAGTTCAAGATTATTTCAATATACTTTTAATTTATGGTAAAAGGCAGCACGGAAAACCTTCTCCCAGATACCCCCTCCCACCACTGGTCCACAAATGAGATTGGACCGTACCTCTCTGAGCCTCTCTGAGCATGCTTTAAGCATGAAAGTAGCGGTATATGAAAGCTATAATTATAATTATTATCATTAACGCTTTATCACGACATACATTTACTATTACTTAAAATGCTTTGTATTCTTTCTCTCACCAATTGATTTCTTCGTTTATTGATGATTTCTTCCGCTACTTGATGGACATAGTCGCAGTTTTTTAAAAACGTCTTGCCTAACGTTGTCCATTTGAAGATAAAATCTGGCCACAACCATGGCTGTCTAAACATTAGAAATAAAACAACAATGAAAGTAAATTCTTATTCTTATTCAAAACAAGGTTACAAAGAGAGTTTGTGTGGAAACACAAAATCAAAATCGGTCCCCGAAGTGGTCCACCCTGGCAGGTAAAAAGGCAGGTTTCAATATTTTCATAAAGAATATCAGAATGAAATTCTATCAAAAGCTAATGACATAAGAATTGAGAAAGAAGGTTGACAGATCTTGTGTGGTGCCACAGCAGACCCAGGGATAGAGGAAAAAGTCGAAGTTAGATGTGAACCTGGCCTCACTGATGTCATATAATGCTTAAACTCAAAACCATCTGTAGGGGTTTTAAACTTTTAAAAAAGCCTTCTGGTAAAGAGGGGGGTTAACTCATACCCCATCCTGTTGGGCTAATAGCATTTTGAGTGCGTAATTTGCTTTTTTCCATATTGAAGAGGCAGTTTTTAGAATCAAACCCCGCTAAACTCAAAACGCCCTTTGGTTACGCTCATAGAATTTTGAGTGTGTAATTTAATGTTTTTTAATATTGAAGTGGTATTTTTTAGCTTCAAACCCCGCTGTATGGGAGCTTAAAGTCAAAACCCCTTTGGTCACGCTCATATCATTTGCTTTTTTTATTTTGAAGAGGTATTTTTAGCTTCAAATCCCGATGAAGGGGTTTTAAATTCAAAACGCTCTTTGGCTACGCTCATAGAATTTCGAGTGTGTAATTTGCTTTTTTTATATTGAAGAGGTGGTTTTTAGTTGCAACCCTCGCATGAGGTGAGTTTTAAACACAAAACCCCCCTTGGCTGGTGACTGATGTATGGATAGTCTTATATTGAAAAAGGGATTTATATCGTAATTTTTGGAAGGGGTTTTAAAATCGAAACTCACCTTAGCTAAGCTCTTGGAATTTGGGAATTGTCGTTTACATTATTTATTGTTTTGTTTTGTTTTATAGAAAAGGGGGATTTAACTTCAAAACCTCCTGGTACGGGGTTTTAAACTCAAACCCCCCTTGGCTGCGCTGGTGCAAGTGATGGTTTAGTATTAAAATCTCTCCTAAAATAAACAAAATCAAAGCTAAAAATCAGTCACTAAATTTCGCGACCCCCCCCCCCCCCCTGCGGGGAATTTTATTTCCAGGGGGTTGGGTGAAATGTTTTTCATAAAAATCCGGAATAACCGAATTTCGTAAATGAGAAGAAAATTATTTGTTTTATTTGTTAGAAGAAGGATTTTAAAACAGTTATTAGGCGTTAGTAGATTTTTCATAAAAAATTCGGAACGATTTTGGCGACGATTTGTAATAAAATTAAAGTAATGTAGGTCGATTTCTTTTTCAAAACAAAATTCGGAACATTCTTTACCAATTAAAAAAACTTATGTTATGTTTCAGCAAGAAAATTAAATGTAAAATAGTCTTACAAGTGATTTTTAATAATCGTTTCTAGTAAATTACTTTCTTATTTCAAAACCCTGAACCATCTACTGTCGATATTTTTGACAAAAAAAGTCATTTGACATAATTTGTTTTTAAGTTGAAAATACGGAACAATCTGATATTGATAATTACACTATAGTGACATATGTTCAAGACTCTAAGTGTAATGCAAGTCAGTGATGTGATTTCAAACAATCATTTGACATAATTTATTTTTTATAAAACTTTATCTGGAACAACTTTATAGTTAATGAAAAAAGTCAGTATAGAGATTTTCATTTATATTTTTACCAAATTATTACATTTTTACTACCTTTACTATTTTAACTTTGAATAGACCTTGTATTTAATGATTTAACTATATAGAATTTAGCCCTTGTTATATAAAAGGAGAGTGATACTTAAAGGATTACGGGCACGACATGGCCTAAATTGTGCTGATGCACCTAAACTCAAAAACTCAAAACTCAAACTCAATCTCAGACCGACCAACTAACAAAACGCACAAAAATAAGCGGCTCTTCTTTCTTATCTTATCTTATATAATACAGACGTTACTTCAAAAAAGAAGATGATTACGTCCTACGCGTCATGCATTTAGTCATGCATATTAACCAATGACTTAAATTCTACCAAGTCACTGGTTTTCCTGGCTAGCTCAGGCAACCCATTCCATGCTCTAATAGCACTAGGGAAGAAGGAGTATTTGTACAAATTTGTCCTAGCATATGGGACAAGGAATGTGCCTTTATCTTTGTGTCTTTCAGAGTATTTTATTAAATTTTGTTTTTGTATTTGAAGATTATGGTTCAGTGTTTTATGTATTATTGCTACTTTACTTTTGAGCCTTCTGTCCTAAAGGCTTTCTAAGTTTAGTGATTTTACTAAAGGTGTTACTATAGTCAAATGTGAATATTCGTTTGTTATGAATCGCACTGCTCTATTTTGTGTCTGTTCTAGTTTCTTAATGTTTTCTTGAGTTGAGGGGTCCCAAACAGAGGATGCATATTCTATTATTGGCTTAACCAAGGTTAAATAACATTTTAGTTTTATGTTCTTATTTGATTTATAGAAATTTCTTTTAATAAATCCTAATGCTTTGTTTGATTTTTTGTAGTTTCATCAATATGTGGATTCCATGACAGTTTTTCATTTATTATAACACCTAGGTATTTTGCGTTTTTAGTCTGTGTTACTGGTTTGCCATGAATAAGATAAGTGGAATTAATTTGTTTTAGTTTTTTTGTTACTCTTAACAACTGACATTTTTCTGGGTGGAAAGACATGCTCCAATTTGATTCCCATTTCTGTAATTCATCTAATTCTCTTTGTAAAATATCTGTGTCTTGTGTTGTTTTTATTGTTCTATATATTATGCAATCGTCTGCAAATAATCTGACTTTTGTTCCTGAAGTAATGCAATTCGGTAAATCATTTATGTAAATTAAAAATAGTAGTGGACCAAAGACTGTTCCTTGAGGTACACCTGAGTTTACTGTTATCGGTGTTGATTTAGAGCCATTTATTATTACAGTTTGTTCTCTCCCTATCAGAAAGTCTTTAATCCACTGATGCAGTGGACCATTAATGCCGAAATATTTTAATTTTTTAAGCAAACTATGGTGGTGAACTTTGTCAAAAGCCTTAGAAAAATCTAGAAAGATAGCATCTATTTGTTCACTATTATCTAAACCTTTTGAAAAATCATCAATTAGTCCTATTAGTTGTGTTTCACATGATCTATATTTCCTAAAGCCATGTTGGTATGGTGTGAGGACATTATGTTTGTCTAAGTGGTTTATGATGTTGCTACATATTATGTGTTCTAGGATTTTACATGTGATGCTGGTAAGTGATACTGGTCTGTAGTTTCCTGGGTCAGATTTTTCTCCTTTTTTAAATAGGGGGGGTGACATTAGCTTCTTTCCAGTCCTTTGGTACTCTGCCCTGGTTAAGTAAAGCCTGAAAGAGTATTTTGAACACTGGGGCTAGCTCATTACTTAGTTCTTTGAGTAATCTAGCTGGAATACCATCAGGTCCAGAAGCTTTATTTGGTTTGGTGTTGGCTAATAGTTTTTGAATTCCATTTTCTTGTACTACTATATCTTCTATGTTCTATGTTCTTATCCTGATGGGGGCACTAAACAAAAAATAAATAAAATCTGATTATTTAAACATTTTGTGGTAACTAAATTAGCCTATGTGTCCTTCGCGGCCGTCACGCTACTGCACGAAATTTGTTACATAAAAAGTCCATTTTAAAAAATGTCCGTGATATTTACATACGAAGTGCATTCTTAGCCTTTATAAACCAACATAAATGTTTTCTTTTAATTTTAGCAAACAGTTGACAAGAAAAAACATAGTTAACTTATATTTATATTTGTTGTGAACATTTCTTATATATTTTATAAATACAGTTGACTTAGTGATACTGAAAATACACACAAAATTATATTTCTTTGTTAAAATATTTTAACATATCTCCCTTACATTTATGTATAGTTTTAGAATTAGTGTATTTTTATGAAAAAAATCGCTTGCATAATTAATTTAAAAAACTAAATGGCTTGCTTTTAGAAAACCAAAAGTAACCGTTGCACCTAAACTTTGCAAGCCTTAATAATAATAATATAATATTTTTCATTCCTCTTTTAGTTTTTGAGATATGATAGTGACAGACGAACAGACGGACATGGCCGCTAATAAAATTAGTAAAAGATAACGTCTCCTTTAGAGATCTCATAACTTCTCAAATGCGATTGATTTACACATAATAACTAATGAATGATAGATTTGAAAAAAAACAAACATTTTTACCCCGCACCGATTCCTCTCCGTCCCACGAAAAACATCACGGTTAAGTGATTATATAAATTTATAACTAATATTATGAACGTACCTGTTTCTTTCAAACCAAGATAATGCTAATTCCCTTGTTGCTTTGATATAAGGATGGTGTCTGATAAATGGAGGAGATATATATAGATATATATTTAATATCTAGATAATATGTACAACCTGCCTCTCTAAACGTTCTTCCCGTCCTCTGGTCCTCTGAGATGCTAACAATAAATGTATCACAAAATATACTTCAATGTATTAAATCTTTGTACTATAGGTGTAACTATGTTAAGGAAAAGCCTAGACGTCTATTCAACATTTCTTCATCTGCCGAACTAAATCAAGACCATAGACTATATATATATTGGCCTATACAGGACTTACAGGACTGCCAACACTAAGGTAACTAACTAAGCCTAAGTTTCGTTCATCAAAGACATAAGGGCAACGAACTTCCGGTGTAAACGTATCAAACAAAATCCACGATGATTGAATAATGCTATATATAGTCTATGATCAAGAAAGTGACGTAAAAATATTATTAAAACTAGGATTGGATTCTGGCAATTACATTTGCGTGAAACAAAATAAAGCTGCCAAAACTAAAAAGTTGCATCTGTTAAATGCATAGGCCTAAAGGAGCAAATAAACATTTTAAATGAAATGTCACTCACCCAATTCTCTGGACATCTGCATCATAGCTCATAGCACATTTTAGAATTATTTCTAGGGTGCACAAGGTCATGTGGGGACAGAGGTCAAAACTTTCGCCACTTTCGGCCAGTTTGTCTAGTTTTCCCTATTAAAATTCAAAATTAAATATATAAATATATAATTTATATGTCAGCTAAGTCCCAAAAAAATACATTTTCATTGTCTCTGATTTAGAACTATATTTAATAGACAAACATCTAAGAACTGCCAACTGCTAGAAATAAAACTTGACTTACTACCAACGTATCAGCTGCTGTGTTGTACACCGAGACGTAATTCTTCAGAATGTCAAAGTGAAAGGCTGGAGTGAGGAGTCTTCTGGCCCTGGCCCAGGTGGCCCCGTTGGAAATAATGAGACCGTCACCGATCCAGGGCAGCGCAAATTGGTAAAAACCCCCAAAACCTCTTGCTTTAGGAGCTTGTTAAAATATATAAAAATATATAGCGAACCCTTAGTTCTTATGATACGCTCCCTTACAATCTATAAGCAATATATCAATAGTTTTTGGCTATAGTTTTAGGCTCCATTAGACCTAATTTAAACAAGTGATTAAAATGTAAATCTGCGTCTACAGCTTTCTCGGGCTTACATTATTTCAAACAATTTTAAATCTTCTTTTTACATTCAAGCATCTCTATTACGTATAGTAAAAAAAAACTCTTTTTGAGCGATTGTTTTTTTTTTCATAACAAATAATGAATGTTAGATTTAACTTTTTAATTTTTTTTTACCCCCGCCCCCTTCCCCCTGGTTAAGGGAATGTATAGATCTAGTACACCTTTCAGTGGTACAGGAATTTACCTAATTGGTTTCAACAATTGTCAGTAACCTAGATTTAGAAATCGAGCTGACAAAAAGGATAGGAAAAGCTACCACAGCATTGGCAAAACTCTCCAAGCGAGTCTGGGAAAATGGTAAATTGACCACAGCGACCAAAATCCTAGTCTACAACGCCCGTGTTGTGAGCACTCTCCTTTATGGCAGTGAAAGCTAGTCAACATACATGTACCAAGAGCACAGATTGAATAGTTTCCACTTGCGCTGCCTGAGACGCATAATGGGCATCTTTTGGAGGGACCATGTCTCCAATCAGGAAGTTTTGAGATTGGCCAATATGAACAGCATGTATGCTCTCCTGACACAAAGAAGATTACGCTGGCTCGGACATGTCACCCGCATGCCAGATGGTAGAATCCCGAAAGATATCTTATATGCTGAGCTTGTGGAAGGAGTCAGACCCAAGGGCCGCCCAAGACTAACATATAGAGATGTCTCCAAGCTAGACATGAGAGCCACAGGCATAAGCGAAAGTATGTGGGAAAATATAGCCAAAGACCGGAGTGCATGGAGACAGATTGTGCGTGCTGGGACAACCCTCGCTGAGAACAAAAGAATTTAAGCGACCTTAATCAAGAGGGAAAAAAAGAAAACAGCCCTGTCCGCTAGCCCTGAATCAGAGGCATACACATGTATGAATTGTGGCAAAGTCTGCCGTTCTAGAATTGGCTTGATTAGCCACACCAGATTCTTCCCCGTCTCAAGATTAAACCAAAACCAATGACTCATTTGTGCGCATCCATTGCCTTTCGAGACAAAAGGAGCCATATAGTACACCTTTTAATATTTCAATGATAAGCATTTTGATCTAGACTTAGAAGACATTTTTCTGAACATTAATTTATTGAAAATCTTGAATCAATAAAACATTACACTCGGAAATTCAAGAACCCTATAGTCCTTTCAAAACCGATGTAGGATCTAAACCTAGATTTAGTATCTAGCCAAGTTTACATTTATTTATTTTAACTTTGATAAATTATAACAGTCAAACAAGAGTTTTCCCAGTGTGGCCAACGAGCTTGTAATTTTTTTCTCAGCGTTACACATCAACTATTAAACTTCTAGGCAAATCGCTTGAGCTGTTTTTGAAATCAGCTGTATGCCCATCCTCCATGAAGAAGTGACTTGAATAAAGCTATTGTAAAAAAAAACTTTTAATTAAAAGTTATAAGTAAAGATAGGGCTTGAATTTGAACTAAAATTCTAAAATTCGAGTTTATTTTTAGATCTAGATCTAAAATGTTAGGGGTGGTCATGCCATAGTCTTCAATACCTAACACTTTGTAAGTATGCTCAAAAGCCCCAAAAACCGATTTCCTTATCAAAGTAGCATCGAATGACGTTTGCTTACACACATAAACATTGAAATACAATGTAAACGTCTACATTCTTAAAGGTAACTGTCACGATCTGTTCTTTTTGTTTCTTTTGAGTGGTAAAATGTGAAGATTGACTTGAGACTACTATGGTGTTGTGTTGATCTGACAATGCTCTTTTAGTACTTGGTTTATTGAAGAATCGTATCTCTGACATTTATTTAACACTCCAAGAACATTCTGTAAGCCGGAGATTCATATGTAAATATCTTTAGAAACTTTATAATGAAGATCCATTAATTCAAAATACAAACACTTTAATTCAGGAACTAGGAATCACTTACAATATATATGAACCTTTTTTTTGTTTGTTTTGGGATCAGCGGGGACATAGACTGGCAGAAAGTAACAAGGTGTTCCGCAAGCTGCCTAACGGTCACTTGCTCCTGATGTTTCCTATAGGCTGATTCCCCGAAGCCTTTCCCGTGTTTTAGTATAGCCGCAAGTCAACAGAGGTAGGAATTCGGAATTCTGCTAACAAACCTCTCCGAAGCTTAGTGGTTTAGGTGCAAGTTGATCGCCTTTGCCTTTTTCTCTTGTCTGTCGAAACAGTACCACCAGACTAAATATCTGAGCCACACATGAAGTCTATCAAAGCTTATTTGAGAAGCATAGCATTTAAAGCGCTTTTTTATGTTAGTGGAATACTTATATTCATTCACTTATACTCATATACCCAACTAATGTTCAGTGTAAATAATAGGTTGATTCTTAGTTTAAAAAACATAGTCCTTAAAAATACACGTTATGAGAAAGAACAAATATTTCTATCAACAAATAGCCAAAAAAATAAATAAGTTTGAAAGGCAACGTCAAAAACGTTTGGCTAAATTGTAACACTTACCCGAAGACTTTAGAATCAGTTTTACAGTATCTGGGTGAAATACAGTGATGTTAGGTTGAAATGGACCTAGCCAGAAACGAACAAACTTAGAGTTGATTTTTGTGACAAGCCAGTAGCCATAAGCCAGTCTTCCCTCTCCAGTTTTTGGGAGCTGACGAAATTAAATGCATTGTATAAATACCTAAGAAGTGACTATCTCTCTTTCAATTGAAATCCTTACATTAATTGCTTTAAAAAAGGGAATAACTTACAAATACGTTATAACAATTTAGTTTAATTAATTAGCCTCCTTTAGTTGTTCAGATAGACCTTCTCCCTCTAAGTGTTGGGTCCATAGGAGTTGCAGATGAAGTTTGTGATTAACAGCGATCTGTCAGAGATTTTTGTTTGAGATAATATTCAATAAGTTGGAACTGTTAGAGTGACATATCAGACGCAATAATGTTTTTTTATTCTTTTCTTTACTTTGTAATTATAATTTTATCAGACAACGAAACAAAACCCAAGAATATTATAATGAGGGTAGGTCAAAATAAATTTTCTGTCTTGTGTTGTCTTATGTAAATGTCTATTGTAAAGAACACTAATGATCTAATTATAACAACTTTTCGAATAATGTCAATTTGTACTATAAACATTTGTTTAAGAGCCATGACACTTCTCATAACAAACATTAAGCGTTCCTTCTTCAACATCTCTAGCTTCGTTATCTCCCTTCTCTCAGCTCTAGACTTAGTTCAGTTTCCTGCATGCATTCCACGTCATTCCTAGCGTTAACAATATCAATCGGAACCCACACTTATACTGTTAAAGTACAGCAATGAAATTTTCAGAGGCGTACTGATTCTAAGTATATATTCATTGCAAAGCTTATCTTTAAAACTCTAAGACTAAGACTTCTTTATTGATCCTTATGGAAATCAGTTGTGATTACAAGGACTCTTTTCTCATATAAAGACAACACAACAGAAACATTCACATAAATAGAACAGACACAACATAAAGAGTTCATTCAGCGACCACACACAGCCATCTTGGTCCTTTCCATGTTTCCTGATCAACGAGTGGCGTTGACATAGTCTGACCACCTTTAGAATGACATTACAGTTGGCTTTTATTGGTTAGACATATTATAATCCGTCACCCTCATTAATTCAGCGAGGCGCCGATGTAAATGTGTCGTATTGATGTATACTGCAGTGGGTAAAGTACAAAGTTGATATCAACTCACTCTGTCTGTTGGAACATGTTTGTACTCCCACTTCCCAGTCTCGGATCAAGTTGAAACTTTGAACAATTATTCAATTAACCTGACAAGACATGAATCAATAAAATAATTAACCAATTACTTAATTAATTATTGGTGATCAATTTTTTTGTTTGATATGGAAATAAGGAGAATGAATGCTACTTAATGAGAGATGTAGATGTATATTAGGATTTACTCTCCTTACTAAGTTTTGTTAAATTTGTCTCACACTTCCCATGCTCGGATCGTTGAAATGTTGCTTAATTATTCATAGTCGATTAGTGGTTCCTTCCTTTAGATAAGCTTTGTGGGGTGTTTTTTTTTTTTTTTTTATTGTATTCTTTTTTCTTTTACTTGTTTTAAGAATGTAAGGGGACTTAAATTGTAATTTTTACAGTATGCGAAAGGCAAAGGCAAGCTGCAATCAAATCTTTTGTATTTATTAGATCAATACATTTTCTTTTTCGCCTATTGTTTATTTTATATTCTTAAAAGTCAAGGAGAATATCTTATTGCAACAAAAATAGAATTTTCTTGACCTATTCGGTTAACTTCTCTTTAAAGCACGACTAACCTTCGATAATCCGACTCTTTCGATTAATCAGACACCCCCTTCCCGGCCCCGTAACCGTCGGACTCTCAATGGCATTATATTCTTATTATTGACCTTAGGTTCGGCTTTCAACCAAATGTTTTCCTACCCAAAAAAAAAATAAAAAATATTTATAACAAAAGGAAAATCTAATTTTTGTCTAATTACCTTGTGCAGATTTCCATACAGCCAAGAAAAACTTGGTTCTCCTGGTAGTTGGTTGAAGTAGTGAAACTTGAGAATCATCTTGTAAATCTTGCGCACTAACCAAATGAAGAACAGAGTTGTGACGGTCACCAAGCATGTTTTGAGAAGTCCAACATCGAGCATGCTTGAGAAAGACACTGATCACATTTAACATTACAAACACACATAGAATCCATTTAAAATAAAATAAAATGTGTCTATGTACTCGATCGTTCTTATAGTTCTATAGGATTCGCCTTAGTGCAAACAATCTCGGAAAATCTATTAACTGGAGTTAAAAATTTCCTGCATGTTATTGGATACTATGCTACTATCGAATACAAAAGGCTTTTTCTATAGTCCCGTTTATACCACAAAAAGCTCATAGATGGCGGGTCCAGTCACATGTACGTTTTATTATTTGGCTGATTGAGCGAAATAGCGCTAACAAAATAGCATTGACTAAATAACGCGAGTCGGAAATATCGATTTATTCATTTCTTCCAATTATCATTTTATATTGTTCATCGTCTAGTAGCCATTTACCGACACTTGAAATTCCCGAATATAAACACCCAAATGTTTCGAAGTTATCATTTTACAGTGTAAATCTGTCGAGTCAATTGTAGAGGTTACTAGTAAATTAAAGTAAAGTTCCCCTTTCAGACCTTGCGATCTATAGAGAAGATGCTGTAAAATATGTTTCTATAGCCCACGGTTAACGAGGGTGTCATGTGACCAGCACGAAGACCAATCGCCTTTACTTTCCCCAAACTAATGTCAGGTATTGAACTCAAAGGCGTCCTAAAGATCCTGAAATTAAAACATTTTCACCGATATTCGAAACCAGGACCCCTCACACTAAGATACCGCGCCTGCCTGCATTCTAGGTGTTGATTTCATTTCGCATTTCTATCTTAGACCAGATGGTTGTGATTGATAATATTTGAAGGACTAGTAACTGTCTAGTTGAGGGACTGACCATTTCTTATTCAGTTACTTTACCTAGTGACATTGCCAGATCCAGGGCTGGACTGTCCATATGGCCATATCATCTGTGGGTCAAAACCTAATGGACCTCTGGGGCCATTTTGAATGACGAAATCTAGCGAACTAATTTTAAAATATTCTCTTATAGAAGGGTCACGCGGTGTTTTGTGATTAGCCCTCACCATACCTTTATAAAAGACTTTAAAAGACTTTACAATGTAATACTAGAAGAATATAATTGATTTAATAATTGAGTAGCCTACATCCGTATCCCGCGCTTCTATTATCGAGTTTCAATCCTTTATACACACAGTGTCACAATATAAGCTATGAACAACCAAAGACCTTTATTTCTTATAGTTCTATAGGATTCGTGTTATTGTAAATGATTTCGGGTGATTCTATAATAATATAATGAGAACATTTCAAAATGTATAAAATGTTGAAAATTAATTTGAATTTAAATTTTGAATCATAATATGATATGTCTATAGGCCAGGTTATTAATATTAGTTAAATGTCTTTTACGGAATAAAGAGGAAGGCGGCGGGGCATGGGCGCCGGAGGTTGAAGCAAGGGGGCGCTAATGTACTCCTCTGGATTCTTTGAGACAAATTCTAGCCCTTTTTTTTTTTTTTTGCACTATCAAATTACTTCATATTTTCTAAGTAGCAACTTAACAACTATAGTTGTAAGATTAAGTTATTTTAATGTTGTAGCCTAGGCTAATCCAATGTAGATGGCCGACCATGTAGCTTTATTATAGGCGTGCAAAGCTAATATAAGAGAAACAATACAAATTAGAACCATGAACTCCTGACATTCCTTTCAGCTGAAAAGTTCTTGTGAAAACATCGGCTAAACTTGTCTTTGCAGTGTCGAATTGAAGCTGGTGACACAATGAACCAGCAACAGGAACTTAACAATAGACTTATCTACTTTATAAAGTAGAATGTGAGGCGTATGTATGTATGTATGTTGAGCCATAGGTAGCATCTTGCACCGTCTGAAAAAAAACATGCGGGTGTCCCTAAGGGTATTCACAAAATCTCTGCTCAAGGCCTCCAGTTATTTAATCCAAGTCTGATCCCTTAAACGAAACAAAAACGAGCTGATGTGGAGATAAACAGTCATAAAGTCAAGAGGAGTGAAGGGTTTACAAATTAAGGTTGAACTTCTAAGTCTAATCTAGATGGTGTGTACACATTAGTTTAGGTTCAATCTTGTTGCCAGCAGAAAGAAATTAGGTTCAAACGTGTGTTTCAATGTACTTTCTGTAGTGTGTCAAGTGTTTCTATGTTATAAATCTAAATAAAGGAGATCACTTACTTTATAAGAAAACTTGTTTACAAAAGAACTGAGTCTCTTACGATTGTGTAGCTGATTCATCAAAGTCAAAGAACTAATAAGAAAATAAAACTTTGCTCACAGATTTCTTTCAGATGCAGCCAGTCTTATTAAATAGAAATTAAACATGCTAACTAATAACAACGTTGTTTTTTTTTTTCACATTAAGGTGCATATAACCAACATTCTGGTTTGCATTTATTTAAACATCCTACACATGCCTTCAAGGCTTTAACTGCTTATAAAATACAAGCACACTGTTTGTTCAGTCAAATTAGGTCAGGAACAAAGCACAATATTACTATGACATACAGGCTACTAAAGGAAACAGCAGCAGCAACTTAAAAATAAACTTGAGGCCAAATATTTATCTTCGATTTATCTGATACTAGAAATGTGGCTTTTGTGAAAACAGTGAAACATATTTTAAAACTCTGAACAAACAAATGAACCAATGAAAATAATAACTTAAGTAATGTTAAAACTGTTTTTTTAAAATGAGATACTTTAGCGTTTCTGACAGTAAAAAAACCAAACAAAGATAAAAGGTAGACCTGGACACACAATAAAATGTGTTTGTATATAGTGTAATGTACTTCAGTTGAAAGCTCATAACCAGATATTCTCAATACTATATGCATTTCTTGTAAACGAATATAGAGAGAAAACTTGACCCGTCCCCACTCGTTGGGGGTGGCGGCGGGATCGATGCAGTCGCCCCCACCTCACCATACCATGGGCGTAGCCAGGATTTTTTTCGGGCAGGTGGGGCGGAGCGTCGCCCCCAAGCACTATTTCCGGTATTGAAAGCCAACAAAATGCATATTCTGACGTATATACAGTGCATTATCCTGCTATGAAAAGTTTTATTTATAAAATCTTATGTGCTATTCTTACTGACTTAGATTCTCAAGCGTCGTTTCGCGCTTTGAGCGGCAAGCTGCTTCCACAAAAATCTGTCACTGGCAATGTCTGAAGCCTCTTCCCACCTTCTCTGAGGACCTCCATGAAAGTGTGGCGCCAAGTTGTACTAGGATGTCCCTGTTTGCGCTTTCCTCATAATGGCCTCCATGTCATCGCAACTCTTATTATGCGTAATTCATTTTATTGGAGAACATGTCCCGCAAACCTCATGCGACGCTCTGTTTACAACCTTACTAAGGGGTCGACTCCCTGTTCGGCATAGGATTTCCTTAATTGAGACCCGATCTCTATAACTGACTCCTAAAAATCCGTTTTAGCCATTATTATTACGTGAGTGTAGTTAGCTTTAGATTTTATATCGAAAATGGAAGTTTTATCGTCAAAATCATTTGGGGGGGGGGGGGTTTAAACTAAAAAATCTGTGGAGTTGTTTTTTTTAAATTCAAAACCCCTTTAGCTACGCTCATATAATTTAGTGACTGTAGTTTGCTTTAGATTAAAATTGAAAGGAGAGGTTTTGAACCTCAAAACTCTCTGTATGGGGGTATTTAAACTCAAAAATATCAAAAGGGGTTTTAAACTTTTCAAAATAGCCCTCTGGAGGAGGGGGTCAACTTTTCAAAAAAAAACTCTGGAGGAAGGGGTTTTAACTCAAAACCCTCCTTGGCTCGGCTATCTCATAGAATTTTGAGTGTGTAATTTGCTTTTTTTATATTAAAGGATTTTTTTTAGCTTAAAACCCCGCTAAAGGGGGGGGGGGCTCAACTCAAAACCCCTTTTGGCTAGGCTCATGGATTTTTGAGTGTGTAATTTGCTTTTTTCTTACATTGAAGATGTATTTTTTTAGCTTCAAACCCCGCTAAAGGGTGGTTTAAACTCAAAAAGCCCTTTGGCTACGCTCATAGAATCTGGTGACTGATGTTTGGATAGTATTATATAAAGAGGGGGTTTATCGTAAATTTCCGGGAAGAGGGTAAAATTAAAATCTTCCTTATGCTCTTGGAATTTTAGAATTTTTGTTTGCATTCTTTTTTTGCTTTGTTTTGTTTATATAAGAGGGTGATTTGACTGCAAAACCCTCTGGTATCGGGTTTTAAACTAAAAATTCCGTTGGCTAGGCTGGGGCAATTGATGGTTTAGTATTAAAATCTCACCTAAAATAAACAGAATCAAACCAAAAAATCAGTCACTAAATTTCGATTCCCTCCTCCCCCCCCCCCCCCGTGTGGGGAGATTTCATTTCGGGAGCGGGTTTGAACCCCAACCCCCCCCCCTGGCTACGCCCATTCAAGATACTATGGGGTGGGAGCGACATGATCTAAAAATAAATGACTAGTATTAAATGATTAGTATATATTATTATATTTCTCTACTAAAATTAACCCACTCGCCCCAACCCCCTCCCTCACCGGATCCGCCAGGGGTAAAACATGTATTTTGATGGGAAAGAAAATATAGCCAACTTTGTGTGCACTGAAAGATTACTTTGATTAGCATTTTCACTTGTCCAAAACTTATAACACCCAACGTTACAACGTTAATAATGAGCAATCTCGCTTTAGTTTATGTATTTACTTAATGAGGGTTGAATTCAGTTCATACCCATGCCATTTCTGTTATAATTTATAATAAACAAACTTACTAACTATACTTACTGTATATTATATATAGTTTCTTCCCCTTCACCCGTTCTTTAGTCTGTTGTTGGGCACCACACATGATCTTTTGCTATGATTAGACTGACCTTTCGTTAGCAGACCTTTCCATTATTTGATGTCTTCCTATCTCTTATTTTGGCTGTTTATCTTTTTTTTTTCCTGGAACTGTTCCGTACAGAAATGTCTTTGCGAGCTCTGTAGATTTTGTAATATGGATGTACAGTCTAAGCTAGCGGTTTGTTTTTCACATTGATCAGAAAGTCGATCTAAGGGTTTGATTGCCATTAGGATCCTGTTATTCTACTGTACTGTGCAACTCAAGAAGAAATGAACAACAACCAGCTCTGAATAAAGTTTTTATTATTTTTGAGTTGTAAGTTTCACAACGTTTATATTGTGGTTATTTCTTGATCTAAAGTCGTATCAAGGAAACATCAACAATGGAAAGAAAAAAAGCTTCTATATATAACAAAAAATAATTCCATAAAACATGTAAATTAAAGATTTGACTTCTTAATTAAACTATGGCCAGTCAATGTTTACAATCGAAAAGCATTAAAAACAAGTTTTATTTTTTTTTCCTGTTTAGATAATATAGTAAACTAAATTTTTATATTTCATTTTTCAAAGACAATTGTAGACATTAAAAAAATGACCACAAAATTCGAGATAGTATCTCGGCGCTCGATCAACTTGACTATCCATTCATGCTACTGAGCGCGAAATTGTAAGCTCGAAACAAATGATTCCATTTTTGACTTCGAAGAAAGTGTTAGATCAACAGTATGACTTGAAAAGAACTTCAGTGAACGTAAAAATTTTTCCAAGAAAATCTAGCGAATGTCACGTGACTGCATAAGAAATGACAACTTCGAGTTGATGTCATTCCATTTAGAAGATAAGTCCAGCCGAGTGCTTGTGTACCACTATAGATTCTCAGGATACGATGCAAGGAAGTGGTGGATATTGGGTTAAGAATAAGGTTTAACACTTAACCAAGCCTTACCACAGACTCCCAGTGCATCTTCAACACTTCTATGGTAAAGTAAAAGTATAAGACTTATAACGCAGTATCTTAAATTCCTAGGACTAAAGATGAGTTCAGTATTTTACTCTATCAAACAAACCCAGTTGCGACCTACATATTTTGACAAATTTAAAGCCGTTGTCCGCAAGAGGTCTATGAAACATTTCTTTTCGTCGTCTGAGCTTGTCGCTTGCAAGGGCGCTTCTTTTGGGTCTCAAATGTGTGTCCTGCGAGCTTAGTGAGAGCTCTCCAGCTATATCAGTAAAAACAAAATGGCGCCTGATTTGGTCTTTACAGCGCTTACGTTTGGCACCTCTGTTACATTTATATCGTACAGTCTATTGCCGAACCACAAAATATTATCAATGTTTCCCACTGGACAGCATTTACATTTTACCTTCACAAAGTCTTAAAAAATTTAATGCCCCCCTCTTTTTTGATGATATATGAACAATAACAGTTTTATAAGTACGTCTATTTACATTTTGTTTTATGCATTTTATAATCAATACAACAAGACTAGTCTTATTCAATATATCACTGAGTTAATCAAGACATTATGTGAGCATTAAAAGGAAAAAACTTTCATTGATACTAGAATACAAAATTGAAGAGAAAATGTGTTTGGTGATTGATTTCACTCTATCGTTTTTTAATCCGAAACCACAAGCCATGCTCACTTTTCAGTATTGTTTGTGCAACTCTGTTTGATGGTGGGGCGTCTGGTGGTATCTCAAAACGATATCTGAATAGGATATATAAAAGAAGTGTTACTATTTTGAGTTTTTTTCTAAATGCATTGATTAGCATAAAGAGTATTGTGATGATATCCCTGACTGCAAAATTAGTCATGAACTTGTTACATTGCTTTCAATGTTTGGAAGCTAATGGGGTAGTGCATAGTATACCTCAGTCAGATATGCAATATGGACAGAACATTTTGATTACACATTAATGGTTACGAATGCCTTTTATTAGTTGTCTGTTATGTGTTTAGGTTTGTTTAATTAGATAGACCTACTTTGGCAACAGGATGTAACATTTTTATTTTCTTGATAGAACGCTCATTATGAACTTTCGTTGATACCCTAATAAAAAAAAAATACCCAGCACAAATGGAAGTTCTCAATTAAAAACAGACGAAATAAATACCTATCACACTTAATATTAATAGCAGGAGATGTAGAATCAAACCCAGGACCTAGATCTAAAGATAGATGCAACATCTGTAAAAACATGTGCACCATGAAACAGAAAGCCATTCAATGTGACACCTGCGATGAATGGTACCACGCATCATGTCTCCATATGAATACACCTGTGCATTATGCATTAGGCAACAAAGACGCATCATGGCACTGTGTACCGTGTGGGTTATCTCAGTTTACATCAGGACTCCTTTGAGGCAGATACTTCTAACCCATACAACATCCTAAACACCATCCCAAACCAAACTCACCAACCACTAGCCAGATCCACTCCTGTTAAATCTTCTAAAACTAATAAAACACCATCATTAAATAAGCCATTAAATAAGAAGTAATACCAAAATACCTTTAAACCTTAGTAATAAATTTTCAAAGCATTAGGAACAAAACAAAACAGCAGACTTAGACATTTTATTAGAACGTGAGAAACCAGACATAATTGCAGGAACAGAAACTAGGCTACATCCTGAAGTTTATAATGCAGAAATTTTCAATAGTGATTATGAAATGTTTAGAAAAGATAGGGCAGATAATCATGGAGGAGTTCTCTTAGCAATAAAAAAAAACACTCTAATAGCAGAAGAAATTACCTTACCTAACTCAAAAAATATAGAATCAACATTTTGTAAAATCAACACCACCTCAACATCCCTAATAATAGGCAGTATTTACAGACCACCAAATTCTAGTTTAGAGTACATGCAAGAAGTATGTAATCAGATTACTACACTTAAAGAAAATAATAAAATGCAGTTATTTTTGGATTATGGGTGATTTCAACCTACCAGATATAAATTGGAAAACACTAAGCATAGATTAACACCAAAACCTTAAGGACATATATGAGCTTTCATAGAAACTTTACACAACCTAAGTTTAGATCAAATCATAAAAAAAACTAGATTAAACAACACATTAGATCTCTTCTTAACCAACAGACCTGGATTAGTAGTAGATTATGATATTATCCCTGGTCTATCAGACCATGATATCATTAAAATACACATTCAGATAAAAGCAGTAGCTAATCCAAAACCCAAACGAAAAATCTTACTCTGGAATAAATGCAACCTAATACAACTACACCAAGCTGCATTAAACTTTCAACAATTATTCTTATCAGAAAAGACATTAACCAACCAGTCGATGACCTCTGGAATGGGTTGCCAGAGCTAGCCAGGAGAACCAGTGACTTTGCAGAATTTAGGTCATTGGTTAATATACATGACTAAATGCATGACGCGTAGGACGTAATCATCTTTTTTGAAGTAACGTCTGTATCATATAAGATAAGATAAGATGAGAAGTAGGTTTCTATAAACCAACACGACAAGACCCAGCACCCTTTGAGGTTTAGGTTTATGGCACATTCACAGTATCTCGACTATATCTAGAAGTACGTGCAAGCTTCTTTTAAAAACAAAACGTAATATAAACTGTATTTATAAATACACAGATTCAACTTGAAAGCAGATATATGTAGAAACCCAAGTGATACGATACCAAAAATTAGTATTTGAACAGTTACCTTCTAAATAAGCGCGCTATTAAAACTTTTTCTTCATTCAAGGCGAAGTTTTGTCCAATACAGTTCCTGGAGCCTGCTGAGAACGGAGTGAAAGAGAAAGAGTCTTGGTCTTTCAAATTTGATGTCAAGAACCTCTCTGGGATGAAATCATGAGGCTGATCCCAGACAGCTGGGTTTCTGTGCAAGTGGACAATGGCTACATTAACAATGTTTCCAGCGGGAATCTTGTGGCCCTCAATGGTGACGTCTTCGTTAAGGCGGCGCTGTATGAATGGGACTGGAGGGTAGAGTCTCATCGCTTCTTTGATACACAGTGCAAGGAAGTGGAGTTTAGAGATGTCTGACCTGAATACACCAAGATAAATAATACAGATATTTAAGATAATGCATTTTAAATAAAGAAAATCATTTTTTAAGCTTGTTGCTAAATATTTAAAATAAAATGTAAGCTATCTTCTTCGATGACATTGAAAAACAAAATAAATTCTAAAACTAAAAAATAATTTTGTTTACTTTAACAAAATTTAACAAGTAATATAATTTTTTAAATTCAATTCCTACTTTAAGTTCAAATAATAGAGTACGCTTAGTATTTATATTTTATTTATCATGGGAAATTTAAAAAAAAATGGCCAGTCTGGGGATCAAAACCATGACATTCTATCATGTGCCCAATTTTAGCTTGAAATAAATGATTCAATAGTTTTACTACCTAATGTAATATCCCATATCCCACCAATCTTCCATCAATGAAGAAAGCGTGAGCCGATAGTACTTTTTGAAAAAATAGTAAAAAAGTTTATGAATAAAATAAAAATACCACAAAATACAATCGGAATCTCTGCCTTCTAAAACTGAATCAATCTCATCTTGGACTTTTGTTTGGTACTCAGGATTCTTCGCTAAACAGTAAACTATCCAAGGGGCTGCAGTGGCAGTCGTATCATGTCCTGGAATGGATCAAACCCACATGCTTATCAGAAATGTAGTCAATGATAGTTTTCACAAAAGCTGAGTTTTAAGCGGACCCCGAAATGGGAATAGCCGCTATTAGGTATGTGTGTTCTATCTGTCAGTCCGTCCGTCCCGTTTAGATCTCAAATATGATGATATTTAGATTTTTTCTGTTTTAGTGTAACTGTTACCTTTTTTTTTTTTTTTGTGAAATCGAAATATTTTCTTTTACATTTAACTATGAAAGCCGTTTTTTTTTTTTTTTTTTTTTTTTGTTGTTATTTTTTACAAAAAAATACATTTTTACAAATATTAACTACTAATCATATGTTACCCGCGACCCGCGGGTCTTTATTTGCGCATTACTGTCGATATAGTCACAATTAAACGAAATAATAATGTAATAAGTAAAGCGAATGTGTCAATGTAAAAATAGTGTGAATGAAGCTAGAGAATAAAAAAAGCTACTAGGCTTAAATCCATTTTTTCAAATTAAAACATTTGCTTGTAGGCCTACATATATTTGATTAAAATGTGAGATGAATAGACTTAATTTTGTATGTTCATGTGTTAAAATATAAAGTAGATCTTGAGGTAGACATAGACACTAATCTAGAGTTAAAAATCGGCTTTTATAGAGTTCATTCTGTGTTGCGCATGCGTGACCTTTTTTCATGAATGAATATAGGCCTATCTCAACACGGCTACGCAACTTTAGCGAACAGCGAACGAATGTATTAAACATGCTTTAGAAAAACAAATTTGAATGTTAAATTGATTAAAATATCAAATGAATGGACAATAATTAGTATGTTTATGTGTTAAAGCACAAAACTATCTTTGCGAAAAGAAGTTTTATCATCTTAGAGTTCAATAAAAGTTTTAGACCTAGACCTAGGAATAGACTCAGTAGAGAGATGTGTTAATGTGTAACCAATTGGTAATGTCTAATGAGAGAATGTTCGCCAGGAAATCTGTAGTCACAGATATCAGGAACTAATTTATGTAAAAAAAATGCTTTTGAAACACAAAATTGAAGGTTAATTTTATTATATAATGAAATCAATGGATCTTCTTTTGTATTTTCATGTGTCAAAGTAAAAAACTATGTGCTCAAAGTGTATTTCTTAAAATTAGATCTAGGTCTAAATTCTTCCGATCTTTTCTCATGTCAACATTGTTGACCATGGCCTAGATCCATAAAATACTATAGCTATAATAGAGTCAGATAACTTTATTTTTTTGAGGGTCTTAAGTTTGTTTTAGTGCTACAATACATACACTACGGTCTAAGTTAGTACCCAAGGAACATTCCTGCCTAGTTTTATCAAGATTGGTCAAGCGGTTTTGATGTCTATGAGTAACATACATACATACATACATACACCTCACATTCTACTTTATAATATAGATTAATATAACAATATTAAATATTTAAAAAAAAGGAGTGACAATAAAAAAGATGGTATTTTTCAGCATATTAACAAAGCTTAAATCGTTAACCACAGAAACAGATGAGCTTTGCATCATCTGTCCCCATTAATCTCAGGTTCTTAATCTTTTTATATAAATATTTTTTTTTACATTACTGCTACATTTAAAAGGTTGCTAAAAGCAGTGTTTCTCAACCTTTGGCAAAAATAAATATAAGCCCCGACGCCAAAAGCGTTTTCTTGCATTCTTCACAGCAGAAACACATTCTTGTGACATCTACAGCTCATTTATCATCCTATTCAAACAGGACCTTTTGAAAATGTTTTACTTGAAAAATATTCTAATATGACTTTATAGGCCCTTACTACATCGTAATTACAACCAATTTGTTCCTTGAAAAGATAAGATACCCCACATATGTAGATTAAGGCTTTGAGGATCGCCGCCGAAATAAAAATATTCGAAAATTAATAATAATAATAAAAAAAGCCATGCAGAGGCCTTTCTCTTGACCGCTAGGTGGTCTGGGGGAGCGCTGTAAGTTCCCTTAGTGGGGTCCGGGGCGAGGCCCTGCCGCCAAAAGAGTTTTCTTGCATTCTTCACAGCAGAAACACATTCTCGTGACATGTACAGCTCATTATTCATTCTATTTAAAAAGGACCTTTTGAAAACGTTTTACTTTAAAAATATTCTAATATGAATCTACAGGCCCTTTCTACATTGCAACTTACAACCGATTTGTTCTTGAAAAGATAAGATACCCCACATATTTAGATTAAGGCTTTGAGGATCGCCGCCGATACAAAATGGACAAAAAATAATATTTTTAGAAAAAAGCTCATTTGTAAGTGATACATTTTGTTCAATAGGCATGTTTGTAACTTTGTTTTGTAACATAACAATAATTCAAACCTCTTAACAAAACAAAAATTTTCCAAAACAATGTATTTCTAAAAATATCGTGTGCAATTACAAAAACTCTTATTAAAACAATTATTAAAACGTCATGTTTTTGTCTGGAAAGGGGAGAGGGCGGTAGAGTGAAAACGTTAATCCTCGCTCCTTTTTATAAGTTCTGCTAATGATTGCATTTGGCATTAAAGAATAGGGGGTGGGGCGACTCGATGTAAGAATTTAATTTATAGCATATATAAATTATATTAGTGACATATTTTTAGCGGCCTCCGAAAGGGGAAAAGACGCTATTAGTTTTGTGTGAAATGTCTGTCCGTCTGTCCGTCGTCCCGTTTAGATCTCGTAAACTAGAAAAGAATGAAATTCCGACATCACAATGTTTTAGACCATTCAAAGTTCTGATGCAACTGCTACTTTTTTTTCTGAAAGCGAAAACTCTAATTTTTAAAATCAGTTATGCAAGCAGTTTTTTTAAGAGAAAAAGCTAATTAGTATGCATTATAAGTTATACCTAATTTAAAACAAATAGTAATCTTGTAAACGTCATTTTCCTGAACATTTATTTAATGCGGAAATTTATTTTTTTTTGTTTTTGTTTGTTTTGAGGATTCGATTAAGAGATAGAGCCTTTTTCAAAACAATCCTATACTCTTAAGTGAGCAATTCTTGTATGTATGTATATACATTTATATATATATATCATATCGATGTATGATTAGTTATTGTGTTTTAAAGACTATAGATTGTTTACACTTTAATTGCGTAGATCCGTAGGTAGCTTTAACTTAGTTATTATATTAAAAGTGAATTATTGCAATGTGTTAAAGCGAGAATGTGAAATAAATCGCTTCGCCTGTCTACAAAAAATCAGTGTCTACCAAGCAGTGGCTATCTCAACCCTACTTTGTGGATCTGAGACATGAGAACTTTATAGAAAGCAACTAAGACTTCTTGAACACCTTCACCAGAGATATTTGCACACTATCATAGACATACGGTGGCAAGACCGCACTACAAACAGCGATATTCTTGCGAAATGGTATGAACTTCCTACAGTCCGTCAGTCACGCTGGGCAGGGCACTTTTTTTTTATGAGCTGAAAGATGGTCAGTGTAACAGAGATGCCCCACAATAACACTTCTTTGAAATACTAACGCGATGTTTTTAAGTCTTTTAGAAAAAAAAATGCGCGATTTTACTTTGTTACAATGTGTACGTTTTACCCTATAACGTAGAGGTTTTGTATCACTTGATGTTTCGTACTAAAGCCATAATGAATAAACTAATTGCAATATTAAATGTTAGAACGTAACCATTTTAGAAGTTACACTTTCTTCCAAGCCAATTATAACCCAAATAGTTTGACGCAAAAGATGCAATGTGAAGTGTTACGACGTGAGTTGTGGTTTGTCTAGACTGTAGCAGGACTTTGCGTAATTACAAAAATATTCCCAAAATGACTTCGTGCATATATCCTTCTTTAACAAATTATTCATCCGAGTGAGGCTCGGTCACCTGGTACTTAGATCAATAATAAGACATCAGTTAGGCCAGGGGAGGCGCGGTGGTTGAGCGGTAAAGCGCTTGGCTTCCGAACCCGGGGGTCCCGGGTTCGAATCCTAGTGAAGACTGGGATTTTCAACTTTAGAATATTTGGGTGCTTCAGCTCTAATGGGTACTTGACATTAGTTGGGGAAAAGGAAAAGTAAAGGCGGTTGGTCATTGTGCTGGCTACATGACACCCTCGTTAACCGTAGGCCACAAATAACAGATGAACTTTACATCATCTGCCCTATAGACCACAAGGTCTATAAGGGGAACTAGTTAGGCCATGTTCACATCTAACTTTACATTCACTTTCACCTATCCTTTGATCTGCGTTGGGGCACTACCCAAGATCTGTGTTAACCTTATTTCTCCATTCTTATCTCTCATTTGTCTTTGATATAATTTCATTCGGATGCTCTTTCTGAAAATATTGAAGCCTGCCTGGGTGGACCACTTCGGGGGCCGATTTTGAGTTTGTGTTTCCACTCAAACTGTCTTTTGTAACCTTGTTTACTTTTGAAATTTCTTAACTAAAATACAAAAAGAAAAAGTATTGGTTTGTCCGATGGGCGGAAGGCGATTGCATGTATCGCCCCTCCCACCTGGTACAACCCTTTTTTTATTTTATATTTTCTTACAATAAAATTTGAGATCAGAGTCCGTGTGCGACATGATATATCAATGGGTCAAAACATCAATGTTCACCTTATATAGACATTAAACTAATTTTGTTCACAAACTATGATTTCTTCATAAAAAAGGACCGCCCCCCCCCATTCAGAGAGCTAGAGTGGGGCAAGGTCAGTAGACGCTATCGCCCCACTTACACCCCACCGAATCGGCTAAGATACCAGAAGTGTAGCGAGATAATATAAAAATCATATAGTAATTCAACTAATTTTGCTCACAAACTATGTTTTCTAAATAAAAGTAGGACCGCCCCCACATTCATAAGGTTAAGTTGGGAAGGACAGTAGATGAATTCGCCCCCCTCCCCACCCCACCAATCGGCTAAAATATCAATAACATGTTTTAATTATATAGATATTTAATTGATTATGTTGACAAGCTGTGATGTCTACAAATAAATGCCCGCCCTCCACCTCGAAAGCTTATGATGGGGGAGGGGGGGTCAAGATTCATGCCATCGTCACCTCCCCATCCCACAAAATCAGCCAACATACTAGGGGGGGGTGAAATAATCTAAAAATAGGAAGGAATATAAATAATTAGTATATTTTATTAACATAACTAATAAATGTGTATAAAAATTGTGTGATTTCTTTACTAAAATTCGTCCTCCCCCCCCCCCCGATCGCCCCTACGCCCCCCCCCCTCTCTGGATCGGCAAGTGATTCTGCATACTTCCTATTTATAGATTTATCAGAACCATTTTATGTGTAAGGTCTTACACCTTTCTTCTTGATGTTTTTAAATTTGCAACACACTATTTATAAAGTATTTAAAAATTACAAGAAGCTGATTACCTGCAAACATAAAAGTGTCCACTTCATTTCGTATTTCCAAGTCGGTCATTGGCTTACCGTCCTCATCCCTGGCTGACAAAAGGATATCCAGGAAATCTAGATGACTTTTCGAGGGAAGACCTTCTTTGTTCTGGAATATATTATGGATAAATAAGTTGGAAAGATCTTTTGTTCCTAGTTTGAGATTTTTGTACGCAGGACCTGATTTAGACCTGATAAGGCTCCAAGCTATTTCAGAAATTGGGGCTTTTGTAATAAACATACAGCAATTTTTCCTTTTGCTATATTTTTTTTTAATTATTGAAAATATATATAGCTGTGTATAGTATATGCATAGCTTGTGTTGTCTATAGGCCACTAGCGGATCCAGAACTTGTATAATAATAAGGAGTCGCGCTGGCTGAGTAGTAAAACGCTTGGCTTCCGAATCTGGGGACCCGGGTTCGAATCCTGGTGAAGACTGGGATTTTTAATTTTATGATCTTTGAGTCTACCCAGCTCTAATGGGCACCTCAATTGATTGGGGGAAGTGTGCTGGTCACATGACACCTTCTCTTCTGAACAGTTGAGCACAGAAACAGATGACATTAACATCATCTGCTTTATACTAATAATAAAGCTGTGCTGAGACTAGAAAACAGCTTTATTAACAACCAACAACAACTTATTAACATGTTGATCAAATTCACCTCGGCATAAAACGATCATATCTGTAGTTGAATATCTTTTTGGCGAGCTTAAAGAAAGGACCACGTAGCGCAGGTGACATTAGGTTTTCAAGAGCAATATAATTCAGTTTAGGCGCCATTTTGACCTCACTGGTATAGAAAAAAGTAGCCAGCAGAGATGACCTCTAAAAAAGACCAAGAGCTCTAGGGGAGGCCGCGGGACACACATTTGGGGCCCAAAGAAAAGCCCTTGCCGAGAACATGCACCAAAGGTAAAAAAAAAAAGCTTTAATAGACCGCCGGCAGACAATGGCTTTGCATGCATTAGATGCATCTGGGTTTGCGTAGTCATGTGAAACACTGCAATTATCCTTAATCTTAGTGTTATTAATTTCAATATTATTTCAATTTGCTTTTAATTTATTGTACAAACGCTTTATCACGATATATATTTACTATTACTTTTAATGCTTGTATTCTTTCTCTCACCAGTTGATCTCTTCGTTTATTGATGATTTCTTCCGCTACTTGATGTACATAGTCGCAGTTTTTTAAAAACTTCTTGCCTAACGTTGTCAATTTGAAGATAAAATCTGGCCACAACCATGGTTTTCTAAACATTGAAAATAAAACAACAAAGCAAATGTGTATAGCAACTTAGACTAAAATTTATCGTAGTTTTAAATCCCGAACTTTTAAAATGGATTGGTCCACCCAGTTCCCAGTCTAATTAATTGGCGAAATTAAATAATTATTCGAAATCGTGCAAGAAAAAAAAGGAGATGGTCCAAAATTTAAGGTTGCACCGAAGCTAAGCTCCGACTTCGGCCGGATATCCTGCTGTTTTTCACTAATCGGTGCATTCTTGGCCTAATTTCTAAAACTATAACACAAAGCTTAAGGGAAAACACGTAATACATTTTAAAAAAAAAATTCCTCCTTTAAAACTTCTACTGACTTTTCGTAAGAACGATTAATTTAAACATAATAACTTAAGAATGATAGGTTTTAAAAGATGGAATATGTTCACCACACCCCGATTCTTCCCTTCCCCACGAAGAAACTTTATGATTAAGCGATTGAAAAAATCCATAATTAATATATTATAATCCATAATTAATATAATGAACGTACCTGTTTCTTTCAAACCATGATATCGCTAATTCCCTTGTTGCTTTGATATAAGGATGATGTCTGATGAACAGAGGACACATATATTGACATACATGCAATATCTATCTAGGTAATTTTTACAACCTCCCTCTCTAAATTTTTTCCCCGCCCTCTGGTCCTCTGAGACTTCAACTAAAAATGAATCATACGCCCAAATAATATACTTCACTGTATTAAATCTTACCCTGTAGGTGTAACTATGTTAAGGAAAAACATAGACGTCTATTCAACATATCATCATGTGCTGAACTAAATCAAGTCCATAGACTATATATACAGGACTGCCAAAACTAAGGTAACTAAGTATAAGTGTCGTTCAACACCAAACCTAAGGGCGATGTACTTCCGGAATAAACTTATTTTACGACATCAACGATAATTGAATGCTATATCAAGACAAGTGACATCAAAATATGATTAAAACTAGGATTAGATTTTGGCCATTACCATAGACATATATATATAGACTGGACGATAAAGTAAAAATTATTATGGGAAACATTTGGGAAAAGATAAGTTTGTATGAGTTATACAGCAGTTATGAGCAGTGTAAAATTAAAAGTATTTATAGTTTGTTTTTTTTTCAGCCATAACCTATATACCCCTAGAATTCTAGATTTTATATATGCCATGGTTTTTTTTTTACTATTAAATTTACATAATTAAAATAATTATAAATAGTTTTAAATACTAGATTTAGATCTAGTCTCTATAAATACTATAGTAAAAAAATACTACTTACTACTAGTACTATACTACTATACTATACTATAAAGTATAATTGTAATCTGTATAGTCTAGTCTATAGTCTATAGTTAGTATATAAATAGTCTAGGACTAGATTGTCACTAGATCTTTAATCTATACTTATACTAGATATGGTCTATAGTTTGCATGCATAGATGTTAGACTGACTAGTTAAATAGTTAGTAGTAAAAAGTATGAAAAAGTATTAGACCTAGTTATTACAAATATTAGTCATATTTATTAGAGTTAGATCTATAAATATTAAATTAGTCAGTCACAGTGATACTGAATTATTCTGACTTACTGAAACTGAAAGTTACTGTATATAATATTCAATTTTTTTTCAACCTTTAGAATTTATCCTTGGCCTATCGTAGTACGAACATTAGAGCACGTTCTGCTAATTTTCTTTGACTTTTTTGACTAAAAACTAATTCTAACAATTTGAATCGATAAGACGACCGCCATACATTAATAAAGAAGCCATGTCAACAAAGATAGATCCACATCACAAACCTATATATATTTGCCTATGTCTATGATTATGAAACAAAGGCAAAATACTGGGAATATGGCAGTTTTGTACTTTTCAAAATTAAAGATCATAGTTATATATTGGCTGAAATGTTAGTCCTAGAATTTATAGCTCAATTGCCGCCATTTTTTTTTCACATAGATATAGTACATAAAACATATTTGACTTCCCCCAAATAAAAATAACTTCCTACTTCCAGTCTATATTTATTTATGTCTATGGTCATTACATTTGCGTTAAAGAAAATAAAGCAGCCAAAACTAAAAAGCTGTATTTGTTTATGTAAAAAGAAACAAAAAAAAAAAAACAATTTTAGATAAAATGTCACTCACCCAATTCTCTGGACATCTGCATCATAGCTCATGGCACATTTTAGAATTATTTCTAGGGTGCACAAGGTCATGGGGGGACAAAGGTCAAAACTTTCGCCACTTTCGGCCAGTTTGTCTAGTTTTCCCTATTAAAATTTATAATTAAATATATATATAAAAAAGGAACATTTTAAATTTCTCTGATTTAGAACTATATTTAATAGACAAACATCTAAGAACTGCCAACTGCTAGAGAAATAAAACTTGACTTACTACCAACGTATCAGCTGCTGTGTTGTACACCGAGACGTAATTCTTCAGAATGTCAAAGTGAAAGGCTGGAGTGAGGAGTCTTCTGGCCCTGGCCCAGGTGGCCCCGTTGGAAACAATGAGACCGTCGCCTATCCAGGGCAGCGCAAATTGGTAAACACCCCCAAGACCTCTTGCTTTAGGAGCTTGTTGAAAAATATATAGCGAACCCTAAATTAATAAGCTTATGATACGCTCCCTTTCACGCTAAAAGCAATATATCAATAGTTTTAGGCTATAGTTTTAGACTCTATTAGACCTAATTTAAACAAGTGAATGAAATTTAAACCTGCGTCTACGGCTTTCTTGGGCTTACATTATTTCAAACAATTTTAAATTTTCTTTTTTACATTCATGCATTTCATTTACGTATAGTAAAAAGATTAACAAGAAAAACCTTAAAAATGTTTTTTTTTTAAAAGACAATACCCCCCTAATGTAACTTATTGAGCGACTGTTTTTCAATTAATTATTAATGATTGATAGATTTTTTAAATTTTACCCCCGCCCACTTTCCCCCATCTCCTCGAGAAAAAATTCTGGTTAAGTAAATGTGTAGATCTAGTAAACCTTTTAAAGTTCCAATGATAAGCATTTAGATATAAACTTAGTAGACGGTGAACACAATTTTCCTGAACATTAATTTATTAAAAATCTTGAATCAATAAAGCATTACATTCGGAAATTCCCAATTGCATTAGTCCTTTCAAGACCGATGTAAGATCTATACATAGATGTAATCTCTAGCCAAATTTACATGTATTTATTTTTACTTTGAAAACTTATAACAGCCAAACTAGAGTTTTCCCAGTGTGGCCAACGAGCTAGTAATAATTTTCTTAGCGTTAACTGTAAAATTTCTAGGAAAAGGCTAGAGCTGTTTTTAAGATCAGCTGTCCACTAACCCACCATGAAGAAGTAACTTGAATAAAGCTATTGTAAAAAGAATCTTTTAAGTATAAGCGAATGCTTGGATCCAAAATGTTAATATAAAATTAAAACTCTAGTTTATTTCATGTAGATCTAACTCTAACCCTAACCCCTAACCCTAAAAGTAAATGAAAACTTTTTTTTTGTTGGTTTTCTTTGTTTTGGGATCAACAAGGTCAGAGACTTTGACAGAAAGTAACAATGTGTGCTGCGCTGCAAGCTGCCTAAAGGTCACATGATCCTGAGTTTTGCTAAAGGTTGAGCCCCAAAGCCTTTGCAGTGTTTTAGTATAGCCGCAAGGCAACAGAGTTTCCTTTCTCTAATGGCTAACAAACGTCTCATGTCCGAAGCTTAGTGGTTTAGGTGCAAGTTGATCGCCTTCTCCTGTCAGCGCAACAGTACCGTCAGATCCAATATTGAAGCCACACATGAGGGCTGTCAGAGGCTATTCGAGACGCATACCAATTGAAGCCTTTATTGTTACAGTAGTTACGCTGAGGTAGTCTATTGTAATCAAACTGAATTTCAATTTATTGGACTAATAAAAATTATCTTAACTTTATAAGATAGTGGAAAACTAATATTCATTACCACTTGCAGCGATAAAAACTTAAGTGAACCTTCGTATGCAATGTATATATCCAACTAATGTTCAGTGTAAATAATAGGTTAATTCTAAGTTTTAAAAATATTATCCTTAAAAATATACGTTCTAAGAAATATAAGCCAAATATAGAGCCAAACATAGAGCCAAATATAAGCCAAATATAGAGCCAAATATAGAGCCAAATATAGAGCCAAGTTGATAAAGAAGTTTAAAAGACAACGTCCAAAAAATTTGGCTAAATTATAAGCACTTACCAGAAGACTTCAGAATCAGTTTTACAGTATCTGGGTGAAATACAGTGATGTTAGGTTGAAATGGACCTAGCCAAAAACGAACAAACTTTGAGTTGATATTAGTGAGAAGCCAGTAGCCATAAGCTAATCTTCCCTCTCCAGTTTTTGGGAGCTGATTAAATGAAAAGCATTGTATAAAAAAATACAAGCTTACCTTTAAAAGTGAATATATCCCTTACAATTTAAATACTTACATATAATTGCTTTTTAAAAAGGGAATAAATTTCAAATAAGTTATAACAATTTAATTTCTTTGATTGGTCTCCTTTAGTTGTAGTCCAGAGAGACGTTCTCCCTCTAAGTGTTGGGTCCAAAGGAATTGCAGATGCAGTTTATGATTAACAGCGATCTGTCAGAGATTTTTGTGTGAGATAATAGTCAAGAAGTTGGAGCTGGAATACCGACATATAAAACTAATGAATTTTCTGATCTTTACTTTTGTAATTATGATTGTCTTGGACGATGAAACAAAACCCATGAATATTATAATGAGGGTAGGTCAAAATAAAGTTTCTGTCTTGTGTTGTCTTATGTAAATGTCTATTGTAAAGAACACTAATGATCTAATTATCAAACTTTTCGAATAATGTCAATTTGTACTATAAGCATTTGTTTAAGAGCCATGACACTTCTCATAACAAACATTTAGCGTTCCTTCTTCAACATCTCTAGCTTCGTTATCTCTCCTCTCTCAGCGCTAGACTCAGTTCAGCTTCCTGCATGCATTCCACGTCATTCCTAGCGTTAACAATATCGATCGGAACCCACACTTATACTGTTAAAGTACAGCAATGAAATTTTCAGAGGCGTACCGACTCTAAGTATATATTCATTGCAAACATTGCAGTTGACTTTTAATGGTTAGATACATTATAATTTGACCCAACTCGACGATGCGCCTAATTAGATGTGTCTAATTAATCTATACTGTAGTGTGTTTATTTTTAGAATGTAAAGAGGCTTAAACTGTAATTTTTGCATTATCTGAAAACTAAAAACAAATGTTTTGTATTTGGATAAATAAGAAAAAAAAATATTCGTCTAATGCTTATTTTATACTCTTTAAAGTAGACACTGCGCCAATCTTTATGAAAACGTAAACCATATCCTTTTTGAATGCCCCTTCCTAATCCACCTTAGACAGACCCTACTAACACTACAACCCAACATAACTGTCACGTATTAGTTGAAATAAACTCAATATAGGGTAATAAACTTAGTATAAATTATCCCAGCGGGGTATGGAAAACCCCAGGTGCAAGTGTATATAAAAACCCATGACGTCATCAGACACGCGTTAGGTAGTGACTCCTAGGGAATGATTGGATTGGTTAAAGCAAGCGTTTGGGAGGATTAAAGAAACTATTTGCAAAAGCGGGATATAGAGTTTTTAGTTGGGAAATGTGACTTGAAGTGACAAGTCATATAGTTTACTAGTTGTGAAAATAGATCTAGTATTTATCTGTATCCAGAAGCTGCTCAGCTTTGAAAGATTCATTTGATACAGTTTTATTTCTGTGTATTATGTACTATTATGATTTCCAGTTTTTGAATAAAAGTTCTGTATTTGAATTGAAAGGACCTTCGTTGTTTGAATCTCTAAGACATATTTAGATCTAGAGATATTGTACAGAATACAGTTACAACATATTAACACCTTCGACGAATAAGCATTTCCAACAAGAAGAAGAACCCTATAACTGTGATACCAACACGGCAGTGCTACATAACTGAAGAGAACAGCACACTATTTGTCTATAGTCTATTTCGTCTATGTTAATTTTATACTCTTTAAAGTCAAAGAAAATATATTATTGCAACAAAACTAGGATTTTCTGGACCTATGCGGTTAACGTCTCTTGAAAGCACAGTGAACCTTTGATAATCCGACGTTTTTGATTATTCAGACACCCCCTTTCCGGTCCCTAACCGTCGGACAATCAAAAATCAATATATCATATTCTTATTTTTTATTTTCGTTTCGGCTGCCAACCAATTTTTTTCTACCAAAAAAATAACAATATTTATTTTAAAAAATGCAATTCTAATTTCTGTCTAATTACCTTGTGGAGATTTCCATACAGCCAAGAGAAACTTGGTTCTCCTGGTAGTTGATTGAAGTAGTGAAACTTGAGAATCATCTTGTAAATCTTGCGCACTAACCAAATGAAGAACAGAGTTGTGACAGCCACCAAGCATGTTTTGAGAAGTCCAACATCGAACATTCTTGGGACTGACAATGATCAAAGTTTAACATTACAAACACACATAGAATCCATTTAAAATAAAAATAGAATGTGTCTCTATATTTATATAGTTCTATATGATTTGCCTTAGTGTAAACAATCTCGCAAAAATCTATTAACTGGAGTTACAAATTTCCTTCTACTATCGTAGGCTATACAGATTTTTTTTTCTATAGTCCCTCTTATACAGCAATAAGCTCAAATCTGGTGGGTCCAGTAACAAGAAAATTTTATTATTGATCAAACGAAATAGCGCCGACAAAATAGCATTGACTAAATAGCGCGAGTCATTGATTTCGATATATTCATTCCTTCGTCTAGCAGCCATTTACCGACACTTTAAATTCACGAACACAAACACCCACATTTTTCGAAGTAATCATTTTACAGTCTAAATCTATCGAGTCAATTGTAGAGGTTACTAGTAAATTAAAGTAAAGTTCCCCTTTCAGACCTTGCGATCTATCGAGAAGATGATGTGAAGATCATCTGTTTCTGTTAACGACGGTATCATGCACAACAACAAACCACCTTTACTTTCCCCCCAACTCATGTCAGGTATACATTAGAGCTGGGTGAACTCAAAGGCGTTATAATGATCCCGAAATTAAAAAATCTTCACCGAGATTCGAAACCAGGACCCGTCAGTTTACCACTAAGCTACAGCGCCTGCATGCACTATCAAATTACTTAACATTTTCTAAGTAGCAACTTTACAACTACAGTTGTAAGATTAAGTTATTTTATTGTAGTATGCGAGCCTAGGCTAATCAAATGTAGATGGCCGACCATGTAGCTTTGTTATAGGCGTGCAAAGCAACTAGCAGAAAAACGACATTGATTAGAACCATGAACTCCTGACATTCCTTTCAGTTGAAAAGTTCTTGTGAAAACATCGGTTAATTTTTGTATCATTTTCAAATTGAAGCCGGTGACACAACAGGAAATGTTCGCAATACATTGCATAAAGTCCAAAATGAGCTATTAGCAGAACGTCTAATTCGGAATGATATTGTTTGTGCACCGAACAGTACAGTTGCATTTAGTATGATGAAAATGCAGATATCTCAAGCACTAAGCAAATAGCGTTGGGAGTTTGGTTTGTTAAAGGTGATTAGAGAAGACTTCGTTGGTTTCGTTCCTGTTGTTCAGAGAGACGCACTGCTTTGTGTCAAAAGTCATTGTCAGCGAATGCATAAAGTACAGTCTAGACTTGGACAAACTACTCGCCCAAGGCAAAGTACAGTCTAGACTTGGATAAACTAATCGCCCAAGGCAAAGTACAGTGTAGACTTGGATAAACTAATCGCCCAAAGCAAAGTACAGTCTAGACTTGGACAAACTACTCGCCCAAAGCAAATTACAGTGTAGACTTGGATAAATTGCATCCTCCAAGTAAAGTACAGCCGAGACATCCAAAGTCATGTGCGCTTTCAGTCAAAGCTTTCATAAGACTAACTGCACATATGTTACTCAGTGCCTTCTTCTCATGTACGTTTCTGATTCGTCTCTACACTGTTGTCAATTGTTCGTCCCTTTTTGAACCAGTTGCCCGGAAGTTGCAGTCTGTCCAACTTAACATAGTGGTGGCACATCAACAGTCTCATTGAAATAATCAGAAACTATGAACATGCTACAGTCATGACACATCCTGAGTGAGATTTAGATTTCGTATCTTGATTCGTTAGTTTCTTCATTAACTTCTCGCTTTTCGAGCTATAATAAGTTCAGTTTAACCTGTTCTGTCTGCATTCTAAACCAATGCAAGAGCTGAAACGTGATAAAATTCAAGTCAACTTGTTGTCAGCAACTCACTGTATTGTATTGACAATTGTGTATGAGAGACTATGAACTGGTGCGACTACTGGCATTCACTATCACAGGTTGCAGACGTTGCCACGTTGGAGACTGCTGACTTGTTAAAACATCGTGATTTCTTGCCGCTGTTAGAAAAGCAATTTTGCTAACTCTGCCTGCTACTTCGTGTAGTATTAAACGATCTTTCAGCACGCTATAACAAATCAAAACCTGATTGCGATTAACATCCATCCATCCATCCCAGTGGCGCTACAGCCCATGGAGGGCTCTGGCCTGCTTTAACACATCCTTCCATTCAGATCTCTCCTGGGCCTTTCGTCTCCACGCCCTAACCCCAATCTGCTTCAGATCTGCTTCCACGTCATCTATCCATCGCATTCGGGGTCTGCCTTTGGGTCGCCTGCCTTTTGGTTTTTGCCTGTATACGATTTTCGCCCCTCTGTTGTCTGACATTCTTTCAAGGTGACCTGCCCAACGTAGTCTGTTCTTTTTTATTTCGTTCACTATTGGTGGGTCTTCATATAATTGATATAACTCATGGTTAGTGCGTGTCCTCCACCCTCCTGTTTCATCCTGTATGGCACCATAGATTTTCCTAAGGATTTTTCTTTCCCAAGTGTTAAGTAAATTTTCAGATGTCTTTGTCAGTGTCCAGGTCTCACTTCCATACATTGCTGCTGGTCTTATTATAGTTTTGTATATTATTTTCTTGGTTTTACTTGAAATCATTTTGCTCTTAAGTAGATGGTGGGTGCTATAACATGCCCTGTTGCCTACTGCTATTCTTTCCTTTATTTCTGTTAGTAGGTCATTTTTGAAATTAATAGTACTTCCTAGATATTTGAAAGTTTGGACGTTTTCAAATTCGTGGTCTTTGATTTTGATATTTTGTCCCTCTGTTTGATTGTCTCTTGTCATTGTGATGTACTTGGTTTTACTGTCATTGACCTCAAGTCCTGCTGGTCGAGATGCTTCTTCTAGTTGTATGAAGGCTCTAGCGATGTCAGAGGTTTCTTTACCCAATAAGGCAATGTCATCGGCATAAGCAAGGTATTGTAGATTGCGATTAACACTAGCTGATTAAAGACTCGCAGCAGTGTGCATGATTAGCGTTCATGATCAGTTTGTCTATCTCGACAAGAAGCGATTGATCAGTAAAGTTATCGTCAGTTTGTCAATCTCGACAAGAAGCAATAGATCAGTAAAGTTATCGTCAGTTTGTCCATCTCGACAAGAAGCGATTGATCAGTAACGTTATCGTCAGTTTGTCCATATCGACAAGAAGCGATTGATCAGTAAAGTTATCGACACTTTCCTCAGCCTCAGTCAACGTTAGCAGTTTTGTTTGATCGGCCTTAGGAAGGGACGGGCCCGGGGTTGGACTGGCTATATGGGCATTCCGGCAAATGCCCAGTAGGCCGGTACCAAATTGGGCCGGTAAGACCACCGAAAAGGCCGTTTGAGTGCCAGTAAATTGTTTTAAGATTTTAAAATATTTTCTTTAAAAGCAACACTTTGAGCATGGTGACTTAAAAAAACAAAAAACATACAAAGTCTAATAATATAAAGCATTGTCGTAAATACCCTACATCTGTATATAGTTCTTCTAGTAGACGTCAGTTCCTTATACATACTAAACGATTAGCAAGAAACTTAAGACCTTTAATTGTTATAGAAATTGACGTTAGTGTGAATATATTCGGATGAATCTATAAAGGGACCAACAACAACGTTCCAAGTCTTGTAGATGACATGTCCAGTCACATGGTTTTTCCTGTACACTCTCTCTCCACCGAACTCGGTTCTGAGCAGCTTTCTTCATCTGCTCCCATGTCATTCCAATATCATCAGCTTCACTGATGACTGACCTCTTCAATTTTTGCTTGGGTCCGCCCACTTTCCTCTTTCCTTGCGAATTACAGTCACATACTGTCACAGATGCCATCATAGATTTATTTGTATATTTCACATTTAAAAGCTTGTGTGTAAATAGAAATATAAACCCTTGACTGAGCCTCAGGAATTACCCCACAAATCTAGATCCTTGACAGCGCCTCAGGTTTTACCCGAGACGTAATGACGATGTTGCAAATCTACTGGTTGATTTGAAAATAAATAAAGACATTTTTTTTAAAGAGTTAGCGCCAGAGAATTGACGAGAGAAAAAGAACGCCAGTCGATGAAAGAATTCCCTAGTAGACAGTCGCGTTTTCTAAGAGCTCTGATTTAAAGCCTTTGTAATATTATTTGTGCTTGTTGATCTGTAACTTGTACATAAGCTGTACTTACGTTTTATATTTAAATAAAGTTCCAGAGTTGTGTTTTAACAAAGAATCTTTTATTGTGAATCCTAGATCGTCATTTATTCAACTATTTTAATTCAAGTAAAATCCCCGGCACCACAACACACGTTGTGACATCTGGCACCTCCGACTAATAAAAGTTTATGGACAACTTCTAACGAAATTTATTCAAGATCTAGGACCAATTTCTAAACTCTTCAAAGGAACTTCATTCTTATTTAACGGAGGACAGAATTTCTGTGTTTAACAGGTCAGTTGGTTATCGATAATTCTTTTATAAAGATTTTCGTTAGAGTTACGTCTAACTCACGAAATCTATTATTATATGTAATTGGCAAAAGGAATAAGACCAATATACATAATAACTGGCAATATTAAAGACCAGTAAAGCAAATAACTGGCATTATAGTCATTATAAAGAAGACCAGTAAATAATCATTTGTCTGGCACAAAGTAAACAGAAGACCAGATTTAACCAACTGTTAAACCAGTAAAAAAGTACTCGGCTCAATAGATCTATATATCGAAGCTTACGACTCCAGTGAAATACAATTTTACTGTCAAGTATTATTAGCAAATTGAGGCTTCAAGAACTTTGTCACTATATTATTATCATATCTGAGATAAAGCCAAAATCCAGATATTGTACATTTTGCTCCAATACAAGAAACTAACAAAAAAAAATTAAATATGGCTTCCGGTTCTAGAACACAACGACTCCTTGAATTGATGGAATTAGCAAAAGAGAAGCAAATTCCTAAGCCAGACCTGTGGGCAGAACGCCAAGAAGAGAAAGAATATCAAGAGCAAGAATCTGAAAAACAAAGGCAAGAAGCTGAAAAACAAAGGCAAGACGCCGAAAAACAAAGGCAAGAAGCTGAAAAACAAAGGCAAGACGCCGAGAAACAAAGGCAACATAAAAAAGAAAAAATGGAATTCGAAAAACAAAATAAAGAAAATAAAGAAAGCATTCCAACTCAAGGTCACTCAAATATGTTTTACAAATACAGATTAATGAACAAAATATCGGCTTTCAACGAAAACATTGACAATATGGACTCGTATCTCATAAGATTTGAAGAAATAGCTACAACATCCGGTCTACCTGAAGCACATTGGTCGAGCTCACTCCTCACCCTCTTGACTGGCAAAGCTGTCAACATTTGCTCACAACTGTCCATCAATGAACGCAGCACTTACTCTGATATCAAGGAAGCTCTACTGCGCCAATACGGAGCAACTTCAGCCAACTATAGAAAGAAATTCTATAATGAAAGACCGCAGCAAAATGATGATCCTCATATTTTTGTAGCTAATATGTCAATGTGGTTTGATAGATGGGTATCCATGGCCAAAATAGAAGAAAGTTACCAAGCTCTTCGTCAACTTATTATTATCGACAACATCACCCATGCTCACTCAGAAGATATTCAATCCTACATTATAGAGAGAAATCCTACTGATATCCAGACATTAACCAAGATCATCCGACAATATAAAGCAGCCTATCCAAACAAGTCAGTCAAACCAGCTGTTGAAGAAAATTTTGTCTGCTTTGCTCAAGACAAAAATGCAAGATATAAGTCAGATGACAAAATCAAATGCAACAAATGTCATAAACTAGGGCATTTCACGTCTCAATGCCGCAGCAGAACCACAGAATGTTCATATTGCCATAAAAAGAGTCACCAAACTCATGAATGTTGGAAAAAACAGGCAGTCTCCAAAAATCTAAATTTTATTAGACCCACATCACCAACTCAAAGATACAGCAATAGAGAGCAATACAATCTCAACAAAGCACCTGGAAATAATAAACCAGATAACAAACCTCGCTACAGAAGTCATTCACAGGACTCCAGACCACAATATATGCCAAACAGAAGCTCATATAACAGAAGCTATTACAATGAGCATTCAACTATGACAGTCATTGCAAAGTCCAATGGTCTCAAATTTTATCCAGGCTTTGTAGGAGATAAGAAGGTGGAAGTTCTTCGTGACACCAAAAGCACGTCCACATTAGTACATGAACGCTTCGTACACGCAAACCGTTTCACAGGCAACCACGTCCAAGCCACTGCCTTCAACGGAACTGTTACCTGAAGCCATCATTTATTTTACTACACCATTCTTCAGTGGTCAAACAAAAGCATTAGTAACACCCAATCTACCAGTGGACCTAATCATTGGAAACATAGAGGGAGTTAAAGAATGCACTTCTCAAGAACTTACTGAATGGACAAATGCCATAGAGCAAGGTCAAAAATGTTTGGCAGTAATGACAAGATCCATGTCCAGACAAAAAGAACATTTGGCACCTGAACAAGTTAGCCAAAATAATCACATGGCTACCTCAGTTACTCAAGTTATGCAGAATGCAACAGAACCAGTTACTAGTCCAGTAGCCAGCAACAATCAAGAACATTCAACATGGACACCCCCAGTTACATCAAGCCCATCCCTACCGGTCATAAGTTCACCTCCAATTCCCGAATGTCCATTGTTGAACTTTGAAGAACAAGACTACATTCCCAGAGTCTCTAACAATGATACAAGAACTCTAACTGGTCAAACTGAAGTCCATCAAGACAAGTCATATTTCACACATGATGACTTCAAAGAAGAACAGAAACGAGATCCAACATTGCAAATACTTTATCAGAAGGCTCAAGCAAACAAACAGCTGAATCTACCAAATAAACCATATTTTCAAGATGGCCTCCTGGTGAAGAATGCCATGCATAAAGACAATACCATTCAGCAAATAATAGTGCCACAGAAATACAGGAAAGAAATACTGGCAACAGGACATAACATTCCACACGCCAGCCATATGGGTGTAGTCAAAACTAAAGCCAGAATCCTCAAAGAATTTTATTGGCCAAGTATCATTAAAGACGTCAAGAAATACGTGAAGTCATGTCATATTTGCCAAGTCAAAGGACCTAAGAACAACAAATCACAGGCACCTATTCAAGATAGGGAATTGACAGACAAGCCATTCCAAAAAGTCTCAGTTGATTTGATTGGTCCTATGCCAGTAGCTTCAGCAAGAAACCATCGATATGTCCTGACATTGATTGACACATGTACAAGATGGACAGAAGCAGTACCTCTAGTCAACATTACAGCGCTTGACATCACCAGAGCTTTGTCAGAGATATTTTCCAGAATTGGTTTCCCAGAAGTTATCCTCTCTGACAGAGGCACACAGTTCACAGCTGACATTACCAAAGACTTCATGAACATGTACCACATCAAGATGAAGTTCACAACGCCCTACCATCCCCAAAGCAACGGGCTTTGCGAACGATTCAACGGTACTTTGAAGAGGTGCATTTCAAAAATAGCACACGACAATCCGCAGAATTGGGACTTATTGCTACCAGCAGCTCTGTTTGCATACAGAGAAAGTCCTCAAGAAAAAACAGGATTCTCACCTTTCGAGATGGTTTATGGCGCCAGCCCACGAGGACCGATGGCAATCCTCAAAGAAGCTATTATTCGCCAAAACTCAATCTCATCAGAAACCAAGACAGCGTTTCAACATGTGCAAGATACCAGAAACATAGTCATATCTGCATGTGAAAAAGCAAATGAAGCCACAGCCATAGCAAACTCCAATACCAGAATGAGAGTCAATAGAAACAGAACACTGAAACAATTTGAACCAGGAGATCAAGTATGTCTGTTACTACCAGACAAAAGCAACAGACTATTCATCAAATGGCAAGGTCCATTCTCCATACTCAGAAAGATAACAGATGTTGACTATGAGATAGACATACACAACAAAAAGAAAATCTATCACGTCAACATGTTACAAAAATATAACACAATAACAGAAGGTACCACAAGCCCAGAACAAAATGAAAGAGCTATATCATGTCTTGCAGTCATACCAGAAGAAGATGAAAATGACACGTCTGAATTTGACGACATCAATATGCCACAAACAACTACCAAACAAACTGAATTTTGGCAAGACATCAAATTCAATTCAATGACACCGCAAAAGCAGAAAGAACTGACTACCATTCTCAAAGAAAATTCAGACATATTTACAGATGTTTCAGGCAAAACGTCAATTACGGAACACAATATAATACTTACTGATTCCAAGCCTACAAAAGCAAGACCTTATCCATTACCAGTACACTACAGAGACTTTCTTAAACAAGAAATTAACCAACTATTAGAGCAAGGAATCATTGAACATTCCAACTCTCCATATGCCGCACCAATAGTTCTTGTCAAACGGAAGCAAACGACAACTCCAAGAATGTGTGTCGACTTCAGACAGTTGAATAAAATAACCCAACTCGACTCATATCCTATGCCAAATCCTGAAGATCTTATGACCAAATTTTCAGAGGCAAAGTTCTTCACCAAAATAGACCTGTCCAGAGGTTATTACCAAATACCAGTCAGACAAGAATGCAAACAGTTTACGGCATTCACCACAGCTTATGGGCTATTCCATTTCAACTTCATGCCATTTGGTCTAGTCAACGCCAGCAGCACTTTTAATAGAGCCATTCACAGCATACTAGGCAATCGCTCTGACACAGTGTCATATATAGATGACATTTGCATATTCCATAAGACATGGAACGAACATATCAAAGGACTACAAGAAGTTTTCAGCATACTGAAACAACATGGTTTTACCATAAAGCCTAGTAAGGTAGAACTAGCCATGTCAGAAATATCCTTCCTGGGTTATAGAGTCAGCTACAATTCGATGAGACCACAAGAGAACATTATTCAACGCATACTAGACATCAAAGTCCCCACCAGTAAAAAGCAAGTGAGAAGTATTTTGGGTCTGTGTAATTTCTACAGACATTTCATACCAGATTACACAGCACTCATAGCTCCATTGATTGAACTCACCAAGAAAGGACAGCCAACGAAGATTCCATGGTCTACAAAGTTACATACCACTATTGAGAACATCAAAGCTGAATTCTCAAGAGACACTATTCTCAAACTTCCGAATCCAGAGAAGCAATTTTACCTCGCCACAGATGCTTCATCTTCAGCTATAGGTGCATGCCTAATGCAGAAATACCAAGACACTTCACAGAAATGCCAAGAGACTTTGCACGCAGTATTTTTCATCAGCAGGAAGTTGTCACCAGCTGAAACCAGATACTCAACCATCGAACGTGAATGTCTAGCCATTATATGGGCCATAGCCAAGTTCTCCAGATATCTACTAGGTGCTCATTTCACACTCCTAACTGATCATGCACCACTAGCATTTCTGAACTCAAAGAAGTTAGCGAACAGTCGTTTAACTCGTTGGAGTCTACAACTCACAGACTACCAATTTGAGGTCAAGACAATCCCTGGACGTGAGAATGTCTTTTCTGACACACTTTCCAGATGTATTTAATTCTTTACATAATTGTGTATATATTTTTCTTCCACAGGTGTAGTATATCAGTTTTGTATTGTCATATTTTAATTTTATCATGAAGCACCATGAAGAGAAGTAACTCATTCAATTCAAGATTTAATTTATTCAAGTATTATGCTTTGTACAACTTTTGATATTGTCTCATTCTCATAACCACTTGAATAGTGAAACAGGTGTTCTAAGTCATCAATAATTTTGTTCTCATATACCTGACACTGCATTTACATTTTTTTTTTATTGTTATCTCCAAGTTGACCTTATTTTTCAGAGCATTGTCATATGTTACCTCAACCATTTTTCTATAATTTCATGTATGGTATCTTGTGTATATTTAAATATTTTTAATACATATGAGCATTTCTATCACCATACAAATGCTAAATGGAGGGGGGGGGGGTAATATGTCACAGATGCCATCATAGATTTATTTGTATATTTCACATTTAAAAGCTTGTGTGTAAATAGAAATATAAACCCTTGACTGAGCCTCAGGAATTACCCCACAAATCTAGATCCTTGACAGCGCCTCAGGTTTTACCCGAGACGTAATGACGATGTTGCAAATCTACTGGTTGATTTGAAAATAAATAAAGACATTTTTTTTAAAGAGTTAGCGCCAGAGAATTGACGAGAGAAAAAGAACGCCAGTCGATGAAAGAATTCCCTAGTAGACAGTCGCGTTTTCTAAGAGCTCTGATTTAAAGCCTTTGTAATATTATTTGTGCTTGTTGATCTGTAACTTGTACATAAGCTGTACTTACGTTTTATATTTAAATAAAGTTCCAGAGTTGTGTTTTAACAAAGAATCTTTTATTGTGAATCCTAGATGCAGACAGTCAAACTAGGTTAACAAGTTATTGAGAACGCAGTATATGACCTTGTGAGTAAAGTTCCCCTTTCAGACCTTGCGTTCTACAGTGCAGATGATGTTAAGGTCATAAGTTTCTTTGTCCAACGGTTAACAAGCAGGGTGTCATGTGGCCAGCACAACGATCAACCACCTTTATTTTCCCCAACTAAAGTCAGGTCCATTAGAGTTAGGCAAACTCAAATTCCTAGTCTTCATCGAGATCTGAACCCAAGAATCCAGGTTCGGAGGCCAAGCGCTTAACCAATCAACCACCACGCCTTCCATGATCTTTTAACATGGTCAGTTAACTAACGGAGGATGAAGAGTTGTAAGATGGTCAGTTAACTAATGGAGGATGAATAGATTTAAGATGGCCAGTTAACTAATGGATGATGAAGAGTTTTAAGATGGTCAGTTAACTAACGGAGTGTGACAAGTCAAAATCTTGCTGTCAGAGTCACTCAATTTTATCACAGCATTAATTATTATTTATCATTATTTATTTATTTTATTTTAATTATTTCACCGTCCTATCCCCAATTTCTTCACCCGCCCCACCTTTTCCTCTTCTCACTAGGGTGAGTCCACCACCTTGGCGGCTTTTCACTTATTTCCCTTTGATAGGGGAAAGATAAACACACAATCTCTTTGGTCTCACCCGCCGGATGTCTGACGGTCGCAGTTGACTCCACCTTGAGTAGAATATAAATCGCTCTTTCTTCCCCCCCCCCCTTTTTCCCACATCTCTCTTTGATCTAGGAGATCACTCGGATCAACACGCCCCTCGACACTCCAAGGTGCGACTCCCATCTCGAGTCAAATTCACCCACGTGAGAGATAATCTTCAGCCTAGGACATTTCATGTTTCCACCCACCTTTTCCAGACCTATATAAGGTAGAATAAGGCGGAACAGACACTCATTTCTCATTCTAGCTGAGCAATCGAGTCTTGACTATTTCATTTATTCTTACTCTTAGAGGAATACCTGGTGGTAAGCCGAACTTAATCACAGTTCCACTTAATTACTTTGTGCATATTTCTCACTGGATACTATCATGTGTATTTTATTATTTCATTTATATTTAATTAGTGCATTGTGTATTTCTCACTGTCGTAAGTAGAAAACGTAATCATGGCATATGTATATATGTATGTATTGCATTAATCTATTAATGCTACGTTGCTCAATTGATCGTTAATGAAACCATGTATATATTTGTACATTTTATTTTGTTACCTTTATCTCGGCTGACCGCCTTGATAATTTTACTTGCGCACTAATACTGCGCTTAGAAAAGAGATATGAATTAATCTCCCCTTTTCTCATTCTACTTGAACGAGAGTTGCGCCCCTTGAACGGACGCTTTCCCCATTCAAGCTCGCTCCTTTGTTTATGGCCGACGGCCATGTGTAAACAATAGCGTCATGGTCGCTGACCAGCATCCGCCCCCCCCTCCCTTTCTCTTTCCACTTGTGTTGTGTATTTGAAATTATTATTTCCCCTTTTATGTACATTTTTTATATTGCTGCTATCAGCCATCTATTTTCCAAACACCATTTGTCATCATCTCCCCATTGTGCTCAAAAGCAATTTTCCAATCTGACGAATGCAGATCAGTCGAGGGCATCGATAAGATGCATGAAAGACATGTCCTAACTTGTCTTTATTTATCCGCAGCCTCCCTCAGGTGTCTGCCTAGTTGCTATTGAGAATCAACTATTGCCTTCGTACTTAGTGTTTTTCAGCACTGCACTCCTGCCTATTTGCTACTGAGTATCATCTACTGCCTACGTGGATCTACTCAACTCTATTACTTGGCGCTATCGGCTCTACTTATCTGCCTATTTGACAATCCACTTGTCAACCCATTAGGCACGACGTCCCTATAGACCCAGAGTCTGTGCGAGACGTCATAGCTCCGCCCGAACTCCGCAAATCACTGGACTTATCCTGTTAACTACGCTGCCCACGGCAAATCAGCTCTGCCCGCAGTACCCTTGTGCCCACGGTAGCCGGCCACACGCCCTACTGTGCCCACTACAGATATCAGAACTTTGGATTGAGACTCCACAAGAACTGTATCACCGGCGTCCCTCTACCCGCTAGAGAGCCACCTCCAGCTGCAGAACCTCAAGCCAGGACACAGCCAGCTGCGACCCAAGCAGGAAAACCAGCTAAGTTCAGAAGACAAAGAGATATACTCTCTTATTAAGTGCAAGAGGGATGATTAAATATAGTATTGATTAGAGATAGATGCAAACCCTTCCCCCTATTTTTTCTTCTATGTAAATATTTATGTAAATAAATATTCTTCAATTTTTAACTTTGTATCTCTCTTTCATTGCTTGTCTCGTTGCGTGTCTGCTCCCGATTTATATGCTGATAGGTTGGTGTGTGATAGCTTCAAAAATAATCATCCCCTAGACGTTAAACAAGCCAAACACACGTCACCTTCGCTAACCTGTCAAACGGAGGATAAAGAGTTTAGTTTTAAGATGGTCAGTTAACTAATGGAGGATGAAGAGGTTTAAGATGGTCAGTTAACTAATAGAGGATGAAGAAATTTAAGATGGTCAGTTAACTAATGGAGGATGAAGAGGTTTAAGATGGTCAGTTAACTAATGAAGAATGAAGAGGTTTAAGATGATCAGTTAACTAATGGAGGATGAAGAGGTTTAAGATGGTCAGTTAACTAACAAAGGATGAAGAGTTTTTAAGATGGTCAGTTAACTAACAAAGGATGAAGAGTTTTTAAGATGGGCAGTTAACTAACGGAGGATGAAGAGGTTTAAGATGGACAGTTAACTAACGGAGGATGAAGAGTTTTAAGATGGGCAGTTAACTAATAGAGGATGAAGAGGTTTGAGATGGTCAGTTAACTAATGGATGATGAAGAGTTTTAAGATGGTCAGTTAACTAATAGAGGATGAAGAGTTTTAAGATGGTCAGTTAACTAATAGAGGATGAAGAGTTTTAAGATGGGCAGTTAACTAACGGAGGATAAAGAGGTTTAAGATGGACAGTTAACTAACGGAGGATGAAGAGTTTTAAGATGGGCAGTTAACTAATAGAGGATGAAGAGTTTTAAGATGGTCAGTTAACTAATAGAGGATGAAGAGTTTTAAGATGGTCAGTTAACTAATAGAGGATGAAGAGTTTTAAGATGGGCAGTTAACTAACGGAGGATAAAGAGGTTTAAGATGGACAGTTAACTAACGGAGGATGAAGAGTTTTAAGATGGGCAGTTAACTAATAGAGGATGAAGAGTTTTAAGATGGTCAGTTAACTAATAGAGGATGAAGAGTTTTAAGATGGTCAGTTAACTAACGGAGGATAAAGAGGTTTAAGATGGACAGTTAACTAACGGAGGATGAAGAGTTTTAAGATGGGCAGTTAACTAATAGAGGATGAAGAGGTTTGAGATGGTCAGTTAACTAATGGATGATGAAGAGTTTTAAGATGGTCAGTTAACTAATAGAGGATGAAGAGTTTTAAGATGGTCAGTTAACTAATAGAGGATGAAGAGTTTTAAGATGGGCAGTTAACTAATAGAGGATGAAGAGGTTTGAGATGGTCAGTTAACTAATAGAGGATGAAGAGTTTTAAGATGGTCAGTTAACTAATGGAGGATGAAGAGGTTTGAGATGGTCAGTTAACTAATAGAGGATAAAGAGTTTTAAGATGGTCAGTTAACTAATAGAGGATGAAGAGTTTTAAGATGGTCAGTTAACTAATAGAGGATGAAGAGGTTTAAGATGGTCAGTTAACTAATAGAGGATGAAGAGTTTTAAGATGGTCAGTTAACTTATAGAGGATGAAGAGTTTTAAGATGGTCAGTTAACTTATAGAGGATGAAGAGGTTTAAGATAGGCAGTTAACTAATAGAGGATGAAGAGTTTTAAGATGGTCAGTTAACTAATGGATGATAAAGAGTTTTAAGATGGTCAGTTAACTAACGGAGGATGAAGAGTTTTAAGATGGTCAGTTAACTAATGAAGGATGAAGCTTTGTATTTGTAAATTGAAGTTGAAATTGTCAAGGAGTGAAACAGAATTATAAATAACTAGTCGACCGGCGGCGTACCATACGTCGCTATTTTGCAGGGCCGGCCTTAGGTAATAGCAGTGGGTTCCGCACTTATGCGACCGCAGTTGGCCCCGCACTTTCATTGGACCCGCGCTTATTCTAGGTGTATAAATTATTAAATTAAACTATTTCTTATAACAGATTTCCAGCGGCCTCCTGTCGATTTACCAGAAGCGCCTTGAAATCTCCTGAAATTGCAAAATATACGAAAAAGTCCTGGAAATATCCGGAAATTAGTAAAATCTTTAGAAAACTCATACAAATCTCCTGACATATATATAGAAAAAAATTGTCATTTTGGGGTATCATTCAATATGGAAAACACCTATTCTACGCGCGATAAATAAAAACAGCATTATGCATTAGCCGTAATTAAATAATCTTGTAAAAGAAGCTTCTCGTGCCTAAAACAAATGAAGAATTACATGAGGTCAACAATTCTCAAAGGTATATTGAACATTTGGTAATTGTTGCTATTGAGCATAATCTATGTTGGAAATACAATTTTCATGATATACGGTATGACTTCGCTACACACTAGGCTCGTAAAGTAGTTCTGTACGTAGTAAAGAATGAATAAAATGCAAAGACGAATTTATTTTCAAATACAAACTCTTAAATTTCACTTATTATTTGTATCCCTACCCAAACTTGGCCCCGCAAAATCCGTTTCGCATAGGGCCCCACAATGGTTGAGTCCGGCCCTGCTTTTTAGTGAAGGGTGAATACAGAGTAGATTACTTGTCCCCCCCCCCCTCTTTTTTCGCCGCTACGTGGAGGTAGAAATAAAAAAAGAGGAATCTTTCTTGGTCACAACGGTCCGGCCCTACTATTTAGTGACGGGTGAATACTACTTGTTCTCCCCCACCCCCTCATTTTTTTCCTGGCGTAACTCTAGTTCGTCCGACTTGCAAAAATAAAAGAGTGATCTTTCCTTTACTTCTTCTTGTGTCCAAACTCTTGAGCCATGAAGAGAATTATATATGTATATATAGATATGTTCGTTGATGGAGGATCTTCATGTAAATGTATATGTTTATGTATACGGTAGCAGGAATTTGATTGAATTGAGAAATTCCCCATTCGAAGTATTATACTTTATTCATTTAGTAATAGTACTTATCAGATGGTTTCAAAATCATCTAATAAATTATTCTCGTAACTAACTACTATTGACACATTTTTAAACTTTACTTAATGCTCTGGAGGACAGGTATAATTGGATTCCCATTATGTGGCATATAATTTGTGATCCAGATTGTATAGAAGTTGAGTGCCAATTTTGACACACAGTGTACACCTGGACGAGAGTACGGATAAACTTAGCCATGTCTACATTAAATTGTTCACTTGTTCAGGATTTTTGTTTCACGAAACAGGCATTTCCAGTGCACTTAATATCTCAATGACAATAAAATAACAATTGTATTTGTTAGTAAACAGGTCGCAAGTATCAGGTATAGAGGTGGTGCCACAGTGTTTACTACAAAGGGATGAGGGAACCAATTATTTTCTTTACTACTCTCTGTAAAAAATGAAAGTTGAAGCTACGACTTTGGGCCATAGGCGGATTCAGTGGGGGGCGTTAGGGGCGACCGCCCCCCCCCCTAACTCGGCCGACCCCCTCCCCCGAATGGGGGAGGACGAATTTTAGTAAAGAAATCACACAATTTGTATACGAATTTATTAGCTATGTTAATAATATATACTAATTATTTATATTTCAACCTATTTTTAGATTATTTCGCCCCCCTCTCTAGTATATTGGCTAATTTGGTGGGATGGGGAGGTGGCGATGGCATAATCCCCCCCCATCATAAACTTTCGAGTGGGGGGCGGTCAAATTTATTTGTAAAAATCACAGCTTGTTAAAGGAATCAATTAAATATCTTAAATATCTATATAATTAAAACTTGTTATTGATATTTAACCGATCTTTTTATTATGGCATTCCCCTGTAAGGATTGGGTGGATTGAGCGGCGGTCCTCAAAGTCTTTGTTAATATGTTGGGTATCTTATTTATTTCAAGGAACAAATCGGCTGCATTTGCAGTGTAGTATATATATATGCTGTACGAGTGTTTATGCTTAGGGTTAGGGTTTACTGGACGTTAGGGTTAGGGTTTGGAAAAAATCGCCCCCCCCCTTTCCAATGTTCTGGATCCGCTAGCTATCTTGCTCCCCTCCCCCGTAAAAGAAAAAAACATGCGGGCACCCCCAAGGGTATTCACAGAAACTCTGATCAAGGCTTCCAGTTATTTAATCCGAGTCTGATCCCTTAAACGAAAAAAAAGACGAGCTGATTTGGAGATACACAGTCATAAAGTCAAGAGGAGTGAAGGGTTTACAAATTAAGGTTGAACTTCTAAGTCTAATCTAGATGGTGTGTACACATTAGTTTAAGTTCAACCTTGTTGCCAGCAGAAAGAAATTAGGTTCAAACGTGTGTTTCAATGTACTTTCTGTAGTGTGTCAAAGTGTTTCTCTGTTATGTATCTAAATAAAGGAGATCACTTACTTTATAAGAAAACTTGTTTACAAAAGAACTGAGTCTCTTACGATTGTGTAACTGTTTAATCAAAGTCAAAGAACTAATCACAAAATAAAACTTTGCTCACAGATTTCTCTCAGATGCAGCCAGTCTTATTAAATATAGCGCTAACACACTCCGATTCTAACTAATAATATAGTTTCTTTTTCACATTAAGGTGCATATAACCAACATTCTAGTTTGCATTTGTATAACTATCTTACACATGCCTACACGGCCTTAACTGCTAATAAAATACAAGTACACAGTTTGTTAGTCGAATTAGGTCAGGAACAAAACACAATATTACAAAGACATACAGGCTACTAAAGGAAACAGCAGCAGCAGCAACTTAAAAATAAACCAGAGGCCAAATATGTATCTTCGATTTATCTGATACTAGATATGTGGCTTTTGTGATAACAGTCAAACATATCTTACAACTCTGAACAAACAAATGACTCAATAAAAACTATAAGTTAAGTAAAAGTTAATAACTGTTTTTGAAAATTGTGCGTTTCAGACATTTAAAAAAAATATAATAAAGATTAATGGTAGACCTGGATACACAATGGTAGTGTTTGTATATAGTGTAATGTACTTCAGTTTAAAGCCTTACGTACATGTATATATTCAATGCTATATGCATTTATTGTAAATAAAGGGAGAGAGAGAGAGAGAGAGAGAATCAAGTACTATTACATCAGGGTCGTGATATGCGTACTTCAGCCGACTTTGTCTTGTATGATTAAGTTCAATTTGTGTAACAAGTTACGAGTCATACGAACAACTTCGCGATGATTGCCGAGCGTGATACATGTTTGACACCTAGGCCAAGACCTACAACCCAAAGATTTGTTTTCTTATTTGTATAGGCCTAGCTCTTCTAGCAATCATCTCCGCTGAGTCCGCTCTAAATGCACAAACAATTAGATCTAGACCACTAGACATTCACATTGTCACATAAGAAAACAATATAGATTTAAAATATTCGTATCTATTAACGAAACAATTTATACTTATAGAAGGATTTTACCATAGACACATATATATATAAGTTTTTGGATTTTACATTTAAAAAAAAACTTGATACATAATTTAATGTCGTACAAAAAGAAAAATAAAGCCAATAGTTAGCTTTCTCACTGCTCTATGATCCTATCACTTGTCTGGACATTCGGTCAAGGAGGGATGGGAAAGAAGGAGGGGGGTATCTGCGTGAATGTGACCGTGATCGCTTTTGAAATGAGTCAACAAGTTTGTACGACTTGAATTGGAACTTAGGACTCAAGCCTCCTCATGCCACCACATCTTTCACGAACTTAGGACTCAAGCCTCCTCATGCCACCACATCTTTCACGAACTTAGGACTCAAGCCTCCTCATGCCACCACATCTTTCACGAACTTAGGACTCAAGCCTCCTCATGCCACCACATCTTTCACGAACTTAGGACTCAAGCCTCCTCATGCCACCACATCTTTCACGAACTTAGGACTCAAGCCTCCTCATGCCACCACATCTTTCACGAACTTAGGACTCAAGCCTCCTCATGCCACCACATCTTTCACGAACTTAGGACTCAAGCCTCCTCATGCCACCACATCTTTCACGAACTTAGGACTCAAGCCTCCTCATGCCACCACATCTTTCACGAACTTAGGACTCAAGCCTCCTCATGCCACCACATCTTTCACGAACTTAGGACTCAAGCCTCCTCATGCCACCACATCTTTCACGAACTTAGGACTCAAGCCTCCTCATGCCACCACATCTTTCACGAACGATTTCTTTCTCTTGTTCGATACCAATAAAACAATTAATTACCAAAAGTTAATTAACTAATTGGTTAATGTTTTTTTTTATATTGATTCTTGTTTTGTCGGGTACTAGATATATTGTGAAAAAGTTTCACTTGATCCGAGATTAGGATAACGTGTACAAATTTTGTACCAGACAGAGTGAATTGACATAAGCTTTGTAAATATTGTTACGAATCTCACTGTCCAGGCTCTCTGCAAACTGCACCATACACCACCAACTTAAAGAACTTGAAAACTCAGGGCTCCAAAGTAACGTAACACTTTAATAGTTGAATAAATAACAGCCAATACTGTACAATTGGCAACACGTACACTGTACAAATATCTCTCCGATAACACCGTTCCGCAGTATCAACTCTTGCACTGGCCTCTCCGTCTCGTTCCGGGCTTGCACTGGGTTCAACAGTTCAGGACTGACTTCACACACTGGGCTCGTTGTGTCGGACTCGATCGCAGACCAAGATCAAGACGCCAGTCGTCTCAACTGTACTTGACAGTACTCCGCACTGAACCGTCGTAATGCTCCGTACAGAACCACACCTTTGAACTGTGCTGTAGTCGACCGGACTGTATTGAACCGGGCTGTAGTGGACCTTCTGTCGTGAACCTTCTCTCGTGAACCTTGCTGTATTGAGCCCCTTTTCTCAACCTTCTTGACTGCGACACCTCCGCTCTTATATAGGGTCCCTACTGGCCTTCTAGAACCGGACAGAACGCCGCTCGACGTTTCTGGGTGGTTAGGTGACTACAACTCTCGTGACGCTCCTGAGCTCTGCTCACGACGCCGATCCTACTCGAACCTTCATGTTGACACTCGTCTCGGCTGACAGTCGTAGCTCGTCACGGTTGACCGCTCGTCAACCGTTGGCCTGAGGCGATTTGCGTCGGCTGACTACACACACACCACTAACCCATCTGTACCACCACCAGGTTTATAACACTGCCTTCTCCTTAGATCTGTCCGTCCCGGACAGAATCAACCTCATGACATTGGCTGTGAAGTTTCATCGCTGTAGGTGGGGGTCGATCGGTGGCATTTGGCTTGCCTCTTGAGCTTGAAGGAGCCATCCAGGTTGATGTCGGCAATGTTCGCTTCCTTCTTCTCCTCCAATTGGCCTTCACCTGGTTGCATGGACGTCTTGCGTTCATCGCCATCCACGTGGAATTCAGAAAACGTTTTCTTCTTCTCCTCCAGTTAGCCTTCATCTGGTTGCATCGACGTCGTTGTCGCATCGTCATCCACGTTGCACTCAACAAAAGTAGCCTTCTTCTTCTCCACCAGTTGGTATTCATGTGGCTGCAGTTATTTCTTGGTAGAATCACCATACACGTTGGACTACGGCTAAATGTGTAGGTTTTTTTTTTGGTCCCCTTATATCATTTTTTACATTATTTGTCCCACACCCATACTCGGAACAAGTTGAGATTTTTAAAAGGGACATATTTGTCGTAACAAAACATGAAACAATTTTTAAAAAATAACCAGTTATAATAATAATTGCTATTTAATTATTTTATTTGATATCGAAGAAGGTAAATAACTTCTACATTCTATATATACAAATTTTTCTTGTTTCGTTCAACATTGAACTTGTGTTTCTGTGAAAACATAAGAGTCAGCGCTTTAGCCCCTCCCCCCCCCCCCCCTCCCGAACCAAAGAAAAAAGCATCTGCTCATGAAATGTGGGCCAGAGAGCACCTGTCACATGACACGACATGGAGACACACTGGAGACAAAACGAGACCAGCTCTATGTTATTATATTGTATAGCACTATTTTAGTATGTGGAAAGCTAATTCTGAAATGGGGTCAAAATGTAACATTGTTTCAGCGGCTCTGACTCTCCCCGTCACTCTAGGTAGAACGTTACAGAACTTGAACCAAGTTCCAACAGACATGACAAACTAACTGCATAAACTTGGCCTTGCATTGAACGCACGGAAACATGACAGCTCAAAATTACAGACTGAAGAACTGTGGGGCGCTGATATATATAAAATACATTGAAACATGTTTTTACTGTCACAGATACAGGCCCTAGTATTGCCTATTATAGGACTTTATTGTTATAGAGTTTTAAATTAATAGTATAGTTACATCATTGGAAGTTGTTTTTTGTCCACATGTAATTGAGGTTAAATAGTATAAAGATGTTGTATCTATGTGTTCAATAGTATATATATGTTACATAGAATCTATATGTTAAATAGTATGTGAAGATAATCCATCGGGCTATAATTGTGTTATTATAGACAAAGTTTAATTAACAATCTGAACATTCCTAACTCAATACTTTATGTGTTCATGTATCAGATTAGACATGCAGTTGTTCATTCCGTGTTTCTATTCATAATGAACTCTCGACATTCCAATCGGAGTTGTGAGTTTTGTGTCTCGTCTTGACTTACACCAAGATACGAACAGTGTGTGCGTGTGTGTGTGTGTATTTGTGTGCGTAAGTGTGTATTTGTTTGCGTGTCTGTGTGTAATGTGTGTTTGTGTGCTTGCGTTTGTATTTGTGTTTGTATTTATGTGTATATATATATTTGTGCGTGTGTGTATTTGTCTGTGTGTATTTGTGTGTGTGCGTGCATTTGTGAGTGTGTATTTGTTAGCGTGCGTGTATTTGTGTATGTTTGTATTTGTGTGCGTGTGTGTATATTTGTGTGCATGTGTGTATTTATGTGTGTATTTGTGTGCGTGTGTGTATATTTGTGTGCATGTGTGTATTTATGTGTGTATTTGTGTGCGTGTATGTATATTTGTATGCGTGTGTGTATTTGTGTGGTTGTGTATTTGTGCGTGTGTGTGTATTTGTGTTTGTATTTGTATATATTTGTGCATGTGTGTATTTTTGTGCGTGTGTGTATTTTTGTGCGCGTGTGTATTTGTGTGCGTGTGTGTGTATTTGTATGCGTGTGTCTGTGTGTGTGTATTTGTTTGTGAGTGTATTTTTGTGCGTCTGTGTATCTGTGTGCGAGTGTGTGTATTTGTGTGCATGTTTTAGTTCTGGATGGAAGTAAAAAAAAAGAGTACGGTATCTCAGTTTTATTTAGTTGGCAATGTCGACATTCTATAAGATTCTATAAGATTCTAGACAAGCTCCAGTTAGAACAAGTGTCTAATAAAATGTAATTCTGTGTTTTATAAACTCATTGGAAGACAGAAATACTTTATCCGAGGAGTTTAAGGCAATATAAACACGGGGGTGGGGAGCATTTGTGTTCACTCTAGAACATTCGTTAAAACTAAATTTAGCCTGAATGGTATAATAATAATAATAATAATAATAATAATAATAAAGCTTACTCTAGAGAAGAAAATCGAAAGAAGGTAACGGAAAACAAAATCTTTCTAAATCTAAAGTGCCAAGTAGGTAACAGTCGGAGGCCATGGTTTCCTCTTGTCTTACAATCTTGTTGTACATTTTCAGTATTTAAAACGTCAATAATGTTGGATGTTGGAGGGATTCTTAACTCCTGCTCGGTGGCTGTCCTAACTCTGGGCATCATTTGGCTAGTGTGCCAGATTTATCAGACCATTGTAAGATTTCACTACTTCAATCAACTACCAGGAGAACCAAGTTTTTCTTGGCTGTTTGGAAATCTCCACAAGGTAATTAGACAGACTACAGACTTCTTGTTCTTAGTTTTTCTTTAGTTAGAAAAGTAGCAGGGTTAGTAGCCGAAATGAAACTTAATTTCAACATAAGCTAAATGAAGTTAGTCCGTGATTTCAAGTTAGCTTTACATAAATATTAGAGAAATAAAGTTATTTCCTTCCTACATCATTTTAATTAAACTCAGACATGGCTCCTCCCTCGCAGATACCGCGCAGTTCGGCTTATATAGCTCCAAGGCCTCTCCACAGATATAGATCATAGGCAATCATCAACAATCTGTTTCCAGCAGGTGACCACTGATTTTAGGTCTTCAAATGAGGTGCGGCGCCATGTTAATCGAGAACGGCCTTGTTTACCCTTTTCTCTATTTGGCTTCCATGTTGTGGTTGACTTTGGTGAATGTGTTTCGTCTTGTCTAAGGCAGTGGTTGTCAAACTGTGGTCCGCAGACCCCCAAGGCCCGCAAGATGAACAGAGGCGGTCCGCAGAAAGATGAAAATTGTATATAATTGAAGTAACTTCTTCGCTAAAAGCCAGTTTCTCCAATTTTAATAATAATCCACTCGACACTCACAACTGTTTGATATTTCTATTACGTACTATTCTATGATTAACTAAACCAAAGATTGGAAGACATTCTTCACTTGGTTATTCACTACTGGGTATTGAATCTTTTAATGCTTGTAAAAACTGAGATCCCAATCACAGATGAATACATACAAATACAGGAGCCGCTTTTTGAAATATCCACAAACAAAGAAGGAGCAGCGTTATTCAGCGGTAAAGCGCTTGGCTTTCGAACCGGAGGTCCCGGATTCGAATCCTGGTGAAAATCGGAATTTTTATTTATTTCGGGATCTTTGGGCGCCTCTGAGTCTACCCACCTCTAATGGGTACCTGACATTATTTAGATGACCTCTACATCAGCTGCCCTATAGATCGCAAGGTCTGAAAGGGGAACTTTAACCAATGTCTGAACAAGGATACTACAAATTCTGGTAACAAAAACACATTCAAATTTTATAGTTAGCATTAAGGAAGTTGTTGACTGTTTTCCCGTCTTCTTCTTTGGTACAACGTGGATTCATTGCCGTTATGAACCGCGTCACAGATAAAAGAAACCGACTAGACGTTTGTGCACTTTGAAATTTGCAGTCGCTACTTTAAAAAATCTTGCAAGATATGGGGAAAAGAAGAAGGAGGGCTACCTCATCAAACTCCCAAAGAAAGGCGATCTTTGTTCCTGCTCCAGCTATTGAGGGATACTGTACATTCCAAGCAAAGTGTTTAACAGCATTCTGCTAAACCGAATGAAAGATGCTGTAGACTCACATCTCCGTGACCAACAAGCCGGCTTTCGAAAGGAGAGATCATGCACAGATCAAATAGCGACACTACGCATAATTTTGAAATAGTCTGTGGAATGGAACTCCCCTCTCTATGTCAATTTTATAGACTATGAGAAGGCTTTTGACAGCGTGGACACTGGAGACTTTGAGACACTATGGAGTACCTGAAAAAAATATCAATATCATCAAGAAGTTATATGAGGGGATGACTTGCAGAATAGTGCATGGCAGACAAATGACAGAGGCATTTGAAGTCCAAGGAGCTTTCATGGCACATAAAACTTTGATGGTCTGACCGCGTTCTGAACTTGTCACCCTGCCGACTTGTCGAGTTCCCTTGCTGCCAATTATTTTGACTAGTTTCTGTAACGATGAAATGTCAGTTCCATCCTATTTTACATCTCATGTCTGGATGTGTTCACTTTTAAGAGTAATTTTAGTAACTTCATTTCAACAGCTGCCTTCAACAGGGGAGAGAAGGCTCGAGTATGGCTACCAGAATGTCACGGACATAAATTCCAAGTTTTCGCGTTTCTGGTTTACTCCCTTTCGACCAGACATCACAGTATACCACCCGGAAACTGTGAAAGTCATTCTTAAGTCTTCAGGTAGGTGATAGAGCATATTTATAGGACTATTTATAAGTTTTTAGCATGATGTTAAAAAGTATAACTTTTAAAAGTATTATTTCTGATGAAATCATTTGTTTTGTTGTGATGTGACTATGGATCATCTCATACATTTGAGATGAATGCCTGGGCATTAGTTGAGGTCGGAACGATTTTGCCCACACAGCAGTTCCCTCCCCCCTCCCCACACTAGTGCCGACACAACAGGGATCAGAGGCATTGTCGGCTCTGCCAAGGTGTGTCACTGTGTGCTACAATTTGCCTAAGGATCGCCGGCTGCTGATTTTTCCCAGGCTTGACTCCCGAAGCCTTTCCCATGTTTTGGTATAGCTGCAAGGCTGGTAGCAAGCCAAGGCAAACGAGCCCCACCAGCCCAAATCTTAATGGTTTATGCGCCAGTAATTCCCTTCGCCCCTTCTCGTGTTAGTAAAAACAGTTCAGCCGGACCCAATAAATGTGCCACACTTGAAAGCCAGGAGCTGGAACCATTTTATAGGGAGCACTTATAGGCCTACCTATTATTTTTTCCGGTAATAAAAACCTTAGACACATATACTAGTGATTAGATTGCATATCTTAATTCTTTTTAAATTGCTACAAATTGTTACTATTTATAGCCTACTAATACAGACTATTCGTCTCCTATCAAGCTCCTAAAGCAAGAGGATATGGCACTGTTTACGAACACGCTATGCCCTGGATCGGCAACGGTCTCATTGTTTCCAACGGGGCCACCTGGGCCAGGGCCAGAAGACTCCTCACACCAGCCTTTCACTTTGACATTCTAAAGAATTACGTCTCTGTATACAACACAGCAGCTGATACGTTGGTAGTAAGTCAAGTTTTAAAAACTTAACTATTTAGTACATTAATCACTGGTTATAGATTTTATTATACTAACAAGGGAAATTAATCTTTAAGTATTCACAGACATGGCTAAGTATTTAGGGTGTTGTCCCCTTAGATAATTGTAAACGTTATTTCTACCACATCCATTCTCGAATCAATTATTCATTGTACCTAACAAAAACATGAATCAATGAAAAATAAACCAATGAGTCAATTAATTATTGGTAATTAATTGTTTTTCTTGATATCGAATAAGAGAAATAACGTCTACATTATTAAGATGTATATTTATAAGTGCGAAGTTCTTCCCCTTGGATAAGCTTAAAACTATAAGTCCACATGTCAAGTAGGCCTATAAGTCCACATGTCAAGTAGGTCTATAAGTCCACATGTCAAGTAGGCCTATAAGTCCACATGTTAAGTAGGTCTATAAGTCCACATGTTAAGTAGGTCTATAAGTCCACATGTCAAGTAGGTCTATAAGTCCACATGTCAATTAGGCCTATAAGTCCACATGTTAAGTAGGTCTATAAGTCCACATGTCAAGTAGGCCTATAAGTCCACATGTTAAGTAGGTATATAAGTCCACATGTTAAGTAGGCCTATAAGTCCACATGTCAAGTAGGCCTATAAGTCCACATGTCTTTGAGTTAATGAACTTATGCAGCCTGATTTTCTAATTTTCTGAAAAGAATATGATAAAAAAAGGATGGATGTTGTACTTGTCTTCAGATCATTGAAATGTTGGTTGGTACTTGTGAAAATAGCCTGAATATACCCGAGATTGAGTCCATGCCCGGAGGCGCAGTGACTGAGCGGTAAAACGCTTGACTTCTGATCAGGGGGTCCCGGCTTCGAATGCTGATTAAGACTGGCATTTTTTAATTCGGGATCTTTGGGTACCTGACATTAGTTGGGTAAAAAGTAAAGGTGGTTTGTCATTGTGCAGGCTTCATGACACCGTTATTACCCGTAGGAGACAGAGACACAGGTCTGCCCTGTAGATCACAAGGTCTGAATGGGGAACTTGAGTCCACGCGCCCTGCTATTTATATTAATACATTCTAATTAAAGATTATTATTTGTACATTTTTTATAAAATAAACAAAATGGTAATTTCTTGGATTAAATTTTATCAGGAAAAATTAGACAAACTGGCTGAAAGTGGAGAAAGTTTTGACCTTTGTCCACTAATGACCCTCTGTACTCTGGAAATAATTCTGAAATGTGCTATGAGTTACGATACAGATATCCAAAGAGAAGGGTCTGTGATTTTTTTTTCAAGCAGTGTATTTATTTTTTAATAAAATTTAAACCATTTTAAAACTTAACTACGCTTAGAAAGGTCTACCCGCAGTAAGGTCGACAAAATAAGATGGTCTAAATCTAAAGTCGACACAGTAAGATGTTCATTTAGTAAAGTCGACACACTTAGGGCTACCTGGCCTATAGAAAGGTCAAAACATACTAAGGTCTACACAATAAGATTTAGTTATATTAGTTTCACTATGTTTTCATTCTATTCTTTAAATATTATAGTTGGGGAAAGAATTTCAATTACGTAGACGTTACAGACCTATGTGTCAACAAAATTTGCCTATTCTACCAATCTTGTTCTGTCAACATTATGTCTTCACTTTCCAGACAAAATCCTTATGCCAAGGCGACGAGAGAGTTGGCGGCGGCTTGGTTTGAAAGAAACAGGTACCGCAATCCCAATTATTTATTTGTTATTATGTCACATTGTTTTGAATCAGTTCTTCTGTACTACAGTAATCTTTAAAAAAAAAACATAGCCAGAATGAAGACAAATGTTCTACATTCACCAACTGATGCTCCACGATAGCTGATGTTTAGGTCTACATTCACCAACTGATGCTACACGATAGCTGATGTTTAGGTCTACATTCACCAACTGATGCTACACGATAGCTGATGTTTAGGTCTACATTCACCAACCAGGGGCGTAACTAGGGATTTGGGGGCCCGGGGGGATTGACCTCTTTGGGGGCCCCTTGCATTTTGACATTCGACATATGACATGGAATAATGTACGCAAAAATATATAAGCCCCAAATCAAATTGGTTCAGTATATCAGTAAACTTAACAAAAAGTAATCAAGACTCTTTTAATGAATAAAAGCTTTGTTTATTAGTTAAATAATGCACAAGTGACAAATCTCAATTGATATCGCTTCACGTCGTGCATTCTGTGCAGCAAAGACATCTATAACATCAACTACACCGATACTTTCTAGTATTTGTGACTTCACTGACATTAAAGCCATGATAAGCCTTTCTTGTGTCATTGTGCTCCTGAGATAGCTTTTGATGAACTTGAGCTTTGAGAATGATCTCTCACATGACGTAATGGAAGTGGCCTGAGTTAGCAGTATTCGGAGGAGGTTGCAAAGTTTGAGCACACGTAATTACCATATGAAGCCTGTTTCCTCAATATGTCTATTGGTGATTGTATTACTGGTTTGTTGATGAAAAGTGCTCGTGCATCAATGACATCATACAAACAGGAAAAGTAGCACAGTTTGTCATAAGCGGGTCTTCATCTAACAGGTGTCTTGGTTCAAGAAGAAACCCAAAGGTATCCATTTTCTTTCCAGCCTTTGAAATCTGCCCTTCATCTCCATATGAAATCTGTCCAGCACGTTTGAATTGCAGTTCTATTGACAGTCCTACATTAGAACTCAACTTCCCATCAAGTCTTTTCTTTCTTCTATAGCTTTTATATAGCGTTACTTTCATGCTTATAGCATGCTCAGAGCGCTTTGGTCCAATCTAGGAGTTGGTTTTCCGTTCTGCCTTTAGGCGCTCAGTAAACGCAACTCTGCCCGAGTCGGGTGTCGAACCTCGAGTCCCCTTCTAGGTAGCCAAGACAAGCAAAGTTCAAGGGCACTTAGCCTCTCGACCACGCTTCCCACAGGGATTACAGGGAATCCATAGTATTCACTACCTTCTTTTGCTATTTTGATGGATTGGGTTTTTGTCAGTTTCTCATCATTTTGCAGAAAGCATGAAAGGGTACTAATTTCTTTAGCAGCTTTCCATATATGCAGTCCAGACTTTTGTAGTTTCTTCCGAACTATATTAATTGGGAGCAAGAGCTTTGACCAGAATTCAAGATAGGCAAAAAATTCTTAATTTTCCACTGCATGAAGAAGATTCTGTGCTAATATTATAATGGTATTACGTCATTGTTGGTTGTTTATGTTTTGTGCGCAAGCAAAAGGATTCAGAGCATACAAAAGTGGGAAGATCCATATCTCGTTATGCTCGAGTATAGAAATAATCCGATAAGTGGACTGCCGTATTCACCATCACAACTGCTGACGAGTAGAAGACTCAGGGAATCATTCGAACTGATCCCAAACTATTGAAACCATCGGTAGCTGAAAATGCAGAGACATTACTCAACGAACGACAGATGAAAAGCAAAGTGAAATACAATGCAAAAGCAAGACTACCTGTCGGAGAGTTCGTCTAGGTCAAACATGGCAGAAAGCAGTTGTCATAAAAAACATTCAGCACCCAGATCTTACATCATAAAGACAAACGATGGAAAAACATACAGAAGAAATCAACGCTTTTTGAATAAGAGTTTCGATGAAGACATCTCTGGGTACTATGATACCGATGGAGACAATGAACTGCAAACTGTTGGAACAGTTATAGACCAACGTCTAGAGAACTTGTTGTGCCAGTCAAGACAACCAGAAGTGGACGAATTGTTAAAGTTCCTAGTAGACAGGGCCGGCCTTAGGCCACTGCAGCCTATGCGGTCGCAGTGGGCCCTGCGCTTTCATAGGACACGCGCTAATTCTAAGTGTACATTATTAAATTAAACCATTATAACGTATATAAAATAACAGGGTTTTCGTGACCTCCTGATTTTCCAGGGCCTCCAGGAAATCTCATGAAAAGGCAAAATATACGATAAAGTCCTGAACTTTTTTTGAATTTATTCAAATCTCCTGAAGAATAGACAAAATTGACATTTTGGGGTGCCAATAAATAAAAAAGTGGCATTGCGAGCTTTCATTTGATAAAAATGAATTGCAAAGACGAAAGTAGGCCTATTTTCTAATTCAAAAAAAATAATACTGACATTATGCTCATCCCTACCCAGACTAGGCCCCGCGTGATCCGTTTTGCATAGGGCCCCCAAATGGTAGATATCACTCTTAAGAACTTTAAAAGGAAGGGTGTTATAATAACTTCAAAAGGAAGGATGTGCTAATATTATATGATATTACGTTATTGTTTGTTGTTTATGTTTTGTGCGAAAGCAAAAGGATTAGATGGAAATAAAAATAGAGTTTCCATTGGATTGAGGAAAGATGAATAGAGGGGTAATAACTCGAGTGTGAAGTTTAATTCTGAAATTGTAGACGCCAAACCCGAATAATGGACTATTCTTGCATTATTAAGAATAACTTTTGGATCTGTTATACTCGATTCTGTAAATTTTGCTTCAAGGTTAATTAGTGTAGCCATAAAATACTCGCCATTTAGATCTATTATTAGTAAAGGTAACAAGATACCTGGAATTCGCTGTATATCATGCAGTTTTATTCGTGGCAACAAAGTTTAAAATGTAAAACTAACTTTAAAAAAAACTTTGATCTCTGTGGGAAAAAATATTTTTAAAATGTCAACAAAGTCAACGTAGGCCTACTGATAGACCTAGATCTAGGTTTAGTCTTTGTGATAAATTTTTAATCCATAAATGTTGAAAAAAAAGACACCCGTTGACACTATTTGTCAATCAAATATATTAATTTATGTATTTACAAATAAATTTCGGACACCCATTTGGGGGCCCCCCCCCTAGGTGGCGGCCCGGGGGGATTTTAAATTTCTCCCCCCCCTCCCCCCCTTAGTTACGCCACTGTCACCAACTGATGCTCCACGATAGCTGATGTTTAGGTCTACATTCACCAACTGATGCTCCACGATAGCTGATGTTTAGGTCTACATTCACCAACTGATGCTCCACGATAGCTGATGTTTAGGTCTACATTCACCAACTGATGCTCCACGATAGCTGATGTTTAGGTCTACATTCACCAACTGATGCTCCACGATAGCTGATGTTTAGGTCTACATTCACCAACTGATGCTACACGATAGCTGATGTTTAGGTCTACATTCACCAACTGATGCTACACGATAGCTGATGTTTAGGTCTACATTCACCAACTGATGCTACACGATAGCTGATGTTTAGGTCTACATTCACCAACTGATGCTACACGATAGCTGATGTTTAGGTCTAAATTCACCAACTGATGCTACACGATAGCTGATGTTTAGGTCTACATTCACCAACTGATGCTACACGATAGCTGATGTTTAGGTCTACATGAGAACTGGTTGGACTCAATAAGTTTTTCATTAAATACTGGATTGGAAAACTAAATCAAGCTAATATTTAAAACAGCGATCATTTTTTGTATCTTAATATCATTTGTTTTTATAATTGTTATTTTTAGACAACCTTGGTTTTGGTCGGATTTTATCTTCAAGTGGACATCGAAAGGCAAACGATTTTTACAAAACTGCGACTTTGTACATCAGGTAGCGGAAGAAATCATCAATAAACGAAGAGATCAACTGGTGAGAGAAACAAAAATGATAAAAACATATACTTTAAATATTGCCTAAATGTACAATTGTGTTGGCCTACAGAGGAAAACAACATATCGAAATGCACATTCTAACATCCAGAACTGATTGACAACCATGAATAATATGTTCTGGCTGTTACTTGTGATTTTGATGGTATGTCTTGATCTCATTGAGTTGAAAACTGTTGACGAGACAGTAGGGTGACAATATATTTAATCCAAGCAATAACTTATGAACTCACAGGAAATCAACACAAAATGGGTGAACTGAAGACTGAGTAGTTAGATAACGTGATCATTTAATGCAATGAAAGAAGGAACTGTCCAGCGTCGCTGTGGTCCGCTAAGTCCAGGAATCATTAAGAAATCATGTCGTCTCTACTCTCAGTCTTCAGAGTAACTCTCTTTATTTCTGTCACTAAACTATTTCCGTCACGTCACTGAAGAAATTCCCGATAGCTAGTATCTTCTACGCACCAGTCTACTATAAATCTCAGACTGGGAAAAGTTTATCATTGTGCCATATTTCCTTCTTTATGTGTAGGGCCTATAAAGAAGGCTTAAATAGAAACATTGTTTAAGAGTTTAGGTTGTATTAGGCCTAGGACAGTGTGGAATGCGTCATGATCCAAATTATAACAATCTAAAGGTAAGAGCATAGGTTAGAGTCACAAAATCACTGCCATTTATCTCTTTTTCAATATAAATACAAGTAATTAATTACCACTAATTGGATAACTGATAGTTATTTTTTTTTTATTGATTCGTGCATTGTCATCGACTATGTTCTAATAATTAAATATGCAGAATTTCAACTAGATTCGAAAATGGGAAGTGGTCAAAAATAAATTTCTAAAATTGTATTAATGGGAATAACTCCACATTTATAGCCAAATATCTCATTTACGGATATTTTGTTCTGTTTTTCGATACCAAAGAAACTAATTAATGACTAATAATTAAGGACAAATTGGCGATTTTTTTATTGATTTATGTTTTGTTAGATACAATAAATAATTGTTTAAAGTTTCAACTTGATCCGAGAGTGTGAGAAGGACATTTGTACTAGACAGACAGACAGACAGGCAGAGTGAGATGATATAAAATTTAGTAAAAAAAAATGTATTTAATTTATTTTCTTACCTCTTAAGTTCTCCAATGCAATCAAAAAGGAAGTGGAGCAATCTACAATTCACTTCAGACTACAACACCTTGTGACTTTTATGATAGAAATGTATACATGGATGTCTATGTGTTTCAGTCCCTAAATGTCTTAAACAACAAAATATCTTAAGGATAGCTTACTATGTCCCTACATGCATTCCAGAACAAAGAAGGTCTTCCCTCGAAACGTCATCTAGATTTCCTGGATATCCTTTTGTCAGCCAGGGATGAGGACGGTAAGCCAATGACCGACTTGGAAATACGAAATGAAGTTGACACTTTCTTGTTTGCAGGTAATAACACTGACCTAAGCTTCCTCTGATGTAGATATCTACAAGTTAGATATATAGTCTATTGCATCTAGTATATTACATTTTATCTGTTATAAAAAATCACAACGTTGTTTTTTTTTATTCTTTCCTTTCTCGCTCGCAAAACCAAACATAATATCACATAAAACATGTCGCTCTAAACAAAACAAAGTTGACACAATCGCTTTTTTTCCCTTTATCTCTAAATGGGGAATGCTTCTTGTTTGTTTTAATTAGTATTCTCTTATCTTATATAATACAGACGTTACCTCAAAAAACAAGATGATTACGTCCTACGCGTCATGCATTAAGTCATGCATATTAATCAATGACTTTAATTCAGCCAAGTCACTGATTTTCCTGTTTTGTATCCATAATTTGAGAAGTCCGCATTGCAATATTAATATTTCTAGCCGCCAATGGGAAATAGTTTTCTTAATGTAGGAAAATGAAAGTCTTAAGCATTTAGTCTCTCGGTTTGGCCAATATGAATAAGACGATTACGAAACTTCTAAACCGAAAGTAGACTAAATAAATGGCTGCAATACGGGGACTTCAAAAGTTGATTTATTATTTTTAAAAAGGCGTTAAAAATTTATTAAAAAATCGTAAAAATATTTTTCTTATAGCCACTTATAGGGGAATTAGGCAATAAATAGCAAACAAGGTTATCTCCTTTGTTTAGTTGAAGAAATAAAATATTTGGAAATAGAAGATAACGCGATATGGAGACAGGTGGAGTAACCCTTAAGAAACATTAAGAAAGACATAAGAAAAATAATAACAGTAATGACGGAATAGATTTTGAAATAAATAAATAAGTTAGACAATGTCATGGATAATTATCACTTTTGCAAAATGAATAATAACAAGATTACAAAGAGAGTTTGTACTTTCACACAAACGCGGAGGCGGCCTCCCAAAGGTGCGACCTATTTGCTGAGTAATAATGCAGGTAAAAATGGCAGGTTTCAATATTTTAGTTTGGTCCAGCAGGGTTTCCTATAGGACCTATATATGCTTATTGTAGTGTCGCTATTTTCCCCACGAATATTATATCTACAAGCTATGATCATTCTAACTCAACGTTTCGGGGTTCGATTGACAATTAGTTAGGGAGTCGCTTAAGACCATTGAAAATATGGATTTTTTTTTAGTCCATTCTAACATGTCAAGCTTAGCACATACAACGTTTTTTTTTTCATTGGAATTTACTATTTTTATTGTTATTCCAGGATAGATGTTGCAGACAACTGAATCAGAATTGATTTCAAACATTTTCATTGTCGCAGCAGAAATATTTTTAATGCGCATTAATGCATAACGTATAGTTACGAGTGGTCGTGTTGTAAAGCTCTGGACTGTCGTCCATTATGTCAAGAGTTACTGTAAATAATCACTAATTCATTAAGTAGTGTAATATAAGGTCCACCACTTTTATTGCATGTTTGCAGAGAAAATATCAAACAAATGTGAGAAAATTGTAATATGTGAACTAAAATGTATAAGTTTTTTAAAAGGTGGAACATCGCATCCATAAATTTCAATTTTCATACGTAAACTTTGTATATAAATGCATAATGTATTGGATAATATGAACCTTGGAAGAAGTCCAAATGGTAGCAGGACAGGAAAGCATTGGCCTCCCGTAGTGCTTTGGTAAGAGACTGATGTCGAACGTAGTGCCTCCCCATCGCTGTTCAAGTGACCCTTCAGTTGTCTCCCCGCAGCTCTTGGTCACTCTCGTAAGACAGGACCCTCTGTTTCATCTGCCTGCCCCATTAAAGCAAGAATTGAACACAACTCCAGTATGTCATTTGTAAGGAAGTTGTTTCATCAAATCTATGGGGAAGCCAAAATAACTGTCATTGTGATAGATAGCATCCGAACCCTGTCGTCATGGATACCCAGTAGTTTGGAGGAATGGTTATGCATATAAATGTTGGCGATTTAAAGAGGAGATTCTCTTTTGCAATCGACTCAAGACGACCACGACAGTGTGTAAATGTGTTACATAAAGTTGGTTCATATTTGGCTGCACAGATGGTGCTTTAAGTATGGTAATATGTTGGTCTGGATTTCAACATTCGGTAAAAGAAAAATGAGTAGGGCCGCCGCTACCTTGCGTGCAATGGGCTCGGTCCTCAGGCGCCTCAGCGGTGGTTCTGTATTGCTTCCCTATCGGCCTAATCATCTCTTCTAATACTGTTTCCACCCGAGCGCCACGTTGAGGATAAGAAACATTATCTAGGACAGACCACACAAAATGTGTAGCGCGTTTTGGAGGTCGCTAAAAATTACTTTCTTCTTCAAGCTATAGAGCTTAGGAATCGAAATTTACAGTGCTAAAAAATTCAAAAAATAATAATAATAAATAATAATAATAGTTTATGAACTCTTCCTCTATCCGCCATAGATGCCAAGCACCAATACAGAATCGTCGATCAGACAAACAAGACTTTCACGAACCTTTTTGTGACTCAATAGTCACGGCTCTATCTTGTTCACTTATAAAGTTTCAGAGGTAGACTCTTCTGCGTCTTTTGAAGCTATTTTGCAACTGACACGCGTGCGACGCAAAACTCCAGTCATAAGTTAACGAACATATCACATATCACCTATAATTCACTATTACAAATTTGAGCCATTGTCTCCTCTTAACATTTTGTAATTTATCAGGCCATGATACAACAGCTACAGCAGCTCCTTGGATAGTTTATTGTTTAGCAAAGAATCCTGAATGCCAAACAAAAGTCCAAGATGAGATTGATTCAGTTTTAGAAGGCAGAGATTCCGATTGTATTATGTGGTATTTATATTTTATTTCTTTATTTTTTTACTGTTAAACTGTTACACAATTTCATAGCATATGTCAGCATAAATATAGGAGAGGTTTCTGTTTCTGGAAACATCAAATTCTCTATACACATATTTAATTATTTATACAGAGGTTTGAAATACCAAGGTTTTGTTTAGGGATATCAGACGCCCGACACAAGGCAGGCATATCCTCCTGTGTCATATCTCCGTCTGGCAGACATTGGTGTAAATTGTGACATTGTCCGGCTTTTACTCTCTGTTTACTGCAATGGTACAATATCCGAAAATCCTTCGTATTTTATGGTTGAAAGACTTATTCTCTTAAAGAAATAACTACTTATTAGTTCTTTGGCAACCTCCTTCAAATACAAAAGTGAAAGTAGCCGTAGTTGGTCTATAGTCAAGGCTGTTCAAAAGAAACCTGTTACTCAGAGCTGCTAAAGAAGAAGATTTTTTTCCTTTTGTATTTCCTGGTACCGTATAATGCTAACGTTAAAGGTGCATTTTTCCTTGGAAGAACTGATCAACATTAGACAGAAGAAACAAATACTCTCCATTGACTCACTGTGAGGCTTTTGGTCAAAGTAGGGGTCTTCAAACCAAAGCAAATGTCGTGCATTATGTCCACACCTTCATGTGCGTGCGATTGATGAACTAGTGAGAACATTCGCTTGATTTCAGAAACATTATTTAGTGGATTTTACAGCCTTTGATTTACTGACATGATCCTCATTTATAAGGATTCCTATGGTGGTGTAGGTGTCTTGTAATCCTAGTTTTGTTACATTAAAATATTGCTGTCTAAATGATGGGATATGGAGTGGTTTAGTACTTTACATGTAGGCCTTTAATGTATATTATATGGCTACTTATTTTATTGTTTTTGATTTATTTCAGGTCGGACATTTCCAAACTGAACTACCTTGCACTGTGTATCAAAGAAGCAATGAGACTCTACCCTCCAGCTCCTTTTTTACAACGCCGCCTTAACGAAGACGTCACAATTGAAGGCCATAAGATTCCCGCTGGAAACATAATAAACATAGCCATTGTCCACTTGCACAGAAACCCAGATGTCTGGGATCAACCTCACGATTTCATCCCGGAGAGGTTCCTCTCCACCAATTTGAAAGACAAAGACTCTTTCTCCTTCATTCCGTTCTCAGCAGGCTCCAGGAACTGTATTGGACAAAACTTCGCGCTGAATGAAGAAAAAGTTTTAATAGCGCGCTTATTACGCAGGTAACTCTTGTGATGTTCGATTGTATTATGGGTTTTATTTTTATATAATTAATTTTATGTTAACTTTTGTATAAAACATGGGTGCTCAATAAAAGGCATCTTAGGCTACTCGAATGCATTAGTCAAAGGTGCCTTCGCTCTATATACATAAACAAAGCAATGTCTAAAGATAACAATAAAATAATATGGTCATACATTACATCTAAGAAAATAGAAATAACTGGGGTAGCCGTTGCAGAAGATAAGCGCATTAAAAGTAACGAAAATTTCGTCCAATTTCGAAAATTTTGGAATAAAATGCTAGTCGCAACTGGGTTAGCGTAGTCATGTGTCTGGCTCTGCATTCATCCTTAATCTTCGCATTGAAGACATTGCTATTTTTTTAAAGCTAGTTTTAGGTGTATCCAATCGTTTAAAGAACGTTAAGTGATACATAAGTCGTCAAACAATTCACTTATATCCCTGGTGTTACCATCGTTTGTCTTTACTCAATTAGGAAGTCTTTCTTTACCAGGAAGATAATGCATACATGAAAGATATAGAGATAAGTGAGTCCAGCAGGGGCGGACTGGCTATATAGGCAAACAGGCAAATGTTAGGTGGGCCGGCACCAAATGGGCCGGTCTGGTCGCGACCAAAGAAAAAAAAAATTAAATGCAGACAACTTATAAAAAATAAAGTGACAGCAGCAAGACACAAAGGCCCGAACACGTTTTCTTGTTGTTGTTTTTTTTATTATTATAACAATTAATTTTGTTTGAAATTCAACAAGAATATCAAAAAGTTTACACTATTCACTGTATGTATTATCATTTGTAAAACGTTATACGATACTTTTTGCTATGTACGAGCGGCGTGAACATCAACACTACTTTGATGTCTTCAAGGTTTAGTTCACAGCGCTCCCCAAGCTGTCCTTGGCGGTGTGTCCTGTCTTTCCACTAATTAAAAAAAGTGTGTTTTCTAGGGTAGAATTGCGGAGGGGGGGAATCCACCTCCGAAAAAATCCTTGCTACGCTCATAATTTGACATGTCATTTGTAGGCCGGTTTATCTAGAAATGCCCGGGTCGATATTGATACCCAGTCCGCCCCTGGAGTCCACCCTGAGACTACCCCAGTTATTTCTATTTTCTTAGATGTAATGTATGACCATATAATTTAATGCCATCTTTAGACATTGCTTTGTTTATGTATATACTCTGCAGCTGTTTGTTGACTTTTTGGGCTAAGTGTTTAGTTTTAAATTACTTTTTATGGACTTTTTCCGCCCTAGTTTCTTTAAAATGTTTAAAATTGGTTGTCTTTCTGATTGCAGTTTCTTTATATTGTTATTTAACCATTTATTAATTTTGTTTGATGAATATTTCATTGGTATTAAACTTTCTTTGTTTTAAATGTGCCTCTTAATACATTAACATGGGTATATACAGTGGCGTAGATAGGAATTTGGGGGCTCGGGGGAGGGTTGAACTTTTTAGAGACCCCTGCATTTTGACATTTGACATCATGAGATGAGATAATGTACTTGATAATTATATAAGTCAACATTCCAAATGGTACAGAATATATATATATATATATATATATATATAACAAAAAAAGGTATCTTTTAATGAATACTACAGTTGTTTATTAGCGAGACAATGCACAAGTGACAAATATCAATTCATATCGCCTCACGTCGTGCATTCTGTGTTCAGCTATGGCATAAAAGCCATTTATAACATCATCTAGATTTCTAGATCAATGCTGTCTAAAATTTTTGACTCCAATGTATAGCAAGATTACATAGCAGTGACATAATATTTAATATTTAATGTAAAAAAAATAATTTATGAAATTCATTTGGATGTCCCCCTCAAGTAGGGGCTTGGTGGGACTTTCGGATTTGGACCCCCACTCCCCCCACGCTAGCTACGCCGCTGGGTATACATGTACTTCAAATAATATTGTACAAATGTATGTGTCCCCAGATATTTTTTTAAGATACCAGCAGACGTCCCACCACCCAAGAGAATCCCACAGGCAGTACTTCACAGTGAAAATGGCGTGTGGTTTCAAATACAAAAGCGAAAGAAATAGAAGAAACATTAAAAAAACGCACTTTTGTTTCGTCCATTCACTTCTTTGATAAACCTTTGACTTGCACACTGTAATAAATTCTAACATTCGTAAGCTTTATTCATAGGCATAGAAACACCCGACAACGAGACTGGGTCTATTTGTATTCGTTAATTTTTACAATACTTTTGCAATACGTACATTGAAGTCACACATTCGTAGTGGGCAAAACCTAGAATCATCTAGGTGGACCCGATTCTCGAAAACGGCTTTAACGATTTTTTTAGAAATTTGACAGTTGGTGTATATTGTTGGGGAAAGAATGACTAGCTCGTTGGCCACACGAGGAACATTTGAGTTTTTTCAAAGTAAAAAAAAATACAAATTTAAATTTAGCTAGAGGTCTAGAGAATACCTTTCTTGAATAGGCAATAAGTCTTCGGGTATTTCCGAATGTAGGCCCACTTCATTAGAAAGTTTAAGATTGATCTAGCTGATTCCCCTTTCAGGCCTTATGATTTATTGGGCAGATGATGTAAAGGTCATATGGTTCCTTGGGTCGAAGGTTTACGAGGGTGTCATGTGGCCAGCATAACGACCAACCGCCTTTACTTTTCCCCAATGGTGGCTTAGCGGTAAAGCGCTCGGCTTCCGAACCGGGGATTCTGGGTTCGAATCCTGTAATTTTTAATTTTTCTGGATCTTTGGACGCCATACAGCTCTAAAAAAATGGGTACCTGGCATTAGCTGTGAAAAGTTAAGGTTGTTGGTTATTCTGGCCACATGACACTCTCGTTGACCGTGGGTCACAGAAACCTTTACATCATCTTCCAGCAAAAGTGTAGAAGAGCTCCCTCTCACTGGCCTGAATGAGAACAGTGTACACATGAATCAATAAAAGAAATAAACCAATTAGTCAATTAAATACTGGGCACTTTTTTGTTTACCAACAAGGGAAATTAGTCCTTCAGTATTAACAGATATGGCTAAATAATTGGAGTCTGTCCTCTTAGATAATTGTACACGTTACTTAAATTCTTTCACACCCATTCTCGGATCAAGTTGAAATTTTACAGTTATTTATTGCGCCTAACAAAACAGGAATCAATTTAGAAAATAAATCACAGCTGTGTCCTTTAATAGGCTTTTTTTTTAAGTATTTTTTTTTTCTAGTTTAGTTGGCAACAATGAATTTCAATTTGGCGTCCTTGACATTGTAGACTTGATCGTGAACATTGAAAGTCTTGAAATATCTCATAGACACGAAATGGCATTTAAAGATGAACAAGAGCAGTGTCAAAGTCCATTGGTTCGTTAATAAACTTAATTCAAGTCTATTTCATGTGAACTCAATAGAATGATTATGTAACTATTTTTTGATATATTTCTTTCATTAAAATGTTTGGAACTTCAATTAGTTGCTTTTCTTTGCTTTACTCATGCCAGAATGTGTTCTGTTCATGCAAGGACAAGCAATAAGCTAAATCACTCATCGTACACCGTGACCCATCGTTAGAGAAGGCCTGACTGAAGACCTATGACGTGGCGACGAGTGGTCAGTCGAGACTCGTAGCTGCCCGGTTAATGAGATCTCCATGTGGCCAGCACAACGACCAACTACCATTACTTCCCAAATGCCTTTCAGATACCCATTACAGTTGGGTGGACGTAGTGGAGACCCAAGTTAAACATCCCAGTCGTACCCGAGATTCACACTAGAGAGCCCAAGCTGTAATAGATGTCAGGTCCGGGTGTCAGTGTGTTGCCCTAGTGATAGACATACGTTCATTACTTTCTGGCATACGAAATAAATGAACATCGAATAAAAGTCATTCAACTGAACAGTTACTGAATAAACAACAATGGTTCAACACGAACAATAATGAATCTATATATATATAATTCTCTTATTCGCTCAAGAGTTTGGACGAGAAGAAGAAGTAAAGAAGAAGTAATCACTCTTTAATTTCTGCGGATAGAGTTATCCCACGAATTTTACGAGCCTTGCGTGTAGCGAAGTCCCACAGTGAATCATGAAACTTTTATTTCCAACATAGATCACGCTCAATAGCAAGAATTAACAAATGTTTCAATCTATCTTACCAGATTCCAAAATTAAGGGAAAATGCCGTTTTTTTCTTTATCGCGCGTAGGATTGGCATTTTCCTTATTGAATGACACCCCAAAATGGCAATTTTTGTCTATATATTTCAGGAGATTCGTATGAGTTTTCTAAAGATTTTAATAATTTCCGGATAATTCCAGGACTTTTTCGTATATTTTGCTAATTTCGGGAGATTTTTAGGAGCTCCTGGTAAATTGACAGGAGGCCGCGAGAAATCCGTTATAAGTTATACAGTGATTTAATTTAATAATTTATACACCTAGAATTACCGCGGGTCTTACGAAAGTGAGGGGCCCACTGCGGTTGCATAAGTGCGGAGCCCACTACGGTCACCTAAGGCCGGCCCTGCAAAGTAGCGGCGTATGCTACGCCGCCGGTCGACTAGTATTTAATAATACCTAATTGCAAATTAAGAAGATATTTCCATGTGAATCAATTTCATGGTGGTAAACATTACATTAATAATTGTTCAAAAAACACACCAATAACACACCTTCCACACACACACTCCATCTCGGCGCCCTACAACTTCATACACCACAAACAACGCTAGCTAAAGATACGGCTCCATAGGCGACACTCTTTCCCATAGCCTAACACCCTGAAACGTAGTATTTATGCTAGTACCGTACTCTTTGTTTTGGTTTACATCAGTGATGCCCAACCTAATTCGACCTGCGGGCCATTTTAATTTCCGACACTCGTGTCGAGGGCCAGATGAACGAACAAGAACAAAAACGAAATGAAATTGACCTGAAACTTTTTTATTAGAATAGAAACCTGTGGATCTAGTACTTACATTAATGAATGGGATATTTGAAGTTTATCTTCTTTTTAATCGTCAGAAAATGGCTTTATTTCTCTACTGAAAGTGTGAGCGACATTGTAGCTAGCTTCAACACCGACTCATTTTCTTGTCTCTTGTTGGTGTAAATCCCTATCTTCCAATATCTAAGCGTAGTTTAACAATCTTTTATTCGTGTCTCAAACTAAGAAAGCTGTCATATTAAAAAAAAATAATTCGATATATATATTGTTCTTTGTTTTTAAAACATCACACTTTTATATGAGAAAAGAGTCCTTGTAATCACAACCAATTTTCATAAGGTCTTAGTTAGAGTCAGTCTTTCTTTACAAAACAATATGTTGGCTTTTTGTCATGTTCGGGTAGGCTACCACAAAAAAAAAAGTAAAATTAATCTGTTAACGTTTCCTGATAGATTCTAAATTCAGAGTCCCATTTAATAAACGCACAAATGTTAAAGGTCATGGTACCAAGCCGTCAGAGAAAAATTGACTCCCCAACTTAGGTTAAGATACATTTTTCATTTTGTTAGTGTGATTTTTTATTTTGTGCCGACATTTTTGCGGGCCGGATGGAACCACGTCGCGGGCCTGATCTGGTTTACATTGTTCAGGTGGGGGGAACCCGGAAAAGCAATGAGCCCTAGGGCAACCCACTGAAACCCTACCTGACAATAGCCACTGGCGGATCCAGGGGGGGGGGCGGTAGGGGCGATCGCCCCCCCCCACTCGGCCGACCCCCCCAGGGGGGGGGGGCGGACGAACTTTAGTATAGGATTCACACAGTTTGTATACGAATTTATTACTTATGTTAAAAATATATACTAATTATTTATATTTCAACATATTTTTAGATTATTTCGCCCCCCCCCCTCTAGTATGTTGGCCGATTTGGTGAAGTCGGGAGGGGGCGATGGTATCAATTCCGCCCCCCCCCCTTACACTTTCAAGTGGGGGGAGCGGTCCAATTTATTGGTAGAAATCACAGCCTGCTAACAAATCAATTAAATATCTATATCCCTGTAACTTGTTATTGATATTTTAACCGATCTTTATATTATGTCGTTCCCTGTTTGCCGATTGGTGGGAGGGGGGGGGGGGACGAATACCTCTTCTGCCCTTCCCACCTAAACCCTTTGAGTGGGGGGGGGGGGGCGGTCCGTTCTTATGGAGAAATCATAGTTTGTGAACAAAATTAGTTGAATTAATATATAAATTTTATATTATGTCGCTCCCTTTCTGGTATTTTGGCCGATTCGGTGGGGTGAGGGGGGGGGGGGCGATTGCATGTACTGCCCTCCCCACTCTAGCGCTCTGAGTGCTGGGGGGGCGGTCCTATTTTTGTGGAGAATCATAGTTTGTGAATAAAATTAGTTGAATATCTATATAATATAAACTACGTATTGATATGTGACCCATTGTAAATATGTCGTACCACACTCTAATCTCAAATTGTATCATTAGTAAATTTAAATGAAAAAGGGTTGTACCAGGTGGGAGGGGCGATACATGCAATCGCATTTCCCCCATCGGACAAATCAATACTTTTTCTTTTTGTATTATAGTTAAGAAATTACAAAATTAAAAAAATCTGTCACTAATATAATTTATATATACTATAAATTAAATTCTTATATCGAGTCGCGCCACCCCTATTCTTTAATGCCAAATGCAATCTTTAGCAGAAATTAGTAAAGGAGCGAGGATTAATCGTTTTCACTCTACCGCCATTCCCATTTCCAGACAGAGTTTTTGTAATTTCACATGAAGTTATAAGTATTTTAAGAAAGACTTTGCATTGGAAAAGTTAGAATTCAAACGAAATTTTTCAGTATAAGAGTCATGATTGAGATGAGTTCTAAACTCAAATAACGTTTTCATTGTCACCTTTTCCCAGCCTTTACTCAATCTGATATTTTTCTAGCTAAATAAATTTGGGACTATAACTCACAATTTATACTAGAGTTTTCTTGAATACTATTTATCGAATAAGTTTTTTTTCGGCGGCGATCCTCAAAGCAAAAATCTAAATTCGTGGGGTATCCTATCTTTTCAAGGAACAAATCGGTTTTATTTGCAATGTATTATGGGCCTATAAATTCAAATTAGAATATTTTTCAAGTACAACATTATTCGAAAGGTCGTTTTTTAATAGTATGAATAATGAGCTTCAGGTCAGGAGAATGCGTTTCTGCAGTGCTTCGCCCCGAACTTCATTTATGGGTAATGAGTTGTAGATGTCAGGAGAATGCGTTTCTGCAAGGAAGAATGCAAGAAAACGCTTTTGGCGTCGGGGCTTCGCCCCGTACTCCATTGATGAATAATGAGCTGTACTTGTCAGGAGAATGCGTTTCTGCAGTGAAAAAAGCAAGAAAACGCTTTTGGCGAACTTCACCAGAGAACCTTATAGCGCTGCCCCAGTTGTTTTGTTTTTCGCCGAAGGTTGAGAAATGCTGCTTTTTTTATTCTCATATTTATATATATATATACATATATATATATGTGTGTGTGTGTGCGCGCGCGCACTGTATGCACGTTTATGCGTAGGGTTAGGGTTTACTGGGCGTTAGGGTTAGGGTTTGGAAAAAAATCGCCCCCCCCCCCCACTCCAAAGTTCTGGATCCGCTAGTGCAATAGACACACTAAAAACAACTATAATCTCAACAAATCACTTTATTAGTTTCACATTTATGTCCTGTTTTTTCTGACCTATTTCCACACAGTCCTGACTTACACACTTTTTTCGCTGTTCACTCGTCCAAGTACAATGAAGGTCATCCGGTCTTTCCATACACAGTCACACACAATACACTGCGAGTCACTCCAAACAAAAACACTTTATGACTTACTATCACACAAGGAAGCCAATCACTTTACAATAGGCCACTCCGCCCAGTGTAAATTTTGATGTAATATACATAGGCTAGTGAGGAGATGAAAACCCAAAACAGGAAGATGCGAATAGAACTAGACCATGAAAGAATGCAGCAATCTAAACGTACATTACGAAAAGAACACAACTGGGCCATGGTGGACGATATTATCATGAAATGTAAAAAATCCAAAGAAATGATAATCGATTTTCGTAGGGACAAGAAGGAAAATGATATTGTTTCTGTAGCTGGAGAGACTATTGAAATTGTGCAAACCTTTAAATACCTTGGTACTATCCTAGACAATAAACTAAATTTTACTGCAAATACTGATTATATCAGCAAAAAAAGGGCAGCAAAGATTACGATTACTAAGAAAAATGTCCTCGTTTAATGTTAGCGAAAAGGCCTTGGCTATGTTTTATCACGCTCACATCTGCAATAATTTAATTTTCAATATCACTGCCTGGTATGGCAATCTGAGCATTAAAAATACACTTTATAGAATCCTAAATGCTGCTGGTAAAATCATTGGCAAAAAAAAAACCCCATTTGGGCAGTTGTTTGAGACAAACATCTCTAAAAAAAAAAGCTAACAAGATCCTCGAAATAAAGAATCACCCTTTGTGTCAGGATTTTGTGATTTTACCATCACAAAAGAGATACAAGACACCAATAGCAAAGACAAACAGACACAAACACTCTTTTGTTCCCCTAGAAATCAAATAATTAAATAAGATCAATCCGGTATAAACTTTGTCACATGTAAATTATGAGTGAGTCTGGTGTGAATGTACACTTTGGTTTCTTATAGTTATAATGTTTTTTGTTTGGTGTAATGCAAAAATTGTAACACAAATTTCCATACGGACAATAAAGATTATTATTATTATATTATATATACATAAATTTAAAAGAGAAAAGTGATATTAGAATTTACAGGTCAGAAGTGAATGTGTTTGGGAGCGCTTTATTTAAATCTAGCCGTTCCAATTAAACGTCACATAAACTAGAATTCACGGGTCCAAAGGAGAGTATTGAAATGGGGACAGTTCAAATGAAAGGAAAACAAAAAATAAAACACATGTGTGGGTAAGGACAAAATATGTGAGCGTTGCCATTTGAAGCATGTAATAGGAAACAAGGGCCCCATCCAAAAATTATCATAGAATGGACCTCATTCACCAATCGTAAACAAACATCATTTAGCCACGTGGTGCTCTATCTCTTCTATATATTTTACGATCTCATGTTTAATTCATGATGGTTGTCACGTGACAGTTTTTTCCATTGTTTTATCAATAAGACCACGTGACTAAATGTTGTTTGTTTACGATTGGTGAATGAGGTCCATTTCAGGTAGTGTAAATAAGACTTCATTCTGGCGGGAGTTAGAGAGGGGGGGGGGGGTGAGGCAGCGATACTTACATTTATAAGCTAGTTCAACATAAGATACCAGAATTCGATGGCAAAGGAATGAATGAATGAATTTTATACTGAGAGGGGGGTCCATGAAAAAAAGGGCGGAAAACAAATCAATGGGCGTAGCTTATAAAAAATGCTTGTATATATGTACAAATACTCACATTAAAGTAACACTGAAGATCTAGATAAAACATTAATGCCATCTACTGTACAATTAAATAATCATTAATCTAATTTAATGTGAATTTTATTCAAACATTATTTAATGTAGCAATAGCTAACAGAAGGAAAATCCAACACACACAATATAAAATAATTATAGATATTTATTGAAATGATAAAAGTAAAAGACTTTGCTCAACAGTAACCAAAAGTAGGAACATCAGACTTTGAAGTCAAACAATATTGTGATGAGATAAAAAAAAAGGTAAGTGAATGCCCTTTAGAAACACATTGCCTATAAAAGAATACAAGTCCTATAGTAGGACATAGCCCAAATAAATGACTTTTATATCATTTAAAACAAATATATAAATTTAATTATTTACAAAAGTTCTTCAAGCCAATATGGCCAAATAAAAATCTGTTAAAAAAAAACATGACAGCTCTGTAACTATTGATTAAAACTGCAGGTAAATGCACCAAGAAGATAGGAGGCTGGAACTAGAATAGTTCTGAAGAGTAGTTTCTCCATTCTTGTCTCTGCATTCTTTTCTACAACAGATAAAGGAAGCCCCTCTTACAATTAGGTGATATACTAAATGTGGCCAGCACATCTGAGTAAAACAACAAGTAGAATCTGGGTCACAAACAGTCCTGGCATTCAAAGAAGGAAATATTTCATGAATGGTAAAATATCTTGAAGGTTCTTCCTTTAAGTAACTTGATAGTGGACATTTATCAGCAAGAAAATGGCTTAGGATTATTGTTCTATGAAATGTTACACTATCAAGCTTCTTTCTGTTGCAACTTTGTATGAGAGGTGACAATATAGGTAGCAGCCAGGACTAAATAAAATAGTTTTTCTCTGGACTTGGAGACAATTCTTTATTTATTTTGACTTGTTTATTGGACATGTTTCTGATGCTCCTTCAAAATTGAAGATTATTACATCTGAGCAAAAACTTCTGCAAGAAAGCAGGGGATGGCAGTGGGCAGGGTTCCAAACTGGGACCATAGAGATTACAGTTCAGAGCTTTACCACAAGAACATATTGTATTGATAGCACTATGTTTAAATTCTTTTATTGGACACAAGATGTGACAAGAAAAAAACAACATTTTAAGTTTCTTGCATTTACATCCTCAAAAGACAACTATATATACAACAGGACAGCAGACATTCACTTGTTGAGGTTTGGTCTAAATACTGTGATGTAAGCTTCAGTGAAAACATCTTGTTTCCATAAAATGTTAAAACAATTGCATTACCAGTACTGTGTAATCAATATCATACAAAACTAAACTTGTGCAACAATGTGAAGAAAATATAAAATGGAACTTTGTAAATCAATCAAAAGTGTTTGAACATTTTTACAAATATTATATTTTTAAAATTTCATCAGTTGATGTAAATTATAACATGTAAAGAAAATTTTACAATTTCCTTTCCACAATCTCAATACTGAGTGATTATCGTGCTTTGACCTGCTTGTAAAGGAGTTTAATGTATAGAAGATGGCTATTGATCTTAATTTACAAAGTGTTTACAATCTTGGCTATTATTTAAATATAATTTATACATTTACAGTGGCCCTCCACATGGATACAAAACTTGCAGCAATTTTTGAGTCTCCAGCAAACTAATACCACTTCCATGCTGAAGTATAGGATCCCATAAATTTCGATCACACTGTTTTATTGAAACTGAACAAAAGCATCTGTAAAAAAATAATATTTTATAATAGCCTAATGACTTTTATTTATTCAAATTTTCTACTGAAGTGAGGTAGAGTTAAGATTAAATAAAACATTTAAGAACTAAAAGAATCCTTTGAAATATGAATCTCATTTAGAGGATTTTTTTTATTTACAAAAAAAAAATATAAAAAAAAAAGTATTGCCTTGAGATTCAGCTCTTTACAGAATCCTTTCTAAAGAATAAATCTTTTAAAGTGTTCACAAACATCTGATCACAAAATATCTTTTTTTGAACTGACTTTTCACAAACAAAGCATGCGTTCACTTGATTCTCTATGACAGCTGAAGGAAATCTGCTGATGAAACAATCATAGCAAAAATGAACTTTGTTGGATATAGTAGACTTGTGGCTTCCTTGGCCTGTTATCACTGTATCCATTGTGAATTCATTGGAATGTTCATCACTAGTTTGATCAAGGGTTGCTTTGAGATCCCCATCACTGCAAATAGTTTCAGAAATCTTCCTTACAACAGGCAAGCAGGAAGACCCCTGTGGTGTTTGTTTGCTCGAATCATTGTTGATGTGCACACTTATGTAATCCCTTATTTCCTCAGGCCCCACTGATGATGACTCCATTGCACAGTACTTAATGTAAGTCTCCTTTACTTTGCCCTGTAACACAGAATGGTTTGTGAGAGCACTACTGGTAGAATTTGAAAGTTCAGGTAGATTTACACATGAAGCAGCCTGAGATTTAGGTAATGTATTTCTGTTCTCAACTCTGTCCTTAGAACACAGATGATCCCCTAACTCTTCATCTGTAGAATGTGATGTATCTTTGATTGTTGGGAACTCAACAGGCAAGCAGGAAGACCCCTGTGGTGTTTGTTTGCTCGAATCATTGTTGATATGCACACTTCTGTAATCCTTTATTTCCTCAGGCCCCACTGATGATGACTCCATTGCACAGTACTTAATGTAAGTCTCTTTTACTTTGCCCTGTAACACAGAATGGTTTGTGAGAGCACTGCTGGTAGAATCTGAAGGTTCAGGTAGATTTACACATGAAGCAGCCTGAGATTTAGATAATGTATTTCTGTTCTCAACTCTGTCCTTAGAACACATGTGATCCCCTAACTCTTCATCTGTAGAATGTGATGTATCTTTGATTGTTGGGAACTCGTCAATTTTTCTAGTGTTCTTTATACTGTCCTTTAAGCAAATTTGTTTATGCAATTTGTTGCTTTCAGATTCTGAGATTTTATTTTCATCTTGTGTACCCACTAGTATAGACGAGTCAATGATATGTAAAGATTTCTTATTGAAACAAACTTGGTTTGACAGCTTTTTAATTGTGTATTCTTCATCTGATGCACTCAAAAAATTTAAATCCTCCAGACTATGATTGGTGGTAGATGTCTCCCATTTTCTGCTTTCAAGAGAGTCTTTGAGGGCATCTTGTGATGAATCGGACATGCCACTTGGACAGGATGCAGGTGCTACATCATGTGTAACTTCATTCTTAATCAGCCTTTTGGTTCTCAAAGGCAGTAAAGCAGAACAAACAGCTGAGCATATAAGTGACACTAACTTCTTAGTCTGAGCTGCATTAGGGCTGTTTTCCCTTTTTATTTTCCCAATAGCTGATTTTCGTAAATGTGTGTTTGTTCTATTAAGCCTATCTGCTTGTATTAGACTAACCAGATTTTTGCTATTCTTGTCATTTGATAATTGGTCCTTTTTCTTAGGGCGACCGCGACCCCTTTTTTGTGGTATCAGTGGAAGCAAAGCAGCAGATGGATTTGCTACCTCTTCTTTCCTGGAATGAGGTTGTTTCTTTTCATGACAATGCTGTAATGTATCTGCTGTTGGGTGAACAGCACCATTGTTGGTTTCCTGAACATCTAACAATGGCACTTGTTTTGAAATGCTAGTAGAAAGAATAGTAGGGATTTCACTATTAATGCATTTTTTTTTGCTCCTGGTATGGGATGATTGGCTAGATTCCTTTGAAGGACTTTCCCTATTTTGTACCTTTGATGATGGGATTTCAACTAGCCGATTCCTTTTCCTTTTGGCTCTACCCCTTTGTTTAACTTGCTTGTTGCTATCCCAATCCATCAAAAGTGTGACCTTTTCACCGTTTTTTTCTGACATATCAATAACATCACAAGCATTACAGAGCTTTTTTATACATTTTGTATATTTGCTGGTATTAGATAAGTCTTGAGTCTTTGAACTATGTCTGCTACTTCGTATTTTAACAAGCTGGTTTGTTTTCTCTTTGGTTTTACCTGTTTCTTCAACTTCTGTGTTTATACCAAAATCCTGTAACTGAGTGTTTTGCTCTGCCGCATTTACATCCAGTGTCTTCTCTGGTAGAACTGATTTTGAATCAACTTGCTCATGATTATCCAGAGTACAATTAATTTGAAAAGTGTCGCTGGGCACATAAAAATCTGCAACATCTTTATTGTCTGAGGTCAGATCAATGACATTAATGCTGTCTTCATGACTATTTGATGAACTAGCAGTTTTTTCATAGTCCAATGAGTCAGGACAGAAATCTATTTGAGAAATTCTGGAGTTAATGAGCTCAGGCAAATCACTAGGATGGTCATAAGTAGTCTGAGTAGCTGGCTCATTTAAAGAGTGACAGCTTTCACTTTCTTGAGCTGTCAAATCAATGGAAGGATGACCACTTGTTACACACATTTTGAAGGATGCTTCTTTATCCTCAAAAATGATACCATCTTTTAAAGCACTTGGTTTATCTGCTATTGGTTCTTGTATAGGGTAAAAACCTTTGCAATAAACAACCCCCTTTGCTTTAGCTTTCTTTTTAGTACTGAGCATTCTCCTCTTGACTAAGGATAATTTAGAGTTGGTTACAGTTCCTGTTAATCTCTCCGTTTCTGTATGGCTATCAAGCAGATTGGTAGCATTAGTACTAACAGCATGTGGCTGAGAAAGGTAAGCATCAAAGCAGGACATGTTAAGTCTATCACTGAAGTCTGAGTTGTAAGGGCCTTTAGTGCCTGTTACAATAGGGAGAACCTTATTAGGCCTGAGTGCAGACACAAACTGAACAAGTTCAGGGTAGCTACAGTGATCAGAGTATGGCACTATGTACAGATTGGGATTCTTCATCACATTTTCTGTACAACCTGAAAAGAATGATCAAGTGTTTAGTTTTAAATCAAAGTGCACTAAAGAAGAAGTACAATACTCAAATAAACAGGTCATATTAAAAATAAATACATTTGCATGTGATTCTAGGAGGCCAGTTATTGATGCAATAAAAGAAATTGAGGAAATGAAACCATCTTTTTTACTTATATGGCAGTTGTGTGCAACTAATTTGCATGCATGTGCAGTGCTATAAAACGTTACCCACATTCTGCATGAGCTAATAGATTTTTTTTTTAAAGTGAATAAATATTAAATATTTTAGTTCTAGGTAAATTAATATGTACCCCTTTTCAGGGCAGAGGATGTAAAGGCAGAGTTGCCTACAAGTACTCATAATATTGCATATTTTTTATGCAAATGGACATGAAAATATGTGAATACGGTTTATCTCAAAATACGCATTCCCCTCTCTAAAGCAAAAAAAAAAAAAAAAAAATTTTAAAAAGTACTTTTTACTAATCATATATATAGATACGTGCGTCAATGACTGGTGATAAACTATTCGTATTAGACTACCACGAGATAGCTTTTTTTTTTTTCACTCTGACCCGCGAAGATTTAAATGTTTACTAGATATATAGGAAAGGCCCATCATCGAAATGGCATATAAAGCAAACAGCTCCTAATAATTTTTATCCATTCTTATTTATTTCGAAAGTAACTGCAGAACTATTAAATTGGTATTACAAAGACACTATTTTTCTACATTTCCCACATAGTCACTTTCGTTTTCCCTCATAAAATAAAGCATAGCTGAAGGTCAAAGTTGGCATGTATGAAAATTTCCATTGTCAAAACCTTTCTGAATAAATGAGAATAGGTCCGAACTTAAGGGCGATTTCAAAGCATCAATGGACATCTTCTAAATAGATGAGGAAATAGTTAGCTAGAATAGCAAAGGCTATTCATTCAATTGAAAAAAAAAATATTATGGGGTGTTCACACAAAATGACCTTTTAACTGAAAACTTTTTCAGCAAACGCCCCTATAATAAGCTTAAAAGCCATTAATGATAATTTAGTGACTAATTTAATCTGCTTTTCTTTTTGTCTTATCTATTGTTATTGTTTGTAAACTGAAATATTAAAATAATAGGCCTATTTTTATATGAATGGAAATGTCTTCGATTTCGAAGATTAAGGATGAGTGCAGCACTACGCGTCTCACATGACTACACAAGCCCAGCTGCGACCAGCATATTTTACCGCATTTCATGCAGGCAAGGATGTTGTCCACTGGCAGTCTATTTTCTATCCGTCTAAAATGTTTGTCTCGCAGCCTTTAAATGTGAGAGTTCTCCAACAGTCTCTCTCAGAGGCCATCTGCTGCCAGCTACTTTCCTCTATGCCAGTGAGGGTGAAATGGCGCCTCAGTTGATCTTTAAAGCGTTTATAGGTACGGGAGAGGGATAAATGGGGGAGGGGGGCACCTCTGTTTTGCCGTCCTCCTTTTTTTAAAACTGGCTGGATATTCTTTTGTTACCAACTAATGATATTACACCTAATATGTGTATAAATGTTTAAAAGAAGTGCAGAATTCATTTTCATAAGTATTGTTTACGCACCTATTTTTTATACTATAGGCCTACCTATAAAAAAAAACTGCATTATCAACCATAGGTCATCTTCCAACATAAATGAATTTTTATGTAAAAGAAGGTTTTTGCAAGCCCTGGGTACGTTGTGATAGGCCACACATTTTTATTTTAAAGTGGTTTATAGCAGATCATCATAGGGTCTAATATGGCTGTTGTGATCCTGTTTCTAATACCTATCTTCGTTTGTGATGCGGTCTTTGTATAGCATCTCAGTTCCATTATATACGAGTCTTCTCTCTAATTCTGCAGTTAGCTTCAAGATTTTTAAGCATTATAAAAATAAGGGCATGACCAAGTATCGCATCGGTCTGATTTAGTGAAGAGAGTTAGCCCTATGCTTTTTTTCTTTCAAGATTGTTTTGAGTGTTGCAAGTGCAGCTGTGGACGTCAATCCTGTCTATCCATCCTAGTAGGCCTAGCGCTACAGCCCATGGAGGGCTCTGGCCTGCTTCAACACATTCTGTGTCTTTCCTATTCATGCCCGAAACCCAAGCTGTTGTAGATCCGCCTCCATACATCATCAATCCATCGCATTCGGGATCTGCCTTTGGGTCAACCAGTGCGTGTGTGTGTATGGAAGACTTCATGTGAGATCGAGTAGATGGTGATTAAGTGCACTGAACAATGTGTTCTAAAAAAAAATAGCCGCAGTAACAAGAGTTAATGAAATGGAGAGTAAAATGATGTGGACTAGCCTATAATCTATATGAAGGAGGCGAGATCGAGTTATATAGTTTCTTTCTTTCTTTAATTAAAAGAAATATTTGATCACACGTTTCGTAGGCTATATCTACATCAGTTCCAAGCAGAGAAAGGAGATGTGGAGCACGGGAAAAGTGAAACCAAATTTAATGCCACAAGGAGGTCAATAGTTATAATTCTTCATGGAAGAAATTAGACGATAGAACTAATTGAAGCTTAATTTCCTATATTTTAACATGTTATTTCGCTGTTTTTTTTACCGCCTTTCGCTCATTATGACTCCCGCAAAAATTAAGTTCCAGATTAGGTCCGACCCCTACCGCAGTGACTTGAGTATATAAATTTAATAGCTGATATGGAAAAAAAGAGTCAAATTTAGTTTTATCGCCCAATAGCTGAGGAGTCCACAGACGTTTTCATTTTTTTAATAAGTTTAACCATTGCAAAGCTATAAATTCTAAACTAAAAACTGGCACAAAAGCGTTCGACATTGTTACTTTCCCATAGGTGTAAATCTTAATGATCTAAATTAAGCGGGGTTCCTTTCAGTTTGTCTGATTATATTGTTACGACCCTATTGGCGGCGCAAAAGGGTTAACTCAGGCTCAGCTGACACACACGTGAATCACTCAGGTCAGCGGGGCCATGGACAAGGGACAGTACTACGATTACACGCAAATATGACCAATGTTATGGTCATGTGATCGAAAGCCTGCGTGTACGAGGACACAGTGTGTAGGAAAGCGGCAGTTCAAGACCGGAGAGCGTCGAGACCGGGACTGTTAGTCGGCTATGAAGTCGGTCCTGGTCGAGTCCTCATGTGTTGATGTACAAGACCAGAAAGAGAGACAGTAGAGTTTTGTACGGTGATGTACAGAGTGACATTTTAGTTGTTGTGTTTGATGCCAATTGTCTAGTATTGGCTGTTATCTACTTATTCACTCATTATTAAAGTACCCGATATTGTGGAGCTCTTGTTGTCAAGTTCTTGATGTGTTGATGTGATGTGTTGTGTTTAGCAGTGTTTACGGAAGGCCGGATTAGGAGAGAGAGAACGTAACAATATGAAGTCTTCAACCTGATTAGGAGTTAATTGACTGATTCGTTCTAATTCATCTAGACTGGATCTATCTAGCTCTAGGTCTTAAGATATTTTACGTTGTCAGTCAACTCTAAATAATAGAATTTACGTGAATCTTGATTTAGAATGAGGATCTAAATCTAGACTTAGATCTTAATTAATGTAGATCTAGTTTATTCTAGATTTAGATTCCAGAAATAGATTTAGATATTTAATTCTAGTATAGATAGATATGACCATGTGTGAAGCCTACTAGACTTAAATTTAATAATAATCTACATCAAAGTAATCTAATTATAGATATAGAATCTAGATTTAGACTACTGACTAAGTCTATTAGTTCAAAGCTCTAGATATAATCTGTAACTAGATCTAGATCCATATTAATATGCTCTTTCTTCACTAGTGCTATTAAAGCATGGAATGGGTTGCCTGAGCCAGTCAGGAAAATCAATGACTTGGCAGAACATAATCTTCTTTTTTGAAGTAACAACTGTATTTTATAAGAGAAGATAATGGAAAGAGATTCTAAAAAACTAGATAGTTTTCTTTGGTCAAGTCTGTCTGTTAAACGCGAATCCATGGGCAGATATATGGGGGCCACCTCTGAGTTTGTGTGAAACACAAACTATTTTTGTAATCTTGTTTTAACTCTCCTAATTGATGATGCCAACATTGATTTGACCCCTTGGATTTATCAACTTTAATTTGTGTTGTGTAAAAAGAGAATGGATTGCCCTATAATTCAATAACAAATATAACAAACGAAAAAATAGTTTAATCATAAAAAGATAGTGAAATACAAATGAGCAGAATGAGGAATTCTATCGGAACGATGAAAATAATTTCAGAGAGAAAGAGTTAAGTAATTCTTTTTACTTAATTAAGTAACTCTTATTATGTGATCTTATTGAGGTTTTTCAAAAAATATTTTTAAAAGCTGAACCTAAGCAATAAGGCTTATGGCGGGTTACCTGTAAAAATGGCTGTTGGAATAATGCCAATTGTTGGTGAATGCTTGTTCAAAATACTTAACATTCGGGTAACTACTTCCACGGGGACAACACTTAGTCTGGAGGTTTTCTTGCTTGAATTAGCAGTTGTTAAGACGTTGGTTGAAAAAAGTAAATCACACAATTTGTAACTTTCAGGCGACACTGTAATAGTTTCATTCAAAGTGACACCCAAGCGACCTAGCAGTGTCTCTTTGCCTATCTTTCTTAGGCCTATTATGACCTTATGGTTGGGATGTTTTCTTATAATGTCAACAATCTCTTCAAAGCAATCATCTTGGCTTGGGAAGACACACCGTGGGCTACAGAATGTGTTGTCTAAATACAGTGTATCCACTTGTCCAGACAGTTTTTTAGCCATTTCAATTATGTCTTCTGACAGTCTGAAGTCACCTGTGTACAGCACATTGCCAAAGCTGCCTTGAAAATACAACATTATAGCCCCTGGGCAATGGTTTGCATCAAAAGCAGTCACAGTGAATGTACTGCTCTGTAGGTGAGAAAGAAAGACTTGCACTACTACACTCTGGTTCAAAGGCAGTATTTGTATGAGCTTTTGCTTGACACCATACCTTTCTATTAACAAATAAGCTGTGATTTCTGAACAGTAGATTGGCTTCTGCCATGTTGACGTCAACCCAACAGTATGATCACTGTGAATGTGGGTTAGGAAATGTATATACTCAACTGTTGTAGTCTTGATTCTCCAGGAATCAATTGCTATACAACTGTTTGGAATTAAATGTCCATTCATTCTTAGAACCTGAAATGAAGTGCATGAATTAGTTATAAATTTCAAAAGCAAAAAATAAAGAGATATTAATGTTATATAAGATTTGTATAATTTGTGTATTATAATTCCATCTTGACTGTGAAGTACCATACTTTTAAACATTACTATAAATCTACTTAATATGCAAATTTTAAAAAGAAACCATGAGGATTTTTTTTTTCAATCTGATGTGACCTCAAAGTGGGGAAAGGCAACATAGTCTATATTTATTAAATATCACTGTCTTTCTTTCATTTCCAGCACGAAAATTTAATATAAACAACTTGAAAACTAGCTTGAGCAATCTCTTGGCAACTGTGTACATACTTTGTCATCTTCTCATTCATTTAGTCATTTCCACTTCCCACGCACACACATACATTATTTTTCTAATAATCAATACAAAAGTAAGTTCTATTATATCTCCATGGTTAATTTTTAATCATTGTAATTAAAATAACACCATTTAAATCATTTATTCATATTTTATTACAGTAGCAACAATCTCCTAAAGTAAAACTGCTTTGTTAAATTTTAAATTATTCCTTTTTTTTTTAATTCCTGTACATTTTCAATTGTGCATGAAGAAAACAATGTATTATATTTCAATAATTTATTTTTTATACTTAATCAGATACATTATCAGCCGACTATATTAAAATTATATCCAAGTACTCTAGATAATAACAAGAAATGTCAACAATAACAACAAGAAAAACAATTTTCAATGAATCCCTGCACACACAATAATCCTAAGAAATGATATTGCTGACAAAATGGCAAAAATAAATAAATAGAAATAGGAATTGCATCTAGAGATCTAGAAATGTCTAGATTTAATCTAGATTTATTAAAACTCTCTAAGTAGAGCCTAGACAGGAACTATTTTCAATGATTTGCATAGTTTTGCGCTCTTTGTCAAGATGGCTGCTTTTTATTTTCAGAGATCTTAAAATCATATTTATTAAAAATCTATTTAAGAAAGTAAAAACTTTAAATTATAGATATAACTTAATATAGCATCTATATTTATATTATTCTCTTTTTCCCTCAAGAGTTTGTCGAGTAATAAGAAGTATTTCTGTCCACGAGAAAACAAGAGTAGTATTCACACTACGGATGACTGGCTACGCGCTTCACTGTCGTTAAAATGTATCAAACCCTGCCCGCTCCCATCCCCCTTTGTCTTGCGGGAGGTTTGGACTAGGAACTAATCTAAATAATCTACTATATGTAAATAGCAGGGCCGGACTTAACCATTGTGGGAGCCTATGCGAAACGGATTTCGCGGGGCCAAGTTTGGCTAGGGAAGCGGATAATAAGTGAAATTTAAGAGTTTGATTTAGAAAATAAATTCGTCTTTGCAATTTATTCATTCATTACTACGTAGAGAATTACTTTACGAGCCTTGCGTGTAGCAAAGTTATACCTACATACCTACATATAAAGTTTCCTACATAGATTCCGCTCAATAGCAAGAATTACCAAATGTTTCAATATATCTTTGAGAATTGTTGCCCTCAAGTAATTATTCATTAGTTTGAGGCGCGAGAAGCTTCTTTCACCAGATTACACAATTTTGGCTGATGCATAATGCTGCGCGTAAGATTGGCGTTTTCCATATTGAATGACACCCCAAAATGTCAATTTTTGTGTATATATTTCCTTATATTTTAAGGACTTTTTCGTATATTTTGCAACTTCGGGAGATTTCCAGGAGCTCCTGGTAAATCGACAGGAGGGCGCAGGAAATCTGTTTTAAGTTATAAAATGGTTTAATTTAATAATTTATACACCTTGAATTAGCGTGGGTCCCATGAAAGTGATGATCCTTCGGTCGCATAGGTTGCAGTGGCCTAAGACCGGCCCTGCAAAATAACCAGCCGCCAGTCAACTAGTAGAATTTAATTATAATAAACCAGCAAACTTTTAGCCAAATAGTACAACTATGGAAATGGGGGAGGGGGTGAAACAGTCAACATAAAAAAGCTGGGAAGTGGGTCATTCTCCAGATTGGAGGGGAAGGGCTCTTTTTGTTTAGCCCCCCTTTCCAGTCAATGTAACAGAAGAGACTGCCACTAGAGAGGGAAGGGAGGGAGGGATGAGTCCACTAAAAGCTTGGTTGACCAGATAGGGACTACAGGTAGGAAGGCTTACAACAGGTGTGACCTTAGTGTAGTTGATCTACACTTGGCTTACTAACCAAGGAGAGGGTGGGGTGGGGGGGTGGGGAGAGAAAACTTGCTATCACCTACTAGCAGGCTGCAGGCCTTACTCTCTAATGTCCAATGGACTGGACCCAGTGGAGAACAGTAATCATTATAATGTGGAGCTGACACCTCCATGTTTAAATAGACTAGCCCATAGACATCACTGTGAAGCTAGGAAAAAATTGCAGCACCATTATAATGTGTGAGTGTGTGTGTGTGTGGGGGGGGGGAGTGAGACAGGACTGAAATAATGATCCTAAATGTGGAATTGCTCCAAACCAAAACTTTCTCCTCCATGTCAAACTAGGCTTGACTCTAGACATTGTTTTGTAGCTAGGGAAAAAATAGCAGATGTAACATAGATATTAATGTAATTAGGGGGAGGAGGTCTACAAAAAATCATTTTAACATGAAGGAGAAAGGCTGTATTAGAGTGTGGAAAAAGTGACATAGAATTGATTGTCTTAATCTTTTCAAACTTTTGTAAAAGAAAATGGCTTCAAGGGAAGAATTGTAAGATTATATTGATTTTATATGATACAATGTCCGCGAATGTTTTTGTTTTTTTTAATTGTCCATGAGGTGTGCAAACCCCACAAGTAAACTTGAATTCTATTTTTTTTATAATCATAGGACTATCAAGCAGCAAATCTATAATTATAGCTGAGGAGATTTCTACTTTCACTTTTTCCAAAGTCTAACCATTTCAGAGAAAAAAAAATTCAAGTGAAAACGGGTGCAAAAGTGTCAGCAATACGATCTTTACTCTAATAGGTTTATTTTGTGTGACTTTGAGGTGTGTCCAAAAAAAGTTGAAACAATTTTTTGACTTAAAAAACAAAGGGTTGTGTCACAGGATAATGTAACATCGCTACAATAATAGCCAATTTGAAATTGGTCAAAAAAATGGTCCTAAAAGTAGAATGTTGAGAGCTCAATCTGTTTTCCGACATATTAATAATTTAGTAAATTTACTATAATTATAATAGTTTTAAAATAGATCTAGACTGACTAGAGTAATCTAGACTAAAGTCTAAGTCTAGTATTTTAAATTTTTTATTGTCTTTTTATGTAAGAAAAACTAATTTCAAATTTGTTAGTCAGGTTGTTGTTTTTTATTATGTTACCCGGATGACTTTACCTCTTCCTAGGGTTAAGACTATATTTTTTGATTGGCTAAGTCTATACTAATGAGCCTGGCAATATTTATTCTGTTTTTGGGGCTAATTTATTTGATTTATAAGCCAAGTTGTTTGATTCCATACAAAAAAAATTAATAGGGTGTCCGAATTAAATTACGATTTTCTTACCAAAATCTATTTTGGACAGCCAGTTTTGGAAATCAATGATAATGATCTTATATTATATTTGTTCGTTTGTTGTTGTTTTTTTAATAGAGAATAAATGGGCAAATGTTTAGAGTGAGCTTGGTACATTGAATGAAGTTAAATGCTTAGATCTAGACCTACTAGATAGATCTAGATTTATATAGAGAAAATATAGAGGATTCAGCTATTTAGGCAAGAATGGCTATCCTAAACTGTACTATACTACAAAACATCATCTGTATTAGAAATTTATTAAATTAAAATACAAATTTATAAACACTAACATTCTAATCATGCAAACATAAAATAAGTCTAAAAGTCTGTGTAGAAGTCACTATCCCAGTGACCTAATTTTGGGAAAATAAGTGTGTTCATATTTTAATTTTTTGTGTTCGTTTTTATGCATGATTTGAAAACATCTTAATGATTTCCTGTGAGAGGCTATGCCTGAGGATCTTAAAATTTATGTTAATATAGAATTAAAATCTGAGTTTATTGATGCCTAAATATAGATCAAGAGAGTCATTAGAGACTGTCCGAAATAAATTATGGTGTCCGGAATCAAATAATGTGGGTCAAATGTGTATGAATTAAATGAAAACACACGGCCTATTTCACCTTAAATATAATAACAAATATCTAGGTTAGGGGACTTAGGGGTACAAATATAAGTACTAAAGTGTCTAAAGTAGTCATCCTTATTCTCCTTTAATAGCTTTAACTATTCTTGATTTTGATACTTCATTAATCAGTTCATTTTCTTTTCTATGTCGAACCATTGTAAAATAATGCACTGTCAAAGTCAAACTTTCAAATTTGGGCCTATGCCTATACTATACTGCCTATACTAATATAGCCTTACTATAGTAGGTACTTCAACATCGCTATTTTAGTGCGCCGGAAGTCTGCTTAAAAGCTGGTCCTAATGGTTTCGGTCGCGTCCCCGGTTACCATCGGAAAAGTGAGTAAAACGTCATTATTTTTTAAACCGATCTTCTAGATTATAGTATCATTTTGTCGGGGAGAAAATGACGATTCTTTTGATACCAAATTTGACGGGATTGGCTTACTAGATCGTTTTTTTTTAAAGTTTCCAAAATTAGGGTGTGTTCCAGCTATGATTACTTTTTTATTTTTGTTTTGTAATTATTTATATTGGTTAGTAATTTGTAGTATCCATATCTACATAAGAATCACGTGTGATTATTAAGCTATTTTGGATGGCGCTCTTGGTATATGAATGCCAAAATGACCACCAAATCGAAAGTAGCCATTTTGCTATCAATTCTACCGGAAGTAGTAATAAAATACTTATAAAAGATTATTAAAACGAAGTTTCCTTGTTTATTAATATAGATAATGAAGCAAAAAACTCGTATTAATGTAGATCTAGATTTATTTAGTAATAGATCTAGAGAAGCAACAGATAATGTAGAAAAATCAAATTATTGTTTTAATCATACACTAGAGTGTAAATCTAGGTCTAATACTTAGATTTAGCCTTAGATCTATTTTCTAGAATAGGAACAGAGATGCATAGAATGAAATCAAGAATTAGATAAAGATAGATAAGATAGGATAATTGATTTGATATATAATATACTAGTCTAGTCTATTCTTAATTGTCTTAATAAACTAATACTAGTTTCTAGATCTAGAATGTTGAGGACTAAATTTAGATCTATTTTTTTTATGTGAAATTTAATGGGAGAAACTTTGAGAAATAGCCTAAAAACTAAAGCAGCTTTTCAATATATATAAATTAGATCTAGATGTTATAAGTTTGTTTAGATTATGTCTGTATATATAATATATATATGTATTAACTTTATAAAAGAGACATTCTGATATCTGATCTTGGCAATTTTACTAATAGTTTTGATTTCTATTGCCTCTTGCCTTGCTCCCCCCTCACCCCCCCCCCCCCATATCCAAATATTTTGTAATTTTACATCTGCGTTTTTTGTTTTGTTTGGTAAAAAAAAAAAAGGTCAATATTTTAAAAATGTTTTTTAAAGATAAATTTTTCATATTCCAGCTGTTTAAAGTCTCCTTTTAATTTTATGATTAAATATAAAGAATAAAAAAGTTTTCATCAATATTTGAAAAAAATCTAGCTGTTCCTGTTGTAAAATTTTAAAAAATAAAGGTCACAATTATTAATGGCTATTTTTCTTTAAAATTAATATTTATTTTTGTAGCAAATAACATGTTTAAAGTTTCTTGAAAATTTGAAATGGTAATATTAATAAATAAAAAAGTTGTGCATGAATAAGTCAAATTCTGACCAAATTCGTTGTTTCTATTTTTAACTGCGTCTGGCTGTAAAAGTATAAAAAATAGATTTAGATGAAAGATTTGGGGGTTATAAAATGATATAAAGAACATATAAAGTCTCCTGAAAATTTAAAATGGAAATATTGAGAAATAAAAAAGTTATGCATGAATTAAGTCAAATTTCGACCAAATTTGTCGTCTCTATTTTCAGCTTTGCCTGGCTGTAATTTTAAGTAAAAAAATAGATTTAATTGATAGATTTGGGGGTTATAAAATGATATAAAGAACATGTAAAGTCTCCTGAAAATTTGAAATGGAAATATTGACAAATAACAAAGTTGTGCTTGAATCAAGTCAAATTTCGACCAAATTTGTCGTCTCTATTTTCAGCTTCGCCCGGCTGTAAAAGTATGAAAAATCGGCTTAGATGAAAGATTGGGGTCATATCACACTTTAAATAACATGCATAAAGTCTTCTGAAAATTTGAACCAAAAAATATTGAATAATAAGAAAGATATGCATGCTTTAATAACAAAAAGTCAAAATTCGGGTACCAAATTTTTTTATTGAATACAAAGCCAAAGAAGGAAAAAAAAATACAAAAAAAAATCATAACAACTTTGCTTCTACTTATCATAGAAACATAAATTTGATATTTTTGTAAATGGGACACCAAGCTCTATTTAATATCAATTACAAAACTATACCATCAAAATAATTTTTTTTGTTGAAGTGCCTAACTATAGGTGTCCGAATAGCATAAACTAGGGATGTTACAATTTTTTTCAGAAAAATTATTTTAAGAATCTTGTTGTCTGATATGTTGTAGATTTGAAAGAGCCTTCTAAATTTATATGAATTATGTATGTATGATTCCTGGTTGAAAGAAAATAAATTTTCTATGTGTGCTTGTCCTTATCATAGCAACCAATGGGCACGATGTGAGGAGATTTGAATGTGTTGAATAAATATGCTTGCCATTTCTTATATATTAATCAACTAGTCCAAAAACATGTTTCAAATGAAAGTTTATTGTTATTAAAATATCTGAACACTAAGCTGCATATTATATATTCATTAGATCTAAATCTACATCTATTTCAAAATGAGTAACTGCAGAAATAAATCAATGTCAGCCATTTTGACATCATTTCAGTCTAAGTTTTTTTTAAACTGCTATAATAATTCAACCTATCAGAAAATTGTTTGATGTCACATGACCAATCTGACCAATCACTATTATCTTGGCATGTAAACAAGAAGGCTAAAATTACAATGGTTAACAATGGCCTCCAGCATTAGATTCAACTGCTAAATATTAAAAAATTAATAGCATCCAAAGTGCACAGTATTATGTGAAAAGTAAAGCACTGAAATTTAGCCAGAAAAATGCTCTACAATACTGGAGAGTCAAAAGGCGTGGGAATGTTGAGCTTTTTAAACTATACACAAGGGAAATCGAACCTTTATTTAAGTCTAATAAAACGAAACCTTCTACTCCACGTGGGAAAGCGTAATTTCATTCCCGGAAGCCATTTTTATTGGTCAATCAAAAACTATAACTCTTTTACAGAGAAGTATTCAATTAATAGGTTAACAAAGTGCACCTTTAAGGTATGTAAAAAAAATGTCAGAAAAAAGTCGAAACAGTTTTTTGACTTAATAAAAGGGGCGTGTCACCGGATATTGTAACATCCCTACATAAACTACTCTAGTCTATACTAGTATACTTACATTATTATTTTATACTTTTTTTTATATTTATAGATATCTTATCTAGATCTAGATTAACTAGATCTAGATCTAGCTAGTTTTAGATTTTCAACTAGATCTAGATTTAGTTAGATCAGATTGACTTAGTCGACTGAGATTGTCATACTACATTACTACATAGACTAGGTGTAGGTCTAGATCTCATCTAGATTCTAGATCATGTAGTAGATTATCATTGTAGTATTTGTATTTGTAGATCTAAATCTAGTCTAAAGCAAGACTCTAGTTAATCTAGACTAGATTCAATGTCTATATTCAGACTTACTATTAGAACTAGATCTAGATGTCTAGTTAAATCTCTATTCTCTAGTAAGTTAAGTAGAGTCTAATATCATCGTTACTAAGTTTTAAGAATCATCCTTTTAAATTCAAAAGAGCAGGCATGTTCATGTTTTTTAGGCCAGGTGGTACTAGTCTCTAGACTTCTATGCTCATTTTAAAAACATAGAACTTAAGTTGAAAAATATTTAAATTATAATACATCTACCCAAATTTCTTCTGATGCGGTTCAGTGAAAAACAAGTAAAATATAAAAAAGAAATTTTAAAAAGTCTAGCACAGGGGTGCTACTTTTCTGAGATAACCCGGAAATGGGTCCAATTTTGTTAAAATCTGAGGGTTTTTTTTTTACGATTTTGAATTTGGTCAAATTTCTTCGCATTTTCCCAGTTGATCTTAGTTTGCTAGTTCCGATCGCGCGAGCCACAACTTTTAAACATCATATCTCGCGATTCGCGAGACTTTCACTTTACATGCGCACTAAGCTTTATTTATTTATTTTTTAGAATGTAAACACCATAGACATAGACATAAAATATATTTTATGAAATATATATGACACGAACCCACCTCATTTAGAATTTTACCACTATAGAATCTAGATTCGACCTAGAGTCTAATATTTGGTATAGATCTAAGGTACTCGCGTACCAAGAAAAAAAAATTAAGTGCGAACTAAGAATTTTTTTTTCTTTCCGTGTAAAAAAAAAAAACATAGTAGGCTAAATTATTATTTATTTATTCTGGACATTACAGTTCATTACATGAATCCGAACAACTTGCTGTTTTTTTTTTTTTTTTTTTTTTGTTGTTGTTGTTGTTGTTGTTTTTTTGCGGGGGGGGGGCGGAGGGTTGTCATTACATCTTTATTTTGATATTTAATATGAAACTATATTGCATGGGCGTAGCCAGGATTTTTTTTTTTTTTTGGGGGGGGGGGGGATTTTTTTTATCCCACCCCCCAGAAAAAAAAAAAATATATATATATGTTTGTATGGATGGATGTGTGTGTATGTGTACATAATTAATATTTATTACATTCTGACCCTTCATTCTTTTGGAAGACGTTTATTGTGCCCAAGAATAGGTTTTTCCTGGAGTGAAAAAACGGTAGACTCCTCGCCCTTGCCAGCAAGGGGTCTGGGGTCATTATTTTGCTATTAAAAAGTTTTATTTCAAAAACCTAAGGTGCCATTCTTACTGACTTACACCCTCCTTTTGGATGGCTTTTTTAAAAGTTTAAAACCCCTCAAGATAGTTTTGAGTTTAAAATCCCCTTACATAGCGTTTTAAGGTTATTATTATTTCTAAAGCAAACTACAGTCACCAAATTCTATGACCGTAGCTAAATGTGGTTTTGAATTTAAAAAAAAATAAAACAACTCCAGATATATTTTAGTTTAAAATCCCCCAACAGATGATTTTGACGATAAAACTTCCCGTTTCGGTATAACATCTAAAGCAAAATAGTTACCTAATTCCAAGATCGTAGTCAAGGAAAGTTACACATGTCTACCAGTGGCTTGGCTCCATTAATAAAGTGCAATGAAATTGAAAAACACTAAATGTGGCTCTACAAAGATGGCTAAGACGGATTTTAGGAGTCAGTTATAGAGATCGGGTCTAAATCAAGGGAGTCGACCCCTTAGTAAGGTTGTGACAGAGCGTCGCATGAGGTTTGCAGGGTATGTTCTCCGACAAAAAGAATTACGCATAATAAGAGTTGCGATGACATCCTAGTACAACTTGGCGCCACACTTTTATGGAGATCCTCAGAGCAGGTGGGAAGAGGCTACAGACATTGCCAGTGACAGATTTTTGTGGAAACAGCTTGCCAGCCAATGCGCCGAACGGCGCTGGAGGGTCTAAGTCAGTAAGAATAGCACATAAGGTTTTTGAAATAAAACTTTTTAATAGCAAAATAATGCACTGTAGGTACCTCAGAATATGCATTTAGTTGGCTATCAAAACCAGAAATAGTGCTTAGCGGCGGGGCTCCGCCCCGCGCCTGGGGAGCTCTCAGCGAACTCCCCAGACCCCTTGCTCCAAGGGCGTGGAGTCGACAATTTTTTCACTAACTCCAGAAAGAACCTATTCAAGGGCACAATAAACGTCTTCCAAAAGAATGAAGGGTCAGAATGTAATAAAGATTAACTATGTACACACACACGTCCATTAGTATATATATAATTTTTTTCTGGGAGGGGGGGGGGTACGGGGGGGGGGAGAAAAAAATCACCCCCCCCCCCAAAAAATAATTCTGGCTACGCCCATGATATATATATATATATAAATGAAATGCTATAAGAACTCAGTGTACCAATGTCCATGATCCCTCGTCAGCTTTCTTGTATTGATAAACACATTTTTAGTCTAAGTAGGCCATGTGATATAGTGGATTTTTTTCCTTGGACGTCATATGGAATGAATTTTTTTAATGAAATGCTATAAGAATTAGGCGCATCAATGTTTATTAAACCTCGCCAACTTTCTCGTATGAAAAAGACATACTAGCTATATCTGGTATATGTATACGAGTATAGTCTATATCGGCTCTGGTAACTGAGTGTCGCTCTAGTCTCTTAGCCATGGTTTGCGGTGGGGGAGGTTCACCCGTAATAGAATAGGCAGATGGCGCTGCAGATAACATCCGCCGATTTATTGGAGCTGTCGTTTTTATGCAATGGACGCTCTCATATTGCGGCGTGAGGGGGAAATGAGGCTGCAGAAGTCCTTGCAAGAGAGAGGGCGTTGGCAGCCAATCAACTCGAAACACCAAACACGTCTCTAAAAGTTACTGGTTGAAGTCCTGTGAGGAATCTGACAGAGCTCGTGGTGTCTGGCAATGTATGCGTCACCCACATCGCGACGATCGGTGGTGACGCTTGAGGTCAGACCAAGCAATCATTGCGCAGTGAAGAAGGGACGTTGCCCGGTTCTGTCCGAATTATGACTCCCGATGCCATCACCGTGGAGAGAGCGTCAAAACAGTGTCGCATACATTGTACGAGTGTCCCCAGATCCGGGAGCTAAGGGGGGGGGGCGTGTCTGGACAGTCACCCGACTTGTGTGGGGGCTACGAGGGATTACGCGGTACGTCCCAGTTTCTTGCAGAGCACTACGGGAGGACTAGTCCTTCCTTTCTTTTTGTGTTCATAAATAATTTTTACACACAAAAACACGTATTAAGTCAATTATGGTTACGTATAACTAAAAAAAAAAGAGATTGTTTTTATATAATATCTATAAAAGCATGTTACACGCCAGGCATTGCAATAGCAAGTTACAAAAAGAGTTTCAATAGTGCTTAAAAAAAAAGAAGGGCTTAAATCTTTCGATAGGTTTGCTCCGAAGAAAAATATTGGGTTAAAATTATTTCGCCATTTCCATTCAATACACGCATTGGCACCATATTTATTCATAACATCCTGTGCTCTGACTGTAAACCACCCCTTTCGCTTTTCTATGTATAAAGAACGCCCATTGAATAACCTTTTAATCCAATATCATATAAGCCAATGTCTCCAATAGATTGTGAATCCCTTGTATGGGCAATCAAACAAAATGCATATGGTGGCACAGATGGGGGTAGTGATGTGAGTGTAGTCAACCGACGCAAATCGCCCCAGGCCAGCGCTAGACGAGCGGTCAACCGTGACGAGTTACGACGGTCAGCCGAGACGAGTGTCAACACGGCGGTTCGGGAAGGATTTACGGCGGTCCGGGAAGGATCGCCGTCGTGAACAGAGCACAGGAGCGTCACGAGAGTTGTAGTCATCTGACCACCTAGAAACGTCGAGCGGCGTTCTGTCCGGTTCGAGAAGGCCAGTAGGGACCCTATATAAGAGCGGAGGTGTCGCAGTCAAGACGGTTCACGGCAGGGGTTCAGAGCCCGGTTCACTACAGTCCGGTCGACTACAGCACAGTTCAGCGGTGTGGTTCTGTACGGAGCATTACGACGGTTCAGTGCGGAGTACTGTCAAGTACAGTTGAGACGACTGGCGTCTTGATCTTGGTCTGCGATCGAGTCCGACACAACGAGCCTAGTGTGTGAAGTCAGTCCTGAACTGTTGAACCCAGTGCAAGCCCGGAACGAGACGGAGAGGCCAGTGCAAGAGTTGATACTGCGGAACGGTGTTATCGGAGAGATATTTGTACAGTGTACGTGTTGCCAATTGTACAGTATTGGCGGTTATTTATTCAACTATTAAAGTGTTACGTTACTTTAGAGCCCTGAGTTGTCAAGTTCTTTAAGTTGGTGGTGTATGGTGCAGTTTGCAGAGAGCCTGGATAGTGAGATTCGTAACACTATCTATACATTTCTATATGCAATATCATATCTATACATTTCATTTTCCCGCAGTATAATTTTATCTTTCTCTAAAATAATTTATAGCTAAGAAATTTCAATATATAAATACAATAGCATGTTTGTCTAGATGTATAAACAATCATAACATTCTTTCAAACACAACAATTAATAATTAAGATATAAAAGAAATAATGCATCATATTTATTTAGACTTTTCTCATCATAATCCAATAGTTCCCTTTACCAATATTATCACGTGCAGTTTTTGCCTTAACAGGTATTAAACATTAAGCATAAAACAACACTATCCAATACATATTGTACCCACTAGGGTTCAACAATAGGCCTATATATAATAATGATAATTTTAATAATAATTTAATAATTGTATTTATAAAGCGCTGTTAACAAACAAAACGTAGGCTCAAGACGCTGTAATAACATTACAAAGACAAACATGAGAGCTAAAATGACAACCAAATCTAAAAAAGTTTTAAACAGGTAGGTCTTTATGTTCTTCTTGAAAGTAGTGTGGTATTTATATAGGCCTACATTATTCGTATTCATGTCCATCCAGAATCATCTACATCATAATTCATACAAATCTTGACGTTTTGCTTTGACATTATGTTTACAATTTTCTGTAATATAGTAAGATTAGTAGACTTAATATTTCTGTCCACTTGACTTCGAATTGCATTACCTCAATACAAAACTCAAGCAACAATGAGTAAAGTCATCATTGCAGTGTATCCCTTCTCTATTCACATATTTATGTAGCCTTAATATTATGTTCGCACCTCCTTTTTTCTCTTTCCCTACTTATTGTACAGACTACAGACGTTACTTCAAAAAAGAAGATAATTACGTTATAAGAATTTCAGGGGTCAATCTAGTCATACATGTTGATCAGATGACTTAAGCTCTTCTGCTAAAGTTGTTGGTTTTCTTGGCTGGTTAAGGCAAACCATTTCATTCACTTTGTGCATATCACCCATTTCTGGTCACTATGTTGCATTATCCGCCTGTGTTGTTTCCAATATTTACTTGCCTTTTTTTTTCCACTTTACAGTTTCTCTTATAAAACTCTCCACCACTGTGATGTCATTTCCGTTCAATACAAGCATTCACACCATTTTTGATTTACACAATGGCCACTCTGACCGTAACATTGAAAGACGGTAATGGAGATCGTGCTTAAAAATAATTATGGAGCTCTCACAATTACAGTACCATACTGAAAGAGATGAGTTTGGAGCTATTTGATTTTTTTAAAATCTGTACAAACGGCATTTATATGACCCTGTATGACTTTGAAGCTCATTAAAAAAATTAGAGCACATCAAAAAGGATACGTATTCATGAACAAATTCCGGCTGCAAAATATTGCAATAAGCAATTATAATATAAACAAAAATTTAATCCATCCTATTGGTATGTACAGATGATATGTAAAACATTTATATTAGTATTTTTCATAATATTGTAACAATTCTACTTAGTACAGATATATGATAAATACCATTAAAAAATTTCCCCTCAAAAGCCCAATGGGTCACTCTTGAACCAATGATTTTAAAGGGTAATTAATAATAAATGGATAACAAATTAAAATCAAATACACATGTCCATTAAATAAAAACTTTAGATACATATTAATAAAAGAAAGATTGTGTATTCTTATTTTTGCATAGGGGCATATACTCTACTATACTGTAATAAGGAAATTGTAATAGTTAGTTCTCTTACCTCCATAGACAGAACTCTGGGCTTAATAAAATTATAGTCAATTTAATAATTAATGAAGTGATTTTTCTGACATTTTAATTAAATGTGTTGTGACACAAGTTTATTGTAGGAAGTTTCAGCTCGATACAATAAAAAAATTGAGTTGTCTAAATAAATTATTCATTTTTAGCGGCCCCCGTAAGGGGAAAAAGCCGCTATTAGGTTTGTGCAAAATGTCCGTCTGTAAGTCTGTCCGTCTGTCCGTCTGTCCGTCTGTCACACTCAGATCTCGAAAACTAGAAGAGATAGGAAAAATATTATTTCATCATTAAATCCGGCTTGAAAAGTTTAGGTGCAACGGCTACTTTTGGTTTTCTAAAAGCAAACCGTTTAATTTATAAAATTAATTATGCAAGCGATTTTTTCATAAAAATACACCAATTCTAAAACAATTACGTAAATGTAAGGGAGGCAATGTTACAATATGCTAACAAAGATGAACGATTTTTGTGTATTTTCAGTATCACTAAGTCAAATATATTTTTAAAATGTACAGGAAATGTTTACAAATACAAATAATAGTTAAAGACGTTTTTTCTGGTCAACTAGCTGCTAAAATTAAAAGAAAACATTTCTGTTTGTTTATAAAGGCTAATAATGCACTTTGTATGTAAATATCACGCACATTTTTTTAAATGGACTTTTTATGCAGCGATTTTCGTGCAGTAGCGTAACGTCGCAACATGATCAGGTGCTAAACCAATTCCTTAAACTTTTTTAAAAAATCAGATTTTATTTATTTTTTGTTTAGTGCCCCCATCCGAATAAAAGAAGATTATTTTTGTGCGTTTTGTCTGTTAATCGGTCTGTCCGTCACGATTAGATTAAAAAAACTAGAACTCTAAAAGCTATTGAAAATCTGATTTACACTTTAATGTTCCTCCCGTAACATCTCAATAGTTTTAAGTATCTAAAAATTGATTGTTCCGGATTTTTTTGTGCAAAACTAATCAACCCCAACAAATGTTTGTTTGCTCTTCTAATTTATATTACATTCAATTTCCATGCTTAAACGTTGCAAAAACACATTATCAATAATATGTTGTTCCATTTTTTTATGTAAATAGCATATTAATGCTAAATCAAAATCTCTATACTGACTTATATTTCATTAAGTGTAAAAATGTTCCGGATATTGTTTTATAAAACATAAATTTTGCCTAATGATTGTTTGAAATCGCATAATTTACTAATATTACACTTATATTATTTGACAATGCGTCACTATAATTTGGTTATCAATATCAAATTGTTCCGTATTTTCATCTTTAAACAAATTTTAAAAATATCGACAATAGGTTGTTCGGGGCTTTAAAAAAAAGTAATTTACTAGAATTGATTACTGAAAATTACTTTTTAGACATTTAATTTTCTTGCTAAAACATAACATAGAAGTTTTGTAATCGATAAAGAAAGTTCCGGATTTTGTTTCTTACAAATCGTCGCCAGAAATTTTCGAATTTATTTAAAAATCTACTAACGCCAAATAATTGTTTGAACTCCCTCTTCTAATTAATAAACAAATAATCTTCTCATTTACGAAATAATGTTTTTACGGATTTTTATGAAAAATATTTTAACTCACTACTCTCTTACAGTACATTTAACTTTCTACCTAAAACATTAAAAAATCTAATTATCGTTAATATTATGTTCCGATTTTTAAGGAAAACAGAATCCAAACACCAAAGTAAGGTATGAAAATCTCTCCACGTGGCTGTAGTACATCTAATTTTTATACGAGACCATCCAAAAAATTTAATTAACGGTATTACATTTATCTGAAATTCTCTTTTTCTTTTACTATTTATACAAACATCCGGAACAATCTATTATATAAACTTTTCAATTGTGTTCATACCTAAAAATTATTGCGATGTTTTGAAACGTAAAATAAAGGTTAATCAATTTTTAATAACTTTTAGTTGTTATTTTTATATCAAGATAACGGACAGACCGACTGACAGACAAAACGCAAAAACAATGTGGCTTTGATCCTTTTTAAATAATATCAATTAGAACTCAGTGCACCAATGTCTATGAACCCTCGTTAAATATCTCGTGTAAATAAAGACATTTTTTTTTTATGGTACCGGTACTAGCCTATTGTGAGGTAATGGAATTTTTTTTCTTTGACGTCATATGAATGGACTCTTTAAATGTAATGTTAAAAGAACGCACTCGGTGCACCAATGTCTATTAACCCTCGAAAAAATTGCCTGTATTAATGAAAACATATTTTAGTCTAACTAAGCCGTGTGACGTAGTGTTTTTTTTTCCTTTGACGTCACATGGAATGAATTCTTTAAATGAAATGCTAAAAGAACGCACTCGGTGCACCAATGTCTATGAACACTCGAGAAATGGCTCGTGTTGATAAAGGTGATTTTTAGTCTAGCTAGGCCTTGTGACGTAGTGTTTTGTTTTCCTTTGACGTCATATGGAATGAATTCTTTAAATGAAATGCTTAAAGAACGCACTCGGTGCACCAAAGTCTATGAACACTCGATAAAAGGCTCTTATAGATGAAGGCGATTTTTAGTCTAGCTAGGCCGTGTGACGTAGTGTTTTTTTTTTCCCTCTGACGTTATATGGAATTAATTCTTCAAATGAAATGAAAAAAGAACTCGGTATAGTAATGTTTATTAAGCCTCGTTATGCGACTCGCGTTTAAAAAAGGAATGATATCTTGATTTAGATCTAATCTAGATTTTTTAAACTAGATCTAGATTTTTATTACAGTAGGCCTATATCTAGATCTGGATTTATATTCTAATTAAAATTATTTTAGAGTCTAGATCTAGAATTTCTAGATCTAGTTTAGACTAAAATAGACTAGATTAAGATGTAGAATTTCAATTTCTAAACTTAAAGTGTAAAAAAAAAGTGTAGATTTTCATTTCCAAACGTTTTGATCAATATTGTAATGTTTTAATATACTAAAACTAATCTACTATTTTTTTATTAAATTTAAATTTACGGCAAATGAATCTTTGAAACATTATTACTTTTGACCATCGGATGGCTGCCTGGTCGTGCGGTTTGCGCGCTGGACTGTCGTTCAGATTTATGGATGGCCCAGGGTTCAAACCCTGCCCGCTCCCATCCCCCGTCGTCCTGCGGGAGGTTTGGACTAGGAAGTAATTATCTTCAACTCTGAAGGAACATCCGAAACGTGTAAAACATTTTACATCAAAATTAAATCACCTCTTGAATATTATTTGCGAATAGGCAGATCCGACAGGGATCCGACTTCGACGGGGGCCGCCTCTGAGTTTGTGTAACACAAACTCTCTTTGTAATCTTGTTTTCTTTTAGACTACCAAAGAGTAAGTTAATTGTAGGAATTATATATACATATGGTAATGACCTTAATTGATCCCATATATCTGGGATAAGTGCAGTGTTTCACATGACTACACAAATCCAGTTGCAACCTGCATATTTTTCATCATCTCGTGCTGACAAAGCCGTTGTCCGCCAGCGGGCTATATAAATATATATTATGTTACAACTTTAAGAATACACAACATTTACAATTTAAGACTTCAACAATTTTATTGTCTTTTGCTGGTATAACAAAAAAAAAACAGATAATAGAAAATAGTGCTACTGTAATATATGTGACAGTCAAGATCAATCAGTATTATTAAAAAAATGCATTTGTTATTTTGTGTAACAAAAAATGCAATATAACAAAATGCAAAATAACAAAGAGAGTTTTGATTTTCACACAAATTCTAAGGCAGTAGTAACATTTTATTTATAAATTTTTCAAAAAAAATTTTTTAGAATTATTTTGCTCTAATTTATAGCAAAAATTCTTTCTCATTATTAATAGTAGTACACACGCAGGGGCGGACTGGCTATATGGGCATTTAGGCTAATGCCCGGTGGGACTGTAGGCCCTACTCAAATGGGCCTAAAAGGTCTCATGAATGCCACTATGTCACGCATAAAATTGTTAAAGGTTTTATAATATTCTCATATAAGAGGCTTTATGAGCGTCAAGTTAAATTAATCTTTTACAGACTACAATGTAATACTAATTAAATCTAACACATTTTCTAAAATAATGTAATAGCCTACATCCGTAGACAGTGCTATTAGTAGGCTTCATCCTTTAGGGCTAACAAACATAGCGATTCAAAAGCAACATAAGTCCTATATTTCTTTTAAAGATATAAAGTGTTATAGAGTATGCATACAGTTATCGATACATCATAAACAAACAAAAAATAATGATTTTGAGAACAGATAGGCCTATAATTGGAGGCCCATCATATGATATACAATTTACGAAATGTACTGTATAGAAATGCCTGGGCCGATTTTGACATCCAGTCCGCCCATGTATACACTATTTGTATTTTAAGTAATAATTTTAAAAAATTATGAATTTGTGTGAAAAGGGGGATTTGCATGTTTAATTTTAAAATAAAAGGATTCACTTTCAGAAGACCAAAAGTAGTCATTTTTATCACATTACAAAATATGGTGAAAGAATTCAAGAGCACTTTTATTTATTGAGATTTAAACATTACAAATATATATTGAGATTTAAACATTACAAATATATATTGAGATTTAAACATTACAAATATATCACACTAAACTCACAGTTGCTTTTTTTCGTTTCAGTGGTTGCTACAATTGTTAAGAAAAAATTAAAATTAAAATATATGTTTTTTTCTATTTTATACAGTATTTGAGATTCTAAAACAGTTATACTTATTTTTTTCATTTTTTGTTTCAGTGGCGTTGTGCTTATTTATTTCAATTTTGACAGCTCTATTTTAATTGCGAACTTTGAAATGCTATTTAGAATCCCCAGTACTAATGGTTGCATTAGAGAAAAATAAAATGGATGTTATGTTTGCAACATAGCATGGCTGTTACCATCTGCTGAATGGGCCAGCTTAGTCATTCAAGGAACCCAATGCTGATCTCTGAGCTGGTCTTTGAAGTGCTTATGAAAGTCTTTTCTGAAACACATTTAAGCTCACACAAAATAATGACTTTGTCATACTGTTATACCTCACATACTGTCAAACGTTGTCACACCTGGCACAAGAGCCACGTAGTCAGGAAACCACTGCATAGTAGGAATGGATATTTATTAAAAAAGAAAACTTGGGTCTAGATTTGCTGAACTTTAGTTGCACTTTTGTGTAATTTAATTATGCTATCCAAATACGTTTGAAAACTACTGTTAATAATGACCAAAAAATGCAACATTGAGCAAAATCAAAGATCAGAAAAATGCACCAAGAAAAAAAGTAGGGAGAAGAAGGGAATGAAGGCCTGCCATCAAATTATTCTTCTTAATTTATATTTTAATTTTTCTTTTAAAGAAAACATTATCAGACTATATATAAGATAAATAAATAATTAATTAAGTGTGACCATAATAAGAATTATATATTGTGCATCATGCTTTTTTTTCTCAGAATATGATTGATAACATAAGTTACTACCAAAATCCTGCAAATGAGTAATTCGTTCTGTTGCAACTGTATTTAGTGTCAAACCATGTAGGCTACAAGACATGATTTTGAATCCTCCTGTTCATCATTATCAGCAGTACACTCATTTGTAGCATCATCACTTTCCAAAGTCAGATCAATTATCAAACTACATGAAGTTGAGGGTTTGAATGTATGAAATTCTCTCTTCCAAGAGCCATGGACATCCTTAACATCCTTACCATCAATATTACCAGACCCATTAGATGAACGTTTAGGTTTTTTACAGTCCAGTGATTCAGGAAAGAAATATTTTTGAGAACTTCTGTTGTCAGACAAATCACATGGATTGCGACAAGTATTTTGAGCAGCCTGCTCGATTGATATATATTTTTTAGCTTTCAAGTCAATAGGAGAATGATCCATTGTTACACTGTTTTTTACAAATGTTTTTTTATCTTCAGAGATGATCACCTTTTTATCTGTTAAACCACTTGGTTGATCTACTAATGATTCTATTAAAGTTCAGAGTCTTCACAATAAACAACCCCCTTTGCTGGGGGTTTGCTTCTGCGCGTGAGCTTTTTCCCCTTCACTATGGCTGATGTATTATAGCCTATACCTCCTAATAGTATCTGTGTTTCTGAATGACTACTAAACTGATTAGTAGCATTAGCACTAACAGCATGTGGTTGAGAAAGGTAGGCATCAAAGCAAGACATGTTAAATCTATCTTTAGTTCCTGTGACTATAGGAACAACCTTGCTAGGTCTGAGTGCATACACAAACTGAACAAGTTCAGTGTAGCTACAGTGATCAGAATATGGCACTATGTACAGATTGGGATTCTTCATCGTATTTTCTGAGCAACCTGAAAAGAATGATCAATTGTTCGGTTTTAAATCAAAGTGCACTAAAGAAGAAGTACAATACTAAAATAAACAGGTCATATTAAAAACAAATAGATTTGCCATTGTGATTGTAAGAAGGCAGTTGTTTTTGTAAGTAAAATAAACGGTATTATTGTCAATTAACTTTTTTTTAAATTTTGTCCTTGCATGCAACTAATTTCTAGGCGTATAAAGCCACTGTGTGCTACAATATGTGACCCTCATTCTTAATGTGCTTAATCATTATAGTCTTTTATAGATATTATTAATTAGGATGGCTGCCGGGTCGTGCGGTTTGAGCGCTGGACTGTCGTTTGAACTTATCGATGGTCCCGGGTTCAAACCTTGCCCGCTCCCATCACCCGTCTTCATGCGGGAGGTTTGGACTAGGAAGTAAACTATCTTCAACTCTGAAGGAACATTCGAAAAATTTACTACATATATATACCAAAAAGGATACAAATTTATTTAATATAAGCAGCATCAGCACAAAAACACACAATGCTAGATGATAAAGATGGTATCTTATTGTAGCAGAAAGCCAACAAAATACACCAGAGGAAATATTGCATTAAAAGATTATCTAAGCCTTTTCTTGACATGTTGAATTACCCAAAGGTTTTAGACTTTGATCTAGATTAATTGGAATTTTAGTAGGCCTAATAGGCCTACATTTTAAAATTTAGTTCTTCAAATCACTTTTTATTTCAAAGAAGAGATCTAAAAGATTACCTAACAATAGTAAAAAAAAAAGTCACTTATATAAAAAAGGTTTTCTGCTCTAATATGTTTTGCACCTTTTTTTTTTTTTTTTTTTAATTCTAAATATAGGTATGTTTAGATTAAGATCATATAAACTAGGCCTATAGGAAAATATTTTTGAAGGCGATTTAGATTACATTCACTGTGACTTGACATTGCTCATAATGTGATGTCAAAGAAAAAAAAAAAGAATAATTGTGTAAGAAAAATATATAAAACAAAGTTGTTGTTTTTTTTATGAATCAAAGAGTTTAAAAATCTATATATATTTATTTCTTATTGACTAGTCTAAATTTAATATAGGCCTACATTGTATATAAAGTTACTGAAGCATTATTACAGTTGTCCTTTAATGAAATCCTCAGTTAAATAATTAAATATATGGCTTAGTGTTTTTCTTCTTCTTACCTTTTTGTTATTGCAAAATAATTTTTTGATGAATCAGCCGGTAATTTTTTTTTCATCCTTAGAAATTTAAAAATAAGAAATTAAGCCTACCTGCAAAAATTGCTGTTGGAATAATGCCGATCGTTGGTGAATGATTGTTCAAATCCCTTAAAGTTTGGTACAACTTTCTCTTAGAAACAACAGTCAATCTAGAGGTTTTCTCACCCATAGAAGTTATAAATACATTGGTTTTAAAGAGTAGATTACACAATTTATATCTTTCACATGAAACTGTAATTGTTTCATTCAAATGGACGCCCAAGCGAACTAGTAGAGTCTCTTTGCCTGTTTTGTCAAGACCAATAGCAACATTATGGCTGGGATGTTTTTGTATTATGTCTAAAATCTGATTAAAGCAATCATCTTGGCTCGGGAAAACACAATGAGGGCTACAGAATGTGTTGTCTAAATAGAGTAAGTCCACTTGCCCAGAAAGTTTCTTTGCCTGTTCAATTATGTCATCAGACAGCTTGAAGTCGCCGGTGTACAGCACATTGCCAAAGCTGCCCTCAAAATACAATATAATAGAACCTGGACAATGGTTGGCATCAAAAGCGGTCACAGTGAAGGTAGAGTTCTGTATGCGAGAAAGAGAGATTGGCACAATCGTGCTCTGGTTCAATGGCAATATATTTATAAGTTCTTTCTTGACCTCAAACCTTTCCACTAACAATTGGGCTATAAGCATGAAAGTAGCGCTATATAAAAGCTATATATATATATATATATATATATTTCTGAACAGTAGACTGGCTTCTGCCATGTTGATGTCAACCCATCAGTATGATCATCGTGAATATGGATTAGGAAATGTACATACATATATGCAGTCTCTTTTTTCCCATTTATCTATTGCTATATGAGTGTTTTGAATTATATGACCATTCATTCTAAAAACCTAAAAAGAAATGCACAAGAAAAAAAAATTCAAATGCAAATATGAAAATATAGATCTATACTTTTTTATGAGATTTAAGCAGTTAATATTTAGAATTACATGTTTAATGTGAGAAAGCGCTCCACGAAATTCTAAAATTAACAAAAATTGATAAATAGCTGTAAGAAAAGTTATATACAATGATCTAAATTGTGAATATGTGTGTTTTATTGTATTAAATTTTGTATCATGAAGTACCGTATGTTCCTAAATATTTTACATTTAAATCTAGTCAATGCAAAGTTCAATAAGGATCAAAACATAAAGTAATTTTTTATTCTTTGATTTTGTTCAAAGCCAAAGTATAATACCTACTTGATATTGACGACATTGTGGCGAACTAGCTGGGTAGTTGAAGGCAACATAGGTGGTATAAAAAAACAAACACAATTCTAAATATCCCTTTCTTTTATTTTATTACCAACACCAAAACCTATCTAGCTAACTTGAACACTCATTTGTACAACTCTGCTGTATGTACATGATCTGCCTCTCATTTACTTGGTCACTCCAACTTTTCTTGTTCATTCACAAATAAATTTATTGTGTAAATACTGATAAACTATATAATTAATATAGGCTATCTTTTTAGGTAAAGTTTTAATCAATGTAATTAACTTAACTCCTTTCAAGTCTTTCTTAATTTATGACAGTAGGCCTTCTGTTATAATCACCTCAAGAAAACAAGTAATATCAACATTGCCCATTTCAATAACTGTTGCCTAATAGATTCCATTTCCAGTAAACAGAAAAAAAAATGAAATTACCAAAAATAAAGGGACAAGGAACACTGAAATTATTAGAAAGACCTCAGTAAAAGGTAAAGAAACTTATTTAAAAAGAAAAAGAAGGCATATTATATCTCTTATCCAAATTATTAAAAAGGATGTATATGAGAGCTTGCGCTCCCAGAGCTAGTTTTATATGCAATTTTAGCTATTTTTTTAAATGTATTTTTGTTGTATAGGTTAGAGCTATTTTTATATATTTTATTTTTATAGGTTAGTGTCAGATTTTATAGTTGTACTTCCGCATATTTATATAGGCTAGTGCGGGATAGCATAAAAGTGATGTACTACATGCTGTCTTAAAACAGTTCAGTGTACAGTTGACCAGTGGTCAGTATAGTATGTCTGTGTGACAGCGGAAGATCTTTGTGGTCTGTCGTCTAATTATTTTATTATTCTGTACCTGGGACGGCCTGCTATTCATACTGCTGTGTTACTGCTGAATATTACTGCTGAAATACATGCTGCTGTATCTAATATTGCTGCTATAATTGCTGTTGTAGATCTATTCTAATTCTAGGGAATCTAGTGCTATTTTCTAATTTTGTTTCTGCTATAAACAGCTATTATTGATAGATCTAGTATTGTTATTGTTGCTGTAGATCTAGACTAGTGTTATTTGGTTTCTTTATTATCGCCTTAGTAAACTTAGTTATATTTATAGTCTGTTTCTCAGTTCTGTTCTTAGTGAATAGTAAGGTACTGAGCCTAAGAATAAGATATTCTTGTTTTAGTGTTAGTGTTATGAGTGTAATTGTAGGATATTGTAGATCTAGACTAGTTTATTTATTGTAGTGAGTTTGTGTAGATCTAGGTCTAGTATAGTAGTTGTCTTGTAGTGATTTAGTTCTCTTTAGTTAGATAGTTGTTTTGATCAGTTTGTGTTAGATAGTTGGTTTGGTTAGTTTGTTGGTGTTTGTAGTGGTGTAGATTTAGAGGGTTTTAGTTAGTATTAGTTGTTTTCGTTGTAGAGAATATATTATTTTTTATTATTGATTTATTTTTTTATGTAAATAAAGTATCTTTTTGTTTTATTTAATTTGAAGTAAAGTTTCGTTATTGCTTCTTGCTTTCATTTAGTTTAGGTTAGTATGTAAAATGTTGTAAAATGTTTTACATATTTCGGATGTTCCTTCAGAGTTGAAGATAGTTTACTTCCTAGTCCAAACCTCCCGCAGGACGACGGGGGATGGGAGCGGGCAGGGTTTGAACCCTCGACCGTCGATAAATCCGAACGACAGTCTAGCGCGCAAACCGCACGACCAGGCAGCCATCCTGGTTACTTAGGCGACTCTAGCCCCTTGGTCACCATACCGAGGTGCACAGATTGAGCCCACCCAGTAGCGCAAACTTCTGCCTACTGTTGGTAAATTTTAATGTTGAGCAGCAGATAATAGGTATCTATCCACTCAGCGCCTGCCTGACCTGCTCACATATATTAAAAGATATTGTTCAATAATTTATTTATTCTAAGCAAGGGAAAAGTTGGAAGTGGTTCCAGTGACATGTCCCTCTTCTATACATGGTTCCAGTGACATGTCCCTCTTCTAGACATGGTTCCAGTGACATGTCCCTCTTCTATACATGGTTCCAGTGACATGTCCCTCTTCTATACATGGTTCCAGTGACATGTCCCTCTTCTATACATGGTTCCAGTGACATGTCCCTCTTCTATACATGGTTCCAGTGACATGTCCCTCTTCTATACATGGTTCCAGTGACATGTCCCTCTTCTATACATGGTTCCAGTGACATGTCCCTCTTCTATACATGGTTCCAGTGACATGTCCCTCTTCTATACATGGTTCCAGTGACATGTCCCTCTTCTATACATGGTTCCAGTGACATGTCCCTCTTCTATACATGGTTCCAGTGACATGTCCCTCTTCTATACATGGTTCCAGTGACATGTCCCTCTTCTATACATGGTTCCAGTGACATGTCCCTCTTCTATACATGGTTCCAGTGACATGTCCCTCTTCTATACATGGTTCCAGTGACATGTCCCTCTTCTATACATGGTTCCAGTGACATGTCCCTCTTCTATACATGGTTCCAGTGACATGTCCCTCTTCTATACATGGTTCCAGTGACATGTCCCTCTTCTATACATGGTTCCAGTGACATGTCCCTCTTCTATACATGGTTGAGACCCTGGCCCTAAATGGACTCTTTTCAAACACTAATTATATATAAAAACTGCCTGGTATTTAAAAAAAACATAAATCATGCAGTTTTCCATAGAGTGGACGGCCCCAGTGTTACATTTTGTCTTAGATATATGACCAGTTAAAGGATCTCTCTAATGTTACATTTTGTCAGATATATAGTTATAGTCATTCCCTTCAATCTTGAAATACTACAGAAGACTCACTATCTGAAATCTTTATAAACCATTAAGATCTACCAGTTTCTTTCTCTGATACCGGCATAAGACATAACTAATAATTCTCAAGCAATTTAAAATCTTTCAGGTTAAAGTTACCTTTGTTTAGCCAAGAGCCAAAGTGCCCAGCATTAGATGAAGCTAAACAGACATGCTTGACAAAGAAGAATTACACTATTACGCACAAAAATAAATTATAAATTACCTTTTTAAAAAATTCTCATTAAATCTATTATATATTGTAGATTATTTTGATAACTAATTGTCATAGATTGTTTGCAGTATTATTTTGAAGAGCTGACTTTGTACGTGGCCAAGAAAAGCATCAAAACAAAAACGTCAATTCCCAGAGACTGCACCTACAAAGCATGACCAGGTTGTAACCAAACATCATTCCGGGTTCAGGTAGGCCTCAACAGCCATACCTTGATGACAAGATCAAAATACAATGTAGGCCATTGGCATAGCGGGGGGGGGGGAGGGGATTCTGTGACTTCTTCTTCTTCGTTATTATTTTACATGTCGTAGGGTTCAGATCAGTAATCCCTTGGGCGTAGCCAGAGGGGTTGGGGTTCACCTCCCGAAATGAAAGTTAGTGTGGTAGCTGCTAGTTCCAGTGCTTGCCTTTCTGCTCTATGGCTGTCTGAGAGATCGTCAGTTGCAATGGACTTTTCCAGTCTTTCTCCATTGGGCCATTCAATTAGTATGCCAGCTCCTCCGTTTGTATTGGATTTTTTGGGAGGATCCGTCTGTGTAAACTCTGACCCATTGGTTGTTGGTGTAATGGGTTCTTAGAAAAGAGTTCACTAATTCCTTGAACTCTGTTTGGTTGTGATCGGATATTTTTGTTACGCTTTCGTTGCTGTCTCTTATAAAAGGGAGAGAACTCTAGTCCCACGGAGGAAAAGCATTATGATGCTTTGTTGACTCAATAGTGATATTTCCTAAGTGGTATTTTTTTTTAAGGTTCTGTGATTCCTGAACAAAAGGAATTCTTTTAAGTCGGTTTTGGGTGCCAGTCTTATTCTGTGACTGATTATTTTGCTTTAATTTTGTGCGAGATTTTAATGTTAAACCATCACCTCCCTCAGCGCAGACAAGTGGGTTTTGAGTTTAAAATCCCCCTCCATGGGGGTTTGAGGTTACCCCCCTCCCTCTTCAACAAAACAAAAAATAATGCAAACGATAAGCACCAAATTCCATGAGCGTAGCCAATGGGGATTTTTTAAAGTCTAAAACCCCTCGCCAACATTTGTTTTACGATAAAACTTAACATCATTATAAGACTAAAGCAAACAACAGTCAACAGATTCTATGAGCGTAACCAAGAGGGGTATCGATTTTACCCCCCCCCCCTCCAGACGGATTTAAGTTAAAACTCCCTCCACTGCCCTCCAGAGGATTTTGAGTTTACCCCCCCCCCCCATTAAAGGGTTTGAAGCTAAAAACCACCTCTTCAATATAAAATTAAAGCAAACTACAGTCACACAATTCTATGAGCGAAACCAAACGGAAGGGGGTGAGTTTAAAACCCCCTCCAGATGCTTTTAAGTTTAAAACCCCCGAACCGAGAGTTTCTAGATTGAAAACAGATCTTTTCAATATTATTGTAAAGCAAACTACAGTCGCCAAATTATATGAGAGTACTTAAAGAGTTTTGATTTTGTTGAAAATAAAATTCAGAGATTTTTTTAGTTTAACACCCCCCCCCCCCCCAGAAATAGATGTTTTTGACGATAAAACTTTCCTTTTCGATATAAAATCTAAAGCAAAGTATAGTCACCAAATTCCATGAGCGTAGCCAAGAGGAGTTATAAATTTCTCGCAGTCGCTGGGCTCCATTTATAAAGTGCAGTGAATGTCAGATTCGGTTTTTGAACTAATTTTTTTTTAATAGCAGGATAATGCACTGTAGAATATGCATTTTTTTTTGTTGTTGTTTTTAAATACCGGAAATAGTACTTAGCGCCGGGACGGATGCCTCTACTAACCTGGGGGAACTCTCAGCTCTCTTCTAGAACCCCTCGCTGGCTAGGGCAGAGGGTATACAGTCTTTCCACTATCTCTAGGAAGATCCTATTCTAGGGTACAATAAACGTCTTTCGAAAGAATAAAAGGTCGGAATATAATAAAGATTAATTACGTGTGTACACAAACACACACATATTTATCGGTTGGCGAAAGTCCCCATCCCCGAAAAAAATCCTGGCTACGCCCATGTTGCCGGCTACAATGGCCCATAATGTCCCGTTAGAAATATAAAAGACATGAGACGATGAAACATAAAATTATTTGATTACACAACTTCGGACCAGGAGCAAACTGGCTAATGCTCGGTGGGCCGGTACCCAAGTAGACAGATTTAAATAAATTAAAGGCCAGTAAGCAAGTTCATAGTATTCTCTTTACAAAAAAAAAATTGAGGGACGGCGCGGAGCGTCGTGATTTGTCTTCATCTTGCCTCTATTAAAACATTTCCTTTTATATTGTTATGTATTTCTCTTTTTCTGGATCAATTTACTGGTAGAGACACAAATAAACACTGCCAAAAACTTGACAATTCAACTTTCAGCTTCATATAACTTTATTGACTATCAACTGCGATTCGTCACTGTAACAAGTTGCATAGAAGACTGTACAATATCTGGTACCGCCTTTACTTTTCCCCAACTAATGTCCGGTACCCATTAGCTCTGGGTGAACTCGGGTGCCCTAAATATCCCGGAAGTAAAAATCACAGTCTTCACCATGATTTAAACCCGGAACCCTGGGTGGGAAATCAAGCGCTTTACCGCTCAGCCACCGCGCCTCCTCGAATGAGATAATGCCAATCCAATGTGAACTTAGGAGACATCCGCAGGAAATAAAGCAAGATGTATTTTCACACAATAGTATTATGCGAGGGACATTCTAGGAAGGCCTACATATTGCGCACGGACGTCTGTAATGGGCGTGAGCTTTTTAACAATATTCTTTGTGTTAAGTAAGACGTCTCTATCACGGACATTTTTTTCACACAAAAGTCGTCACTTTAATGAAGTGCAATAGACGGAAGAAATTCGATCATTCTGAGACAAAAAATAAATCCATAAGAATCACACTATTAACGGAGACGTTTCAAAATGTTTTCTTCAAAACGTTTTGACCCACATTGTTGCATACGTACCTCGCAAAAAGCGGTCTGCATTTAACAAGGTATTATTAGAAGATAAAACGACGTCTCCTACTTAAGATATTTTAATTTTTAAACAATGAATTTTACTTATATTCAGATAAATTACACTGAAAATAAAACATTTTTTTTCGCCGCCCCTTCTCCTTGTTGCTAGTTGGTCATTGGCTTACCATCCAAACAGCTAGCACAACTGAACCAATGTAGGTGTTTTATATTTTTAATAAATAAACTTTAAATAACTTAAACTATTTCTTTTGTGAATGTGAGCTGGCGCTCCTAAATCTATTTTTTTTTTTTTATCTATTTATATCTGTATTTTAATTTTTGTAAACTATCTAGGCTAGTGCTGAGTGCATGCCTGTCTCCCGCCAGCTCTTTAACTTTAAAGTTAGTGTAGATGAGTCATGACCTGGCTCTATAAATAGAACGGATGCTGTAGTGTCTTGTCCCTTTTTCCAGTGTTGACCGCTGGTCAGTGCTTGATTAGCTGGTCTGTGTGACCAAGCAGTGAGTTAGAAAATTATTTTTAGTGTTGTTCCTGTGTGGACTGCCTGCTATAATACCTGCCTGTCTGCTGTAGTTCTGCTTTACTGTAGTAGCTTACTGTTTAGTGTAGTTGTAGATTTAGCAACATAGATCCAGAGGGTTTTGGTTAGTGGAGTTGTTAGGTTCAGTTAATTAGGGTTCATTAGTTGTTTAGTAGTATGTATATTTATTTTATTACTGTTTTTTGTATCATGTAAATAAAGTGTATATAAGTTCTTTTTATAATTTTAGTTGGCTGTTTTATTTTTAGTTAGCTAGATTAGTGCAGTTTAGTTTAATTGTGATGTCTGGTTGCTTAGGCGACTACTCTAGCCCCTTGGTCGCAGACTGAGGTGCACAGATTGGGCCCACCCAGTAAAGCTACCACCTGCCTACTGTTTATAAATGAACAAATGTTGAGCAGCAGAGAACAAAAAGGCCTCACTCAGTAGCGCCACTCCTGACCTGCTCACATGAATATAAACTCAATATAACTAGCCTATTATTACAATATTTCAGATTTAACTTGAGTTAGAGATATACTATTTGAAATAGACTGATATTTAACTTGAGTTAGAGATATACTATTTGAAATAGACTGATATTTAACTTGAGTTAGAGATATACTATTTGAAATAGACTGATATTTAACTTGAGTTAGAGATATACTATTTGAAATAGACTGATATTTAACTTGAGTTAGAGATATACTATTTGAAATAGACTGATATTTAACTTGAGTTAGAGATATACTATTTGAAATAGACTGATAGGCCTATTTAACTTGAGTTAGAGATATACTATTTGAAATAGACTGATATTTAAACGAAATCTAGTGCACCATAAACAACGTTATTACTCTTTCATGTCTCAAGATTATCTAATGTTTCACATTTGCATTACGTTTCATGTCTCAAGATTATCTAATGGTTCACATTTGCATTACGCTAATTTCATCATCCTCAATGCATAATGACCAATCAATCGCTTAATCTCTTCTTACTGCCACCTAGGAAACAAGCACACTCTATAACACCCCTTTTTGTCAGGAAGTTGCAAATGAACTTAATGTAGATCTACATCTACATTCTATAATCGGCCAAAAATATTCTACTCTCAATTAACAGCCATTTCAAATAAAAGTGACAATGTTTTAAAATTGACTTTGTAATTACAAGATCTAGATCTACTTACAGGGCGGGCTATTCGACTCGAAACAAATATTACAAACAACCCGCGAAAATTCAAGACCAGGAAAGAGTCGGCACCTATGGAAAAAACCCGTGGGAATCCCTCGCGCGCCTTCTTTTTTTCTATCTTTTTAAAGTTTCCAAAATAACTTTTATTGTACGAATATCGTCTCTCCCCTCTCTCTCCCCCCCCCCCCCCCAGTTTTCAAAGGATGGTGATCAGAATTTAAACCAAAAATTAAACAAAAAAGAGAGAAATCTTGGAATAATAATTTGGCCGCCCCCTACATTCGGCCGCCTGCGTTCAATGCACACATTGCACAATAGGTAGCGGCGGCCCTGGTCATGGGCCAAGTAAGGTATGCATATCGTGTAGGCCTACACGGCGCGCCGAGCCTGCTATACGTGGCCGAGGGCAGCGCTAACCATGGGGAGTTTGCCTCATATTCCTATAGGCCTACTGTAACCGCCACGTTCCGTGAAGGGACCGCCACTCCAGGTAACGAGACACTGATGTCGGTCCCTTGGTGGAACGGTGTGGCGGACTTTTTGGACTGGGTTGCTGGCTTTTGTTCCATGCCCACCCCAAGTAAGATAAAAATAAATTTTAAAAAAGCTCACACAGGACAGGGTATCCTGCCGGGGCCTTAGATGTTTCCACGGAGGCGACATAGACTGAATCCTCCGGGCGACTCGCTCCAGAATCTGAGTGATGTATTCGATCCATAGACTCTAGATTATAGATCTATATAATCTATGGTTCGATCGGTTCCATGGTTGGATAACGAAAGAAAAGTAGAAATATATTATAGTTCAGTGCAAATAGAAAAGTGCCGCTCATTTTTGTTTATCTATAACTTTATGTCATTTTATGCCGAGCTGTTTTGTTGTAGTAACTGTCATGGCGAAGTAAATTGTAAAATGGTCTGATAGATCTATGATATTCTATGTTTATAAAAGCGTCTTAGTTATTACAGCTAATCGGATCTAAGGTGTTAATTGAATTTAAAATGACTGATGCAACCTTTAATAAATCTGGCACAAAACTCACGAATGAAGAAGTCGTACTAGTTTGTCGAGCGCTAAAGGCAAATCAAATGCGTTTGTTATGTCTTCGTGAATGCAAACTAGGGAAAAAAGACTTCCAAAGTATTTTAAAATGTATAGGCTCCTGCCAGTCACTTCAACAGCTGACTTTAAATGTAGGCATCATAAACAATTTAGAACAAGTTGAGCTTTTGGCTAAATGTATTTATAAAAATACATCCTTAACTGGACTACAGTAAGTTTAGGCTTAAATCATATAATAATATAATATAGAGACAATTATTAGGAAGTAAGTTTATTGTAATAAAATAACACACACACACACACACAAATATTCAGTAGATCCATGATCTATCTCAGTTATGCACTAAGGTCCCAATTATTTTGCTATGTTTATTTATTTTGTTTGTTTTACATGTTTTGGATGTTCCTTCAGAGTTGATAATTTACTTTTGAGTCCAAACCTCCCGCAGGACGATGGGGGATAGCAGTGGGTATGGTATGAACCAGTAACCATTGACAGGTCCGAATGACATTCAGCGTGCATATATAACCGTACGACCAGGCAGCCACCTATAATATTGTCTTTTTAACTATTAAAGTATATATGTTATGTAGAAATAATTCTTCTTTTAGAAGTATCTAGACTTTTTTTTAGAGCTATGATGCTGAAATTTCTTTAGCATCAGTTGCTAACTTTTAAAAAAATAACAGATTCTTTTAGTTATGTATTTTCTTTACTATGTTATAGTTTATAATAGTTAATTCAAATTTTTTTTGTCGCCTTATGCAATGCAAGTTATAGATCTACTTTCAGCTGTTAAATTTACACTTAAATATATTTTTAAAATCATGTAATTTTGTTTTCTCTTTAATTTAACTTAGCTACTTCCTTTTATACAGCATTCATGGTAGTGAACTAGGGGATGTTGGTTTGCAAGTCCTAGGAAGGGCATTAAGCTTTCATCCAGGCATTGTTTCATTAGACCTGGGAGACTGCCAGCTAAGTGACATGTCTATTGATGTCCTGTATTCACTGTTACTGCCTACCAACAACAGGCCAGGTGTGTTAAAAATATCGGCATTTGACTGACTGTGATTAATTGTTTCAATTGTTTTAATTTGTTTGGTGTTAACAGTAAATGAACATTAACATAAATATTATGTATTAATACTTAAGAGATTTGTCTTTAAATCACCTCTTTTATTCAACAGGAATAACAGAATTAACACTGAGTGATAATCCCAGAATAAGTGCATTAGGGTGGACTCAATTATCAATGTGCCTTGCAAATTGCAGCTCGCTCAAGTGGCTATTTTTAGATTACAATCCTCTTGGTGACTACTCAGCTAGCTGTATATTGACTGGCATTGCTGCTAGCCAGTCAGTAGAATTATTAGACATGGAAGGATGCGGCCTTACTGAACACACTGGGCAGGTTTGTTAGTTGCTATTTTTTTCTCTCACTGACAAGTATTATCATGATAATAGTCTATTTGAAATTGAGGAAAATAACTCTCCACTTCTTTATTGATCTATTTTTTTTTTATTTAAAAAAAATAAAGGTAGAGTTTTAAAAAATAATTATTAAAGAAAAAAACAACTATTTATGTTGTTTATTTTAAAGCTGAAGCAAGAGTCCATACTCATAATTTAGTTTTAAAGTAACTTAGAGAGGATGACTGCCTGGTCATTTGATATGCACTTTGGACTCAATGATCCTAATTTTGACCTCTGCATACATCAACTGCTATCTGTCAGGAGCTTTGGACCAAGAAGTAATAATCTTCATTTCTGAAGGACACCTGAAACTAATTAAACAAACAAGTGAAACAACGGAATATTTAGTATGCTTTTTACACAGTCTTAGGGATGGTTTCAAATTTAATTACTGCTTGCCGTTATTCTTTGTCATTCATTATAAGATTTAGAGTATGAAATGATGTTCTTTTTTTTCATTCACTCAAACCTTTGAGCAGGGCCGGTCTTAGGTCACTGCAACCTATGCGGTTGCAGTGGGCCCAGCGCTTTCATAGGCCCCGTGCTAATTCTAGGTGTAATCATTAAATTGCAAAATATATACGAAAAATTCCTGGAAATCTCCTGAACTTATTAAAATCTCCTGAAAAATAGACTAAATTGTCATTTGTGGGTTTCGTTCTTTGCAGAAAACGCCAATCCTAGGCGCGATAAAAGAAAAAAAGGCATAGTCAGCTTTCATGTAATAAAGTTTAATAATCGGGTGAATTTTCACCTTAATCGGAAGTTCCAATATTTTGTTTATTTTTATAGTCATTGGCATATAAATATGTCATAGGTTCGTAAAGTAAAGTTAATTTGATCACAATTTTGTACTTAGTAATAAATGAATAAAATTCAAAATTTTGTTTCTAATACAAAATCTTAATTTTCACTTTTTATCCTTATTCCCACCCAGACTAGGCCCCGAAAATAAATGTTTCACCTTAATCGGAAGTTCCAATATTTTGTTTATTTTTATAGTCATTGGCATATAAATATGTCATAGGTTGCAAGGTTCGTAAAGTAAAGTTAATTTGATCGCAATTTTGTACTTAGTAATAAATGAATAAAATTCAAAATCTTAATTTTCACTTTTTATCCTTATTCCCACACAGACTAGGCCCCGCATAATCAGTTTTGCATAGGGCCCCGCAACTGTTAGGACCGGCCCTGCCTTTGAGAATAAAGAAAAGTTATTGTTTTTTAAACCAAAAAAGATCAACATCTGATTGTTTTCTAATTTTTGTATTAATTTTTTTTAAACTGGAAAATAAATGTTTCTTAATGTTTTCGGATTATTAACGATAATATTTTATTGAAACCAGGTGCTATTACATTTGGTGCAAAACCATCTTGGCAGTTTAAGCAGAATTAAGCTGACTAACAACAGAATACGTAAAATAACAGTTCATGCCATTAAGAAACATCTCAGTGAAAATCATCTGGATGATTCAGATACAGCTTCTTCCATCACTTATGAAGATCTTTTTGCTTCATCTGAGGTATTGTTCTTTTTTTTTTTTTTTTTTTTTTGCTAAGCCATATTTTTTCACCACATTTTGTATGTGCCAAGATAAATTGTATTCTGGGGATTTCCTAATGATGATATTTTTTACATACATCTCAAGGGTTTATAGTTAAGTACTCCTACTAGTCTGCTAGCCTATTTTCCACCGTTCACAAAGCTCCAAAATGTAGTAGCTGTGCTCCTTATTTAAGCTACTCTTTTAAATCTTTACATTCTAGTTTCAAGTCTTCAGAAGTTCTATAATTTCTCAATGCAGCATAATAATTTTAATAACTATATAGTAATTATGTTGTTAGGAACTCCAGGGATTAGCATTTGTAACTATTTAAGTATGTTATGTAGAAATAAATTCTTTCTTTAGAAGTATCTAGACTTTTGTTAGAGCTATGATGCTGAAATTTCTTTTGCTAAATTTTTTTCCCCATCAACACCTTTTTTAAAAAAAACAGATTCTTTGAGTTATAGCTCACAATACAACTTTAACTCAACTGAGAATTCTGAAACTACCAAAAATTATTTTTTTCAGTCATCACGCTACAGAAAACAGCGCTCCTCATCTTTATCCTCATCATCTTCCTCTTCTTCATCATCATCCTCCTCCTCCTCACATTCCTCAAGCTCTAGCTGCAGCAGCAGTTCAAAAACTAACTCAGACAGTTCTGACAATGACGAAACAGTTAGGCCAAAGGGCAAGAAGGACAAGAAGAATGTGAAAACAAAAGTGAAAGCAAAAATTGAGAAGACACTTACGCAAGACTTGGGCAGCCAACAAGAAGAGACCAAAAGTAAGAAAGGCACTAAGTCTAAAGATGAAAAAAAGAAGAAAGACAAATCTAAGAGTTCTGAGAAAGAGGAAGGAGACAGAAAGAAATCTAAAAAAAATAAAAGTGATAGTACTGAGGCAGATAATCAAGAGAGGAAAAGTAACAAGAACAAAGGATCAAAAGACCTTGATAGTGCTAAAGAAACAAAAAAGAAAGAAAAGAAAAAAGAGAAAGATATAGAAGATAAGAAGAAAATCAAAGAAGATAAAAAGGATGACAGCAAAGGAGACAAGAAAAAGAAGAAAGAAGGGCAGAAAAAGACCAAGGGGTCTGACGATGAAGAACATAATGAAACTGAGGATAGTTTTGGTGAAGAATTAAATGAGGTACCTGTGTTTTATAAATAGAAAATTGAGATGTACATTATATACAAACAGTTACATCATGTATAAAAAATATAAACAAATAACTTTTATAATATAACCTTATAGTATAACAGTATAGGATAGTTTTGAGAAGATAGTATTTATCAATGTATTTTTACAAATTCATTGTTGATAAATGTCTAATGACACAATGCCTGCTACTTCAACAACCAAGAACACCACACTATTTTTTTTTGTGGCACATACTACAGAAGAGCCTACATGTCACTGCTACATGTCAAATGTAAATATTATTTTTTTAAGACTATCATGTTACATAGATATTTGTGACTTTTATACTCCATTTGAATTTGTTAACATTGTCTCCAAACTATGAATTAATTTATCGCAAAGTTTTTATAGGCTTCATATAATGTTGTGACAATAGTATTTGCACTGAAATGTATATAAATCAAAAGAGATAATAATAGGTTGTTTCATTTTTAGAATGAAACACCAGATTGCTGATCTAGCTATAAATGAATAATTAGTATAATAAATTAGAACATGGAATGGTTTATTTGGTGAACAGAATAGGGAGATATTGATAAGCTTTGTATTTTAAAAAGCATATAATCATTTTGTTCACTTTTAGGCACTGCAGACTACAATTTCTAAAGATCTTTGGCTTGTAGCACAAAGGAATTTTTTTTTTAGTTGGCAACATTGATGTTTCAATGTAGCAGCCAGTAGCTTTATTAGTGTGTCTGGTCTCTACTCATTGATAGTCGATGTTTATATTTTTCAACATAATATTTGTGTTAATTAGTGTATTATAAAATGAATATCTTGTCTCAATTATGTTCTGTTCTTATTGACTTAAAGAAGAAATGTAAAACACTTAAAAAGTGGATGTGAACCCCTTCAGGTGGTTTTTATGCAAGTCAACTTTGATGACTGGTAAGAATTTTAGTCCCTTTTTCAAAAAAATAAAGTTCCCTTTTTAGACCATATGATCTGTAGGGCAGAAGATCTGTTCCTGTGGTCCACAGTTAATGAGGGTGTCATGTGGCCTTACAATGACCAATCACCTTTACGTTTCCCCAATTAATATCAGGTACCCATTAGAGCTGGGTGGACTCAGAGACACCTTAAAGATCTCAAAATTAAAAATCCCAGTCTTAACCAGGATTTGAACCTGGGACCCCTCAGTTCAGAAGCCAAGTGCTTTACCACTCCGCCAAAAGCTCCTCTTTTAGTACCTTATAATAATAATAATATAGTCTGCAATTATACTAAAACTAAAACTTGAGTCCTTCACACTGAACCCTTGATTGGAGTTTCTTTGGGTGACAATGTAAAGACAGTGTTCCCTTTACTCTCTCTTACTAGACTATAGTTTTTTATTGTTTCTATGCCATGCTCTAACAGCACTTTGTATACTTGGTATATCAGTGATAAGTGATGTATGACATACTTAAATATACATCTGAGTGCCAAACTTTACATTTTTAGCTCAATAAATTATTTACTTTGTAATTTTGTTCTTAGTCTTTTAAATGTTACAATTTAACTTTATGAATGTCAATATGAACCATGTTCTGATTGGATGTGTTTCAAGGTATTAACATTACACATTAAAGCATTTTTAGTTTATCTTGGCCAAATTAAAAACAGTGTTGGAAACACCATCACTACTTTCGTAATACATATATAATGCAGTCTTTTTAAAGTTAATAAATATTGTTTAGGAATATATATATATATATATTATAAAAGCTTGTATTTTGTTTTTAAACTCACATTCACATAAAATATTTTTTTTAAATATTACATGATTTGAAAACCTTACAACGTGGAATGTTTAGCAATAAAATATGTACAGTTGAAATTATTCCTTGATGTATAAACAATATTTATCTTTAACTTAGAGATTTTTGAAAACATGGGTCAAGGGTGTCTCTGTAGAGTTACTATGCTCTGTGCAAAAACTAATTATTCATTAGGAGACCAGTTTTCAAATGTGTATAAACTTTTGATATTAAGAAAAACCAAAAAGCATATTCATAGTATATCAACAAGTAATCTACCAAAACTGGAAATGCAAATGTTTTCAATATTACTTTATTTCAGTCAAAATTCAGTTACACAAAAGACAAAGTGACCATCTTCAATGTCAAGCACACATTTGATAACAAATTTGTTGGTATTAATAATAATATTTTTTATTTAATAAAATTTCTAATAAATCTTTTTTTTTCCCATTTCTCTAGATATATTGAAAACTATAGACTATTACATTTACATATTACAGCTACTAATTTTTATACATAAAACTATTACATTAATTTGCAAATAATACTGAATAGTTTACAACCTGTACAATATATATATATATGAATAGACATGTTTGATGATGTGTTTTTGTCTAGCTATTTTTAATCATATAGACTTTAAGCATATCGGCTACAAATTTTGATACTTTGTTAACTGTAAATCAAAGACACAATGTTTTTTCCTAAATTTTGTGACTCACTGGAAAGTCATTAATGAATCTGTTTATATTAGTATGCTGACCTTCAATCATCTTCATAATCTTTGATAATTTGGCCAAACCCTGTCACTGACACACATCATTCTTACTGAATTCACTAAAACAAAATGCCCATATTCATCCAATTCAAATTAAGAATAAATAACATTTAATAATCAAATTTTAGTTTGCGAGGTGTCATGAATTCCCTAGCTAACTCATCTGTGATAGTCTTCCTCTTGTCTTGTATCCCTGCCACTATTTGCTGCAAGACAGTGATGAGCTCCTTCTTAAGATGACCAGTCAGTAGTTCACCACTGGTGTAATCCTAACAGGACAACAAAAGAGATGATGTTCATTAACTATGAATACATGTCTAATTAAAAGGCTATTCCTTTAAAAAGTTTGGGACAAATCTATATATATTTCTTGTAGGCTTGTCTACATTATGATTGTTATAGAGTGTGTTTGTGTTTCTATGGTGACGGTGGGAAGAGTTTAGCGACTGATTGTGAATGATACAACATAGGTGGCATTGTCATTATCTGATCTAAGGGGAGACTAATTCCAGAACCTGAGACTGAAAGGTCGTGCTATTGTAGTGAATTAGATTTTGTTAAGAAATATTATTACTTAAGTCTAGTACATTTTTTTAATGTTATATCAACTTTGTTTTTTGGCTATATTATAAAGTTCTATTTAGTACTGTTCACAAGGAAGTTATTCAAGCTATTTAAGTTTTATTAGTTAAGATAGATTGCACCTACGACATTTAAGTTGTCTACCAGCAGTTTGGTGCTACAAGTCAACAACCAGTAACAACAATGATACTATTGTGTAGGTATACAAGTCAACAACCAGTAACAACAATGATACTATTGTGTAGGTATACAAGTCAACAACCAGTAACAACAATGATACTATTGTGTAGGTATACAAGTCAACAACCAGTAACAACAATGATACTATTGTGTAAGTATACAAGTCAACAACCAGTAACAACAATGATACTATTGTGTAAGTCTACCTGTCTTATTTTCTCCAGCTTTTCTCCATCCTCAAGGAAAAACTTTAAATACTGATAGGAAACATCAACATCACAGTTGCCTCCCTTCTCTCTATGCTCTTCCACAGTTGCCTGGCCTCCAGAGAAAGCATATTTATTCACCTAAAAAAAATCACAAGCTGTATTCAAAACACGTACTTCCTAAGGTCATAATAGCTTGATAATTAAGACATACAAATTTCAAAGTTTGTTAATTAACACTAAAACACTATGGCTATATCACATAGTTCTCAGGGCTTGCAAAACCTTCCTTCAGGGAACAGTATCAGGAAAAAGAAGAGGCATACAAAGAAAGCGATGGGAAGACATAAAAGAATGGACAGGCCTATCATTGAAAAAGATTCTATCAAAACAAAAGACAGAATACAGAAAGATGGTCAACAGATCTTGTGAGGTGCCCCAATACCCAACACACTAAGGGATGGGTGAAGGTGAAATAAAGGCTTTCATACAATAATATTATTACATTTTGAAACATAATTACATAACCTAAAGCAACTTATTCCATCAACGGAAATGAAGAGCTCATTAAATGCTGTGGGGAAGTTTTGTATACACACAGATTTAATGAAAACGATCTTTTAGCTTTCTCAACATAAAAAAATTAACTTTCCAATAATTTTTCTGAGCTTACTTTGTTTTTAATTTGATTGGGAGTATCAGTCAGCAAGATGCAGGAGTTGGGATCGCTGGCGGACATTTTTGATGTAGCTCCTTGTAAGGCTGGGAAGAATACAGAGTGCAATAAAGCTGGCTTTGGGAGATTTATTCTAGGGGCTACATCTCTTGTCATTCGAAAGTAGGGATCCTGTGAAGGTGAAAAATATCAATATAACACTTAACTTTACAGTTTTAATAGGAACAAAAAAAACATTAAAAAAATACTTTAAAAAATCTATGATCCTATCATTTATCTGGACCAGTTGGGAAAATGGAAAGGGGGGGGGGGGTAAAGAAAGGGTTATCTGGATGAATTTTACCATAATTGGTTTTTAACAGCATTAAAAAAAAAAGAGGAGGAAACAACCTGAATTCAAACTCTTGATCACACCTCTTCGGGGCCAATGAGCTTACCACTCTACTAGTGAGGTACGTGACTACAGAAGATAGTATAGTTATATATTGTTTGTTACAATTTAGAGCAGCGACCTATCAAGGGGACTAATTCAGCTTATTCACTTCAGTCAAGTACAATTTCTTTCGCTCGTTCAAGATACCAAAACAAAATAATTAATTACCAATAGTTAATCAACTAATTGTTTAATTTTTTAAATTGATTCTTGTGTTGTCAGGTAAAAGAAAAAATTGTGCAAAATTTCAGCTTGATCCGAGATTGGGTGTCGGAGAAATAAACTTTTTACCAGACCAATGAGTTGATTTAAGCTTTGTAAAAATAAAATAAAAAATAATATAATAAAGAATAAACTATTAGTGGTCCTTAACTTTTATGCTGCTATTTCAAAGAAAAAAAAGTGAATATTAATCATGGATTATGAATATACACATTTCTTCTAAATTTGTCATAAAAATGATAACAAAATGAAAAAAAAAATTACCTGGTCAATAGCACAAGGAATAAGACAAGGTATATTCCTTCTGCCTTTAAAAATGTGTGGAAATGCAGTGCTAAAACTTGGTGCAGCTTGAATGGCAGGAAATGATATTTTACCTATACAATCACTTTCCCCAAAACCAAAAATACCTTTCACTTGATTGAATGTTACATGTTTTTGAATCTGGACAATTAATTTGTAGAAATCTGGACACTGCCTAAAATATAAAATCAAAGAGAATTAGTAGTTTAGGCCTATTGTATAAATAAAAGAAATTGTGAATGACAGGGAAGCCACTTTTGTCTTACTAATGGGAGTCATGGGTGTAAAAATAACCATGAAACAAAAGCTGTATTAAAAAAAACTAATTAAGAGCATTGAACTGGTTCTATTTAAATTGATTAATCCTTACAAATAAGACAAATTTCTTAACAGTGCTGATAGTTGTTTTTTTTTACATATAATAGATTTAAAGAAAATATTGTATTATTACATTTTGCATACCCTATATAATTAAAATCGCAGAAGATAAAGGTCTTATCAATATCAAAACCTAGTGATATAATGTCTTTCACATTCTCCAGAGCCACTCTCTGGACCTCATCAATAGAGATATCTTTCCACAAATACTTCTCATCATCAGTCATCTGAATGACCAATGGTACATCAAATGTTTCCTGCAGCCATCTAAAAAGAGAGTGTGTCATTTAATTTATATGTAGAAATGTTGTTTATTTCATATTAAGTTCATAAGGTTTATGTATTATTAATTTTTAGTAAAATCCTAATTTAAAAAATATTGAACTTTAAACAAAGACTAACAAGCTGAATAAATGGGTTGTAGATTCCTCCACTGCAGAAAACAAACCATAATTCAACTTAGAAAAAAACATAACAAAAATTGATGGAAATTAAAAATTTAACCTCACTTAGTGAAAATAAATGGGATAAGATGCCCCATGTGCATTGATTCTGATGATGGTCCCCTGCCAGTGTACAGGTAAAAAGGTTTCTTCTGTTCATACAAGTCTAAAATTTTATGCATCTCTCTGAAATGTTCAAAAGACACATAATATAATTGAAAATCCCATATAACTAAAAATACATTAAATTATAAAATACCTAACTAAAATAGCAACAATGTAGTTATTTTTAATGCAGATTTAAATGTTGATAAAATCAATTTCAATCAATTGCTTTAAATCATCTCAAACTTGTCATAAATTATTTTCATTCAATGTATTTCTTCTACCCATTATGAAATTTACTAGTATTACTATTATCAAAAAGGCATTGCTTTCTGTGTAAGAAATGTAGCTAGAACCAGATGTGATTTATACATGCTGCTGCACTGACCCAAATAAAACACTGACCCGCATGGATCACTCTTATGGACCGTTTCTGCATGTTTCTGATGTAACCATGAGTAAAGGTGGGTCAATTATTTTGTTGTGTACGCTGAAGAGATTCTAACGAAATCCCAAAGTTCAAATAAATAGGAGTGTGAAAGTTGAAGAGAGGAGAGAATAAATAAGAGATGTGACAGCAAGATGTGAATTTTTTTTTCTATTTTGTTTAAATTGTTCAATATATTATTATTTCATTTGTATTTCTACATACATATACACTGAAGCTGAAAGCTGTGTATATTACTAAATAAACGTTATTTTCAGTTTTGATTTTAAAAAAAGTTTGTTCAAGTTTTCAGAATTGAATACATCTACACTTGTTCAGTTTTACTAACTGGAAGAGAGCTCTTACTAAGCAACAACTGAATACTTCAACAATCACTGAAAGTTCTCTTACCATCAGCTGCACATTCTTGAGTGCTAATTTCATTTGTATCTCAAAGGTATATATTGTAGTCTTAAAAAAAGTTTTCCAGATGTCTCTTTCTGTATATCACTAGAATTAGTCTTTAGATTGCTTCTTAGGATCACCTCACATACATTTTCCCCCCTCCTAATAGTTAATATTCTAAATTCTATTATAAAATATTCAAATATCAAGCATAGTAAAATATCCCAGCCCCAAAACCTACAAATACTATGTGACTAATAAAATCACTAACCTATGTGAGAAAAAAATGCCACGTTTTAGGAAGTGGTGAGCTTGTTTTCCTGTCACTTTTTCAATTCTATCAATCAATTCAGAATCAATCGCGCTGCTGCCAAATCTATCTGAAGAAAAGTATGCTATTCTTGAAATGAATGTTAAGCACAAGTTTACTTATTTTTATATATATATATATATATATATATATATATATATATATATATATATATATATATATATATATTACTTCAAACAAATAGTGCTATAAAATTTACACCACCAAAAAATCCTTAAAATTGCTTTTGAACATACCTATCAATTTGGCATAGTCTACCCCAGTGGCAGAAGCAGATTGTACATTCCATGGATCAACAAAGTCTTCTTTGTTTTCATTTTCCTCATGATTTAAAGCCACAGAGGCAAGCATTTCACTGTTTTCATCTGCCATATTTCTGTAATAAAAAAAAAAGCTGTCCACCAACAAATTTTCCTAAAAGCATACATCCTATTTAGTTGAAGACATTCACTATATCTGTATCTCAACTAGATCTAGAGGATATAAAGTCAGAATTTTACTAGGACTTTCATTAGCGTTAATATGTTATTAGTACTTCATTCACTCTAACATAGGTGTGGAATTGTATGCAGAACATTTTCTTCAAATTGTACTTTGTGAGATGAATACCTCTCACTGAGTCAACTGTGCAAAAAAATCTTTCCGTCCTGCAAATGATTTCAAATTACAGTACTTGTTGACATCTATAACCCTTTTCTTAAGTACTGTATGCATGACAATATATCATCAAATCAATTGTAATGTCTTTTAATGTATTTTAAAAAATACATCCCTCAAAGTAAGCCATTCATTTTTTCTAATATTCAATGCACATTTTACATTTAGATTGTTTATCACACATGCCTTACGTTTGTCTTTAACTCTTTGTAGCTTTCTTAACAGTTTTTTTTCTTAAGTTCTTTCACTTTCAATCAAAGAAAACTTTCACTTTACCCTTTTGCAGACTTTGCTTTGTTGAATGAAAAGTACTGCAAACCACTAGACCTTTCTACTCTTCTATGGCTGAAAAGCTGGCATCAGTGAATTAACTAAAAAAATTCTTGATTCACATTGGTGGCTGATCTATGCTCAGAAAGTATGGCTTCAGTGCAAAAAATAGCTGGAGCATACTGTCAATTTCCAGAAATAAGCAAAGTAAACTAGTTTTGCTGTGGTTTAGTAACTGCTGATAAGTAATAAGAAATAAATGACAGAAATCTTTCAGTATAAATTTATAAAAAAATAGTATGCGCAAAGTATAAATAGAAAAATAGTTAACACTTTTTGCACAATAGTTTCAGCATCTACAGGCAGCAAATCTGTACTATGTTGCATACAGTTGTAAAGAAAATGTGATATTGTTAACTTAAGCTGAGTTTTCAACAGTGAAAACAAATTCTTGCTTTGTTTTCTGCGGATGTCTCCAAAGTTCACAGTGGCTTGGCATTATCTCCTACGAACGCAACACACTTGGATGACAAACTGTATTTCTCAATAGTTTCTAAAAGTACAATACTACTACTGGAAATAGTTTCTCTGCACCATGGCTACTTGCAACTGTAAAGACTCCAAAAAGAGCTATTGCTACTTAACTCCTGTAGTAATCTTGCAACAGTGTGAGAAACAATGACATTGTTTACAATTGCCTGTTTTTATTCTGGCTCATGCAATGTTATTAGCAGTTTCCAAATCTTCAATCATCTTCCATATTAGACAAGCATGTAGTACAGTCTCTCAGCTTATAAGATTGATGATGTGTGACAGTGTGATAAGTTAATGTTGCTTCGGCAGTACAAGCCTTCATGGATTTCAAAGAGTGTTTCGGTTGAAAAAAAGTTGTAACGTTTGCAGAAGAAGCACATTTTTTGTTAGAATATGATGCTTATCGCTAGCAACATGATGTTCTAAAACAGCGCTAACTTTATTAGCATTGGAAATGTACGAATCACAAACAACACACTTAGCTTCATTTTTCATATATATCACCAAACCATTGATACATAGTTTTCATTTGTTCAGAGAATATATAGAGACTTATATTTATATAATAAGTCTTAGGCTAAGTAAAGTAGGTTAAAGAATAGTTTAGTACTAGATCTAGATCTACTATCAGAGTCCAGACAATCTACTATCTAGCTAGCTGCTAGATCTTTAGACTATATAGATCTAGAATCTAGATACTATAATATACAATTTATACAAAAGACTTTAGTTGACTATAGACTCAACTGTCAACTGACTATGTTCCTGTTTGATCGAAGGCTGATGGGCATATCATAATAAGCTTCCAAACATCTTGAGAAAGACATTCCAATTACATTTATACTGTTAGCTGTTAAATAAAATTTAAAAAGGAATTGTCCCAACGAATAATAATGAATTTAACTCATTCTCCTTCATTGGACAAGGCAAAATTGTAATAAGAAATATTATTGGAGGGAAAGGGGAAGACAGTCATGAAAAGAATTATTTATAAGCATCTATGAGAGAGAGAGAGGAGAGAGAGAGAGAGGCAATAGACTATAAATACATATTGCAGAAGTGAATCTACTTCTTTTATTACAATCTAAATAATTTTTAATTAACACAGATATAATTTATTAGCAATTACATAGTGGAGTTCAGTGACAGTGCTCAGTGTCCAATGAAAGGGAAAGCACAAAAACTGCGTTCAGAGTAGGAGCATGAAGTGACCCAATTTATTTTAATATAAAATCCTGACTATGAGTGGTAATAAAAAGAAACACAGCTATTTTTATTGTCCATTAGTTGAAGATTCAGTTTTTTTGTAAGTTAAACCTTCACCAAATAAAAAAATAAAATAAAAATTTGACCTAGTTCCCGTAAGTCGGTGTTCAGATATAAGAATCTACTATATAATATAATATATATATATTATATAATTACTAGATTAACTAGATCTAGTAGACTATGAGTAGTATGAGATGAGTAGAAATTCATTCATAGTAGGCTACTAGATCTAGCTAGATCTACTATCATTATCATCATACACTGATACAGATTAAAAAGATTATGATTAAGAGTATCACTATCACTAATATCAGTATCAGTTACTAGAGTCTATGACTCGAGTATGGCCCGGCAGTATGGGGAGTATCATATCATATGAGATTCAGATTGCCCTGCCTAGCCTCTAGTTCGAACGTCTAGAATGTAGGGTACCATCAACTATGTGAGACGTCTATCTTAGTTAATCTAGTCTAAACTAAGTCTATCTAAATCTACTGAATCATGAATGAATAATGATGAGTGAATCTGATCTATTACTCACATTAGTATTATCTGTATCAATGTATCATGATTATTCATGATCATCTATCCCTGCTATGGCTAGTATAGTCACTATCTATAGATTATAGATAAAGTAAGTATAAATTTACCTCCTTCAAAGTTAGATCTAGACTAGATCTGGATCTAGGTTAAGAACTTCCGAGCAAAACAAGACAATATTGATCACTTAATTTGTTTATAATTTTGTCAACTTCTAACGATGACGAAACAGAGCTGTAACTGTAACACATCACAGCAGACTCATTGAACGGACTGCACATGTGTCATGCACTGACCTAGATATGAAAATGAACACCTTTTTCATAGCACCCTGATTACCAGGACAATAGATTTGAATGTGATACATATATCTATATTTGTAGACTTCTTAAATTTCTAGCCTAAGTAAATAGGTAATTTGGAGTCTAGATATATGAATTACGATGTAGTAGTGAAACTGACTTATAAACATCTAGAGTCTAGAGATCTACATCACTTCTAAAACTTGAGGGCCTGGGGGTTATTGTAGTTATATCTTTATGCCTCTGTGAAGTCTGTGATGTAGATTATTGAAGTATACTATTATTGCTATGCTCAGGTACCATATATCATATATGGGCCCACTACTACGGTACTGAACATTAGAATAGGATTTGAAACTAGAGCCTACATGTAGATATATTTATTAAAGTAGAGTTGTCGCAAAATAGAGTCGAGAGGTTTATATCTGAAATTAATCAATAGTCCTACTCACATTTTCATTTTTACTAGACTAGAGTAGCAGCATTTAAAAATCCCTATAAACTTCAGGTCAGAGACTTAACAAAGTTGATCATAGCAATATTACATAAAGCAAATATAAGAACATACTTCAATAAAATATTAAGTTAATATTCAGACACAAAGATAAAGGAACAACTTAATTATTATTCCATATGCTAGCACACATTTGTATAAATATTTTTTTTCCCCATAGACTGACGTGATGTTTGAGCTATTTCAATGCCTTATATAATTTTTTTCTAAGCTAATTTCTTAAAAAATTAAGTCATTGAATCATAATCTTTAATTCTTTTAATTTACTTTTTCGCCATTGTTTTTTTTTTATTATTATTATTATTTTTAATGATTTTGTGTAATGTTTGACATTTTTAAGCATACAAAACTAGACCATTAGTTTATTGTGCAAAAGTTTGATTTTATTGTTAATATTTATGTTAAAAAATATTTAATTTACTAAGATGTTTGTATTAATTAATGTTTCAGAACATAAATAAGATTTTATTTGTTTCAGAACATAAATAAGATTTTTTTTGCTATAGTAGGCTACAGTGATCCCTATAACCTTTTACTGCCTGTAGGAGACATTTAAATTTCCAACATGTATAAAGCACCCCATCACCACAAAAATCATTGAGTCCAATGGAACCAATATTCTATATATTGTGTGCAGAAGTTTAAGGCTTATGATAGCGTCATATCTCAAGGACCAGGAATGGCCCACAGCTTGTATTTTGAACATCACTTTTAAAGAATATTTTATATTTTCGAAAATCACCATATGAAGTTCCCCACATAACTTTAAATAAATCCTATTATCTCATTAAGGGTAGCAATATATTCTCTGAAAATCAACGCAAACTATTTGAATGAATAATATTTTGAATTTTATTTTCAGTACCCGGTAACATTAAATAGACTGTATACAGAGCCATCTGAAAGCAACGGTCCATTATTTATTTAATGATTATGTCTCAATAAAAAAATTAAGCTTTGAAAATCTACATATTTATCCACATTTAGTGTTTTATTAAGCAAATAAAAAAGTTATAGCTAGTATAATTGAGGCAATATATCAAAAGAGCAAAATAAAACAAGTTGACGTTTTTAGATCTAAGTTACAAAATAGGTTACATTCAAAGCAAATAACATTAACATAATTTTAATTTTTTAAATGATGAACATACAAATATGTGTCTTAATCAAAGGTTGAAAAATAATTTAATAAATTAGATAATATACATAATTAAATCTCATATCTTCAATCATTCAAGAGTTGAGAAATAGGTTTTTTAATAATGAGCAATAAATTATCACAAGTTGAGATTCAAATACAATTTTGGAGATTTTTTTAAAATGTAAGTTACAAAATTTATTTTAGCCCTTATCATTGTTAATAATGAATTTATGGTAGGCTACATACTTAAAAGAAATTTAAAAAAAATGGTTCTAATAGATTGTCAAATAAAATGTAGATACACATTTATTGTGTATAACCATTTTTTTTATTATTATTTTAAAAAATCTTAGTATGGATTGAAATTATTAAATGCATGATTAGTAAATGATTACAATCAAAATGTGGTTCTAAAGTAGGTTAAATCTGTGTATGAAATAGGAAACAAAAATTTACAAACACTTTAGTAAGTAAATTTTAATTTCCTTGGTGTCATAAAATTCTGTGCCATTGTGTCTGTTACAGTTTTTCTTCTCTCCTGGATGTCGCCAACTATTTTCTGCAATACAACTATAAGCTCTTTTTTTATGCCAGATGTAAGAAGCTTGCCACTTGTGTAATCCTGCAAACATACAGTAAACCAGTGTAAATATGCGTGCATCAGAGTATTGCAACAAAAATTATATAAATTGAATCAACTATTCATGTCAGTACAGTCAGGGTGATAATATCATGGTAAAAGTTTTAACATTGTCTAAAGGTTTCAGCCGAGTGGACTTAAAAACTAAAATTGCATTTATATATATTTACAGATTGTGCTGCACAGATATTTTCACCAACCTTATAATGTTTGTACCTTAAATGGGGGCATTTGGTACTCTTTTGCTATGTTTTATGTGCAACTAGCTCAAAGAATTTCCAAGAATGTATGTGAGAATGTACTTTGCATGCTAAAAATATTATTGCATACTAAAGAAATCATTTAAAAAAAATGTTTCTCTAGTAAAAGGAGGAGGGCAAAGTCAAAGGACTTTTTTTTACCAACCTTATAAAGGTTTTTACCATTTTTACCCTAAATGGGAGTGTACTGTGCTCCTTATGCAACATGAATGCTATTTAAAACAGAATGTACTGAGCATGCTTAAGATATTATTGCATACTGGTACTACAGAAATCTAATTTTAAAAAAAAGGCATGCAATGTCACAGCTCTATTGCAAGATTTTACAATTTAAAATCCAAGGAAATCATTTTATTTGTAAGTTTCATTTTAGTTTAATGTTTTAAATCACAAACCTGTCTTATTTGTTCTAGTTTCTCATCATCGTCCATGAAGAATTTCAAATACTGGTAAGATACATCAATGTCACAATTACCGCCCTTTTCTCTGTGCTCTCTTTCTGTTTCCCGTCCACCAGAAAAAGCATACTTGGTTATCTAGGAAGAATTATAAGCATGAATGTTAACTGTTTTAAAGTCAAACACATTTTTATAAGAATTATTAATATATAATTACATTTAGAATTAAACTTTATTTATACTGAAGAGTAAATATTGATCTGCATGAAGTAGCTACAATAATTATAATTTAATGTTTTATCTTAGCTGCAGAAAAAATATATAAATGAATTTTAATTTAAAAGGCCAGTACTTTGTGCAAGGTAGTTTTTTATTTATTATTGTTCCAACGAAATAATGTATTTTGATATTTACTTTTTCAGCAATTCTATCCGATGTATCTGAAAGAAAGATGGATGAGTTGGGATCACTTGCTGACATTTTTGAAGTGGCTCCTTGCAGTGCAGGAAAAAATATAGAATGTAAGAGAGCTGGTTTATGCAGTTTCAGTTTTGGCGCCACATCTCTTGTCATTCTGAAGTAGGGATCCTAAATATGGAGTAACAAAACAAAAAAAAATTTACAGCTCGACCATGAAATATTGAAAAGTAAAATACACATTTTATCCATTTTCAGTCTATCATCATAATCATCATCATCAAACTCCATTAGAGTAAGGGCTTGAGAGGCTCAAATCCTCTCTTGCAAACGCCCTGGACAGAAACCCTGCTGTCTTGCGTAGTGTATAAATGTCGCCATACAGGTCGAGAATTTGGGTTTCCCAGACCTATCGAGACGGAGATCAGCAAGTCTGGGGCAGTCAAACAGAATATGAGGCACGGTTTCCTCTTCTTCCCCGCAGCGGGGGCACTGTGAATCAAAATTTGGCCATAGCCACGAGAAATATGAGCCAACAGGACAGTGGCCTGTCCTGCACTGTGCTATAATAGCTTGCTCAGGCCTGGACAGCCTCCACCACAGGGAAGTGCGGTCAGGGCACCTCATGCGCTCCCAGACTCCACGGGCTTTTTGGGACTTGTCCCAGCACTCAAACCACTTTTCCATTTCTGTTTTTTGTATTATAGTCAGGGCTTGATGAAAGCTTACAGCCTGATCAGTGGGTGGAATTTGCCCTCCCTGGTGGGCCAAAGAGTCTGCGATTGTGTTGCCAGTCACACCTATGTGACTCGGTACCCACTGCATTATTACAGGGGTGCCATAGCGTTGTTTGATGTTATGTGAAGCCATGATGACAGTGTTGATATTGGGGGGCCATGGTCCGGGGCTTTGCAAAGCATGTAGTACAGATTTTGAGTCAGTGACCACAACAATCTGTGTTGCCCTCAAATGTCCCTCGCCGAGTTGAGAGTCAATGACTTTTAAGGCTTCACAGACTGCCATGGTCTCCACATCAAAACTGCAAACACTACCACATGGTCCAAAGATTTTGACTGTGTAATAGCCAAGAAAGTCGATGTAGGCTCCATAGCCTGCTCTTCCAGAATCTATTGATGCCGACCCATCAGTGTATGCAAAAATAGCACTGGGCTTGAAGGTATTAATGGTCTCCAGAGCTAGGATTTGAAGGTCGTTAGATGAACAGCTTTGCTTAGTGGCATTAGGGTCTACTAATTTCAAGCGTATGTCTGGGGTTGTTGGGCGACACCAAGGGGGAAGGGGATGAAAGCGTTGAATGTATTGTCGGTTGGTGGAGAGGCCAGCTTCATCAGATAGTCTAGTGGCATGATGCATAAAAGACTGCATCTGGATACGTCTTCTGCATCTCCAACCATCCACTAGTTTTCTAGCTGGGAGGTATTCATCCAGCCTTTTATACCGCTCATAGCAGGTCAGTACTGACCTTTCCCTCCTAAGGTCTATAATATATTGAAAAGATTTTTTTCTAAAATATGATTAGCACAAAAATACAAAGATCTGTTCATGTTTCTTTTTTTCTTATCTTATAAAATAAAGACTTTACTTCAAAAAAGATGATTATGTCCTACACGTCATGCATCTAGTCATGCATGTTAACCAATGACTTAAATTCTGCCAAGTCATTGGTTTTCCTGGTTGGCTCAGGCAACCCATATATATATATATATATATATTCTTCTGAGAAATATAGGCCTATGGTTTCTTTTTATCTGCTCAACATTGGGGGATTTGCTGACAATGGGACAGCGAACGCGATCTAGTTTTCTCATATATGCTAGATATCAGTAAAATCCACTCCCACTGTGAATTATGTTGTACTAAGTTTAATCTTTCATTTATATAAACAGTGGTTCTTTCGCTATGTGTCCAGATATCGTTAAAATAGTAATGTCAACGACACTAAATCGAATTCACTGTTGCCAACTAGATAAAAAATACAAAAGGAAGAGCTTAGAAAATTGAATTCTGCAGTAGGCTACTACAAAATGCACACAAATAATTAAAGAGCTTAAAAAAAAAAAAGCTAATCAGCACTTCCTTTATTTTGTAGCCTATATCCAATGGGCCTACACAAAAAAGCTAGCTATTCATTGATTGGCATTCATGTTTGAAAAGCTCCAATTGTGCAGAATTTCATAAACCGACAGAGTAACTATTTTGGAAAGAGATTAAATTTAGTGCCGATGATTTATACGAAACTACGGCGTTAGCACTTCGTTCAATTACAGACGTTTGTGTGCTGCATGTGTCTCGAAGTCTCATACTTCAGTTCAGGGTTGCCCCTTGTCTACATCTTGAAGTCAATTCATCCTACTTCATTTATTAGACCTGCTCTATATGTTTATTGTGATGAAGTGTGCTCTAGAGATGTCGCAAAATACATTTCTGCAGCTCAGAATGTAAGAAATCGCAAGGCACCAAGCCAAGTCATTCCTTCATCCTTTATTAGGCTGGGTGAATTAGCCTACTAATAAAAGATTTTTTTTTTAAACGCAACGCTGTCGTAGCCCATTTTAAATAGTCTATCTCGCATTCCATGGAGTGTTTGTGTGTGTGTGTGTGTGTTTCTGATGTAACCATGAGTAAAACTAGGTGGATAGTTAGGTCGTATGGGCTGATTAGATTCTGATGTAGTCGAAGGTATATAGTGTGAAAGTTGAAGTAGAGAAAAAGCTGGAGGCGAATGACAGAAAGACGCATTTGGTTTAAAGTATTATTTCACTTGTGTTTCTACTTTTTACATAGATCTACACTCAATTTAAAAGCTGTGTATAGGGCCTATACTATTAATAAAAAGGTTATTTTTCTTTTAGAAGTTTGCTCAAGTCTTATTCGTGTTCAGCCACAAGGGCTACAACCTTACGACCGTGTATCAACACCAATCAGTCAATGAACTTGGTTGTTTTGTTGTTTTACAATTTATGCATAAAGATCTTTACCTGATCTATTGCACATGGGATCAAACAGGGCAAGTTGGATTTCTCCCCGAAGATGTGTGGGAAAGCCGAGCTAAAACTAGGTGCAGCTTGAACGGCTGGGAAGGCGATTTGTCCAATGTTGTCGCTTTCGGTCATGCCAAAAATACCTTTGATCTGATTAAATGTGACATGTTTCTGAATCTGAACAATAAGCTTGTAGAAGTCTGAGCATTGCCTGAAAACAAAGCAGTTTGTGAGAAATTTCGGACGTCAAGTTAAAGTCTGAACTAGTTTTGCCCAAAAAGGGTCTGAGATAAATAAATTAAAAAAAAACAACATTTGAAGTCTGAACCAACTTAGTCCTAGATAACATTGAGTAAAATAGAATTAAGATAGGCCTACTCTTGAGTATCGACCGATAAATTAGAATTATCGAGTGCAAGAGATGCATTCTTGTTTTTAAAGAATTTAAATCATAGTGATCAAAACTTAGTTGTGTCTTTTTTTTTTAAAGTCTTTTATTGTTGATGGGTTTTTATAAGTGCATCACTTTCAATTGTCTTTTATTGTTGATGGGTTTTTATAAGTGCATCACTTTCAATTGTCTTTTATTGTTGATGGGTTTTTATAAGTGCATCACTTTCAATTGTCTTTTATTGTTGATGGGTTTTTATAAGTAGGCTACATCACTTTCAATTGTCTTTTATTGTTGATGGGTTTTTATAAGTGCATCACTTTCAATTGTCTTTTATTGTTGATGGGTTTTTATAAGTGCATCACTTTCAATTGTCTTTTATTGTTGATGGGTTTTTATAAGTAGGCTACATCACTTTCAATTGTCTTTTATTGTTGATGGGTTTTTATAAGTGCATCACTTTCAATTGTCTTTTATTGTTGATGGGTTTTTATAAGTGCATCACTTTCAATTGTCTTTTATTGTTGATGGGTTTTTATAAGTAGGCTACATCACTTTCAATTGTCTTTTATTGTTGATGGGTTTTTATAAGTGCATCACTTTCAATTGTCTTTTATTGTTGATGGGTTTTTATAAGTGCATCACTTTCAATTGTCTTTTATTGTTGATGGGTTTTTATAAGTAGGCTACATCACTTTCAATTGTCTTTTATTGTTGATGGGTTTTTATAAGTGCATCACTTTCAATTGTCTTTTATTGTTGATGGGTTTTTATAAGTGCATCACTTTCAATTGTCTTTTATTGTTGATGGGTTTTTATAAGTAGGCTACATCACTTTCAATTGTCTTTTATTGTTGATGGGTTTTTATAAGTGCATCACTTTCAATTGTCTTTTATTGTTGATGGGTTTTTATAAGTAGGCTACATCACTTTCAATTGTCTTTTATTGTTGATGGGTTTTTATAAGTGCATCACTTTCAATTGTCTTTTATTGTTGATGGGTTTTTATAAGTAGGCTACATCACTTTCAATTGTCTTTTATTGTTGATGGGTTTTTATAAGTGCATCACTTTCAATTGTCTTTTATTGTTGATGGGTTTTTATAAGTAGGCTACATCACTTTCAATTGTCTTTTATTGTTGATGGGTTTTTATAAGTACATCACTTTCAATTGTCTTTTATTGTTGATGGGTTTTTATAAGTACATCACTTTCAATTGTCTTTTATTGTTGATGGGTTTTTATAAGTACATCACTTTCAATTGTATTATGAGTTACGTTGTGTAAAATTAATCATGCTAGACATTTTAAAAATGTGTAGAGTGTATATTAAACTACTGAAAAATCTAATTCAAGACTTCGCGTGCACCCTGAGAGATGACACAGCAAGCGCCTTTTATGTAATTAGCAAAATAATCAAGTCTTTTTATGACTGAATGGAATCAAAAATATGGACAACTCTTATCCCAGCAGTCATCATATGTTGGGTTCTTTTACATCCAAGGGGTAAGCGAATAGAACTATTAAGGCTCTAAACGTTGACCAACTATATCTTCTTATGTTGATTTGACCTCTTTGTTACTCTGAAAATCTTTTCATCATAAGTAGGCTAAAAAGCCACATAACTACAAGGATTTGAACCAATTACTTTTTTCTGACGTTGTACCACTTAAATACCATATCATGTTATTACAATATTAAAGTAAAGTTCCCTTTCAGACCTTGCGATCATCTGTTTCTGTGGCCTACGGTTAACAATGGCGTCATGTGGCCATTACAATGACCAACTGTCTGGGTGTATTCTGAGGCGTCCTTAAGATCCCAAAAATAAAAATTCCAGGATTTGAAATATTACAATATTGCTTGATATGAAATTGTAAGTCTTTGGGAGGTAGTGTTTTTTTTTTAATTGACATTATTTAGATTATATCTGGAAATATTTTATGTACGGTATGCCCTTTTTTTTATTTAAACATGTGACTTCGCTAGCAAAGTATTTTGTAAGGGAGAGAAGCAAAACATCAGATTCTATTGGCCTGAACAAATTATTTTGTAAGGGAGAGAAGCAAAACATCAGATTCTATTGGCCTGAACAAATTATTTTGTAAGGGAGAGAAGCAACACATCAGATTCTATTGGCCTGAACAAAGTATTTTGGAAGGGAGAGAAGCAACACTTTAGATTATTTTGACCAGAACACAGTGTTTTGGAAGGGAGAGAAGCAACACACTTCAGATTCTATTGGCCTGAACAAAGTGACACTTTACCCCATGTACGTGAAGTCTGTGAAGATGAATGTCTTGTCCACGTCAAAGCCCAGAGAAATGATATCTTTTACATTCTCATATGTTATCCTCTCCATCTCTTGTAGCGTGAAATCTCTAAAGAGAAACTTTTCATCATCAGTCACTTGGATCACCAGCGGCACATCGAATGTGTCCTGTAGCCACCTAAATATATATATTTAACAGTGAGCTGTCTTCATTGGTACAAAATGATACATCTTATCACATTAAAAAATTTGTTGATGTCTTAAAAGAATTTAAAAAGTTCTTACATGTAGTTCTATACTCCTATGCGTAAATATTTTTAAAGTCATTAACTAAATAATAATGAGATCTGCCCAGGTATTAAAGTCTCATAAAGTCGTAGTTCGCAAAGAAATATAAATGAGATTTAAAATAGAATAGTGAATGCTCTTCAAAATGCTACAGATCTATAACCTATTCAATGAACCCGGGCGCTAATCGGGAAGAGAAGGGAGTGAACTCTATAATCCAGCATAATGGCTCACTCATTCACAGCCTACAAGTACACCAGTGTTATGATCAGTCAGTAGATCATGAACATTTAAAAATGTGTATTTCACGATATAGACAATGTCCATCTTATTATTTATCAGAAATTATCCAATGACATCTAAACTACTACGATTAGTATATAGAAAGTTTTCTTGTTTTGTGGAAAATTGTTAACATTAAACCTCCTCAGCAAATGTCAAGAACTCAGTACGCTTTTAACTGTAATGTTCTATAAAGTACATCTTCAACAACGCTAGACATTCTGTTTGTCAGATAAACAGCCATCAGCTGTCTTGAAGCTGAAAATATGTAGCCTATATTTTGCTGACCTACTTAGTAAAGATAAATGGTACAAGATGTCCCATATGCATAGCCTCTGAGGAGGGTCCTCTGCCAGTGTATAAGTAGAAAGGTTTCTTCTGTTCATAGAGGTCCAGAATATGGTTCATTTCTCTACATTACAAAAAAAGATACATGTAACTTCAAATGAGATCGTAAAATCAATTGTCTGATTTGTTTTTTAAAAGCAAGTGTTTAGTATTTAAGCCTATTGTATCAAAAACTATTTTTAATTAAGATAAATTATAAGATTTAACAAATATGTATATCCAGTCACCTATGAGAGAAAAAAATCCCACGCCTGAGAAAGTGGTGCGCTTTTTTCCCTGTTACTTTTTCAAACCTTTCGATGAGTTGTGGGTCAATTTTGAAGCTGCCAAACTGATCTACAAAACAACAAAACGAAGTTAAATAATTATATCATTACCCACCGTTACAATTGTAATTTAAAGAACTAGCATTACCCTCCGGCTACACCCGTTGTTTTATTCCTTAATACATTACAATATACTCTTGTTTAAAAATTCCAAGATATCTGGAAGCCATTTTTTTTATTCGAGCATTTTCCTTGTTACCTGCCAAAAAGTGAAGCGACAACTGTTGGCCCAATTAGAGCCAAGTTTTTTCAACACTTCTCCATACATACTCTTGGCCACACACACATAACTCCTCCCCCTATACCCAACTCCTGATACTCGGTGCTTCGCTGTGTTGAAATAGTTGACATGCATTACATCGGTTTTTTTGTTTTGCCTACCCCCCCCCCCTCCACACACACACATAACTCCTCCCCCTATACAAATTTTTTGTCCGCATTATTTGGCCTCTCATAGTCAATTCTACTATCCCTTATCTCCACCCACAACAAAAACTCAAGAGAAAAATAAACACTCCTGAATACATTTCATTTCGTTTTTATAATTTTGTATACACAAACATGCAGCTTTTTTTTTTTTTTGGGGGGGGGGGAGGGGGAGAAGTATCAAATTGCTTTTATATGTATAAATTGTCTACAATGGCTAGTGGATTTATTTATTTTTGTTGTTGTTATTGTTGTTAATGTTTTTAATTAAACTATGGTTTGTATTGTTCAATATGAACTAGCTGCAGGTAGAGGTCATCACGTAAACCCGGGGGCTGACAGGTCAGCGTGTTTTCTCTGGAATGTATACGTTTTATATATAGTTCGAGTTGGTCATGTGATCATTGTAAATAGAAACGCGACAGAGACTGTAAGATTCCGGCATGTTCTAGCTAGAAGCTTGTTTGGACCTTGTCATAAACTAGAGAGGGAATATGTGCAAGCACAGTCGTTGCAGTAGTCTTGCAGTAGCCTCTTCGTTACACTTGAAGTGGCATGTACGGCTCGGTACAGTTGAGAGTCGGTAGAGTAACAGAGTATACGGCTCGATGCAGTTGAGAGACGGTAGAGTTGATGAGCACGGCTCGGTACAGTTGAGAGTCGGTAGAGTTTATAAGTACGGCTCGGTGCAGTTGAGAGTCGGTAGAGTTGATGAGTACGGCTCGGTACAGTTGAGAGTCGGTAGAGTTGATGAGTACGGCTCGGTACAGTTGAGAGTCGGTAGAGTTGATGAGTAGGCCTACGACTCGGAACATTTGAGAGTCGGTAGAATTGATGAGTACGACTCGGAACAGTTGAGAAGAGCAGAATACGGCTCGATACAGATGAGAAAAGTTAAGTGCAAAAAAGTGCATTGAATTGCAGAACGTACATTGAATGCATCGAATTACAGAGAGGTGCATTGAAATGCAGCAAAATTCAAAGAAGCCTAGTGCATTGCAGTTCAGCGAAGTGCATTGACGTGCAGAGAAGTGTATTGAAGTGCAGCAAAGTGCTCTGATGTGCAGAAAGGTGCATTTAAAGTGCAGCTAAGTGCTCTGATGTGCTGAAAGGTGCATTTAAAGTGCAGCTAAATTCGTTGAAGTGCATTGAAATGCAGCGAAGTGCATTGACGTGCAGAGAAGCGCAATGAAGTGCATTGAAGTGAATAAGCGAAGTAAGTGCAGATATTGTACGCTGCTTGTGTACACTGAAAAATCTATAATATTTTTACTAAATAATGTAATCGGAAAGTGTAATTGAAGTTGTCATGTTCTTTGCATTAATTTCATTTGTGTTTTTTACAAGTACAGTAAGCAAAAAGAAGATAAATAAGTAACAGTATTTATTATTTATAAATAGATGTCAAAAGATATACTGCGGCCATTTTGGAGAAATAAATAAATATAAAATCAAGGTTTCAAACAAAGCTCGCGCTTTTTTCGCGAATTTCTGCACTTTGAGTGCGTTATATGAAAACCGTTTTTTTTTCATTGTGTAATTCGCATCCTTGCCATTCGGTCACTATAAGCCCTTTGTATATATTACTTACCTATTAATTTCTCATAGTCGATACCGCTAGCTTTGCCAGCTTGGACTACCCATGGTGTCACAGTATCCTGAACTTCGTGAGAATCAGTCATTTTGTATTTATGTTGATAGAGAGACGCAGATTACAAATGTCTTAAATCCTAAACAAAAAAACAAAACAAAAAAAAAATATAATTAAATTCATTAAATAGTTTTTATATAAGCCTACTGATCTGTTTCACTGATCTAGACTAACACTTTTCAAACTTTTAAAAAGAGCAATACAAATCGATCTAGTAGCCTATCTCTCAGCAGAATGTAAATCTGCCCCAATATCCTACAAATGCAGCATAGAGCTTATCATTGCACTTAGCAATAAATATTAGTCCAACATTTAAAAAAAAACAGCTTAGTAAAAGACTTGTCAATATTTAACTTCACTAGAGTGATAGGCCGACGTTATCGTAATATATATTTACAGGGCTTTTTGTGACGGTACGCACCTGTTCAGCGTACCGGCACCTATTTGAATGTGAGGAAAAAAATATATTACTTTTCTTGTATTTTAACGTATATTAGTAATTTATTAGTAATAGTTAAAAGTTAGGCAATCAATCACTGAGTACTGGCACCTATTTGTTTTTACAAAAAAAAAGCAATATATATATATATATATATATATATATATATATATCATGAAAACAAAACAATGGCAGACATGAGCAGGGGCGGACTGGTTATATGGGCATTCGGGCAAATGCCCGGTGGGCCAGTAAGACCACCTAAAGGACATCATGAATGCCACGTACTATAGAACGTATTAAATTGTTAAACGTTTTATCATATCCTCTTGTAAAAGGGGCCCTCTGAGCGTCGCGTTTAAAAATAAATCTTTTAGACTTTACAGTGTAATGCTAATTTAATCTAACACTTAGAAATGACTGGGCCGATTTTAGCACCCAGTTCGCCCCTGGACATGAGTATGACGTAATGGCACAGTAATGCCTATGATACCCTGTAACGTCATTGTATGAATCATGAATGTAACACAGATCTACAATTAAATTAAAATACACTTAATTCTATTAATCTTAGATAACTTCTTACTTGAGAACAAAAATACAAGGGATCCACTCAAGTGAATTCAGATGTGACAATTTTAGTCCCGGTATATATAAATAATGAATATAATTTTCTCTTGTTTTGTCTTTTATATCGGAATGCGAAGACAGACAGCTCCTAAGAAAATGCATTGGGCTTCCGTCATTTCTTGGGAAAACAAGAACTTATTTTCCCGCTTTAAAATGTAATCCTTTATCGGAAAAAAAGTCAAGAAACCAATGTGATCATAAATTAAAACGTAAAAAAAAAAAAAAAAAAACCTGTGAGGGGAGTGCGATAACAGAAATCAATACGACTTCTAGATATTCTTCAGTTTAGACCAACAACTAAGTAGTGGTAGTTAGTAGCAGAATCGTGGATCCAATGTAATGTAAGCCCTGTTAGTGGAAAGATTTATTTTGTCCCATTTCCACAATTTCTGCCTCCGGTTTATTCACAAATACAAACACATATTTTTTGTTCTCTCTCTCTCTCTTTCTCAATCTTGCTTTGATTTCTATCACGTTGTTGACAAAGTGTTACAAAAAAAAAAAAAAAAAAAAAAACTAAGAGAAAACTTCACTTCAAATGAAAAAAAGGTTTTTAAAAAATTTTTTAAAAAGGCATGCATTTTTTAATCCACTGGCCTAGATTCTTTATATAGCTTTTCCGAGCAAAAATAATTATAATATAATAAGAAGACTAGTTTTCTAGATCTGGATTTTTATTATATTTTTTAAATTATTTCATTTTTTTTTTTTTTGCTCATTCTTAGAAATGAACTAGACTAATTTCCTGGAATTTCTTATCTATATATATAGTAGATTCTTATATTAGGCACACCGTATTCGGGAACTAGGTCAAATTTTTATTTTATTTTTTTATTTGGTGACGGTTTAACTTACAAAAAAGCTGAAAGCAGATTCTTATTCTGCAACTAAAGGACTATAAAAATAGCTGTGTTTCTTTGAATTACCACTCATAGTCAAGATTTTATTTTAAAATAAATCAGGTCACTTCATGCTCCTATAATAAACGCAGTTTTTGTGCTTTCTCCTTCAGCACACATCGAGCACCGTTAAGAAACACCACTATGTTATTGCTAATAAATTATATCTGTGTTAATTAAAAATTATTTAGATTGTATTAAAAGAAGTAGATTCACTTCTGCAATATGTATTTATAGTATATTGCCTCTCTCTCTCTCTCTCTAGATATATATATATATATATATGCCTACCTATATAATCTATGTGTAGAAACAGAAATAAACTATATAATTATAGATCTATAAATTAATTATTATAATTCAACAAACATGATATTTTAGACTAGGCTACATGTATTCTCTGTCTCTTTCTTTTAATTCACATCCAAGGACCCTCTTCTTTTCATAATTTGGATGTTCGTTTTGTTACATCCCCTCCCTCCCATAGATGCTTATAATTCTTTTCATGACTCTCTCCCCCTTCCCTCCATTGCCTGTATGATAGGTTGTGACACTACACGCTTAGTGTATACCTCTCCTCACCACCAGCGCTCGCCTGGCGTGATCACCTGCAGTGGGCATGGTCTCTGGCTTCAAATTAGCAGCCCGCACTTTTTCTTTCATTCATAAATTATATATTCTAGATTTCTCGATCTAGGTCACATTTATTTATTGAAAAAAATCATAGATTTATTAATCCCAATAATATTTCTTATTACGATTTTGCCTTGTGCACTATAGGAGAATGTGTTTAATTCATCATTATTCATTGAAACACCTCCTTTTTAAATTTTATTTAACAGCTAACAGTATGAATGTGATTGGAATGTCTTTCTAAAGATGTTTGAAAGCTTATTTTGATAGATCCACCAGCCTACGATCAAACAGGCTCATAATATAGTCTTCATCCCTTATATGGGTATGAATTGCCGGGGGAGGTTTAAACAATAGCTTTACATACTTGGTTACCGAGAATCTAAAAAACTGCCATCTGCTTTGGAAAAGCGGAACAAAAATACAGGAACTTATCTAAAATTGGACATGCACTGTCCCGAAACATCGTTTTTAGCTCCAAACATAAAAACAAATTAATTATAAACAAAAAAAGCGACGTGTTTCTTAAAGGAGAATGCGATGAGCTGTGCCTAATATAAGAAGCTACTATATAGAATGTAGGTAATATGCTAGTCATAGTAAATGATAATAGTAAATTTAAAAGACAAAAGTAATTTTATTCTAGATTCTAGGTCTATTCTGAGTATTCTATATCGAGACGAAAGATTACCGACCTAAACTCCTAAATAAATCATCTATTTCACCAGATCTATAGATCTAGGTCTAGATAGAATCATAGATCATGACTTTTTTTTAGCCAACTATATCGCAATAATATTAATAATAATATTAAGTCTTACCGTTAAGTCTAAGTAGAGAAGATAGATCTAGATCTAGATCTAGTACTCTAGGTTACACTAGGTAATTTCATTATTAAGTTAAGACACAGTCACAGTGTTGTGTTAGTTAGTGTGTAGACTTAAGACTAGTTTTAAATTTAAGTTTAATAATAACATTAACAGTTATTTGAGTTATATATAAGTTAGTAGTTGGCCTGTCACAATTTAAGTGACTTTGAATAGTTTTAAGTTTTAGCGTAGTCAGTGTCACGTTTACTACTTTTACTTTATTATTTAAAATTAATAAAATTATTGTCACAATAACACATTCATTGAATTCAGAATTCTTGATCTAGATAGTAGATCTAATTACTAAATGACTAATTCTACTCTAGATAGATCTAGAATAATCTAGATCTATAGTAGCTTCTTATATAAGGCACAGCTGATCAAATTCTCCATTAAGAAACACGTCCCTTTTTCTGTTTATAATTCATTTGTTTTATGTTTGGAGCTAAAAACGACGTTTCGGGACACCGCATGTCCAATTTTAGTTAAGTTCCTGTATTTTTGTTCCGCTTTTCCAAAGCAGATGGCAGTTTTTTAGATTCTCGGTAACCAAGTATGTAAAGCTATTGTTTTAACCTCCCCCAGCAATTCATACCCATATAAGGGATGAAGGCTATATTATTAGCCTGTTTGATCGTAGGCTGATGGATATATCAAAATAAGCTTCCAAACATCTTAAGAAAGACATTTCAATCACATTCATACTGTTAGCTGTTAAATAAAATTAAAAAAGAAGGTGTTTCAACGATAATAATGAAATTTAACACATTCTCCTATAGTGCACAAGGCAAAATCGTAATAAGAAATATTATTGGGATTAATAAATCAATGAATAAACGTGACCTAGATCGAGATATCTAGAATATATAATTTATGAATGAAAGAAAAAGTGTGGGCTGCTAATTTGAAGCCAGAGACCATGCCCACAGCAGGTGATCACGCCAGATGAGCTGGCGGTGAGGAGAGGTATACACTAAGCGTGTAGTGTCACAAACTATCAAACAGGCAGTGGAGGGAAGGGGGAGAGAGTCATGAAAAGAATTATAAGCATCTAAGGGAGGGAGGGGATGTTAAGGTGTAACAAAACGAACATCCAAATTATGAAAAGAAGAGGTTCCTTGGATGGGAATTAAAAGAAAGAGAGAGAGAGAGAATACATGTAGCCTAGTTGAAAATATCATGTTTATTAAATTATGATAATTAATTTATAGATCTATAATTTATATAGATTTATGTCTGTCTGTTTCTACACATAGATTATATAGGTAGGCATATATAAATAAATAAACTATAAACGATATATGTAGGCTATATATATAGAGAGAGGCAATATACCGGTACTATAAATACATATTGCAGAAGTGAATCTACTTCTTTTAATACAATCTAAATAATTTTTTATTAACACAGATATAATTTATTAGCAATAACATAGTGGTGTTTCTTAACAGTGCTCAATGTGCGCTAAAGGAGAAAGCACAAAAACTGCGTTTAGTATAGGAGCATGAGGTGACCTAATTTATTTTAAAATAAAATCTTGACTTTGAGTAGTAATTCAAAGAAACACAGCTATTTTTATAGTCCTTTAGTTGCAGAATAAGAATCTGCTTTCAGTTTTTTTGTAAGTTAATCCGTCACCAAATAAAAAAAATTTTTTAAAAATGTGACCTAGTTCCCGAATACGGTGTGCCTTATATAAGAATCTACTATATATTATAAATGAACTTCAAGTATTGAAGTAAAAGTAATGATTTATGAAGTAACCAAGAAAAGTAGATCTAAAACTAAATAAAAGTTCCAAGCTGCTCAGGCTCATCATCAAGTTCAACTAAATAAAAATGTGAAAAGACAAAACAGTACTCAGTACTAAAGACAAAAGTCACAAACATTTTTTTAACTAGAATCTAGAAAGAGCTAATTGGCTAATGGTTTTAATGAACACAGCTTTTTAATTGCTTCATCATGTGCAAAAAGCAAATTATGTATAATGATGCATTTGATAATTTTTATGAATATGATGACGGTACGTGACGTTTTGGCGTGAGCCGTTTTGGCGCGAGATATCATTTGACAATAATTTAATAAGCACATAGCTTTTATAACAATGTTTATTTCACTCTACCATAATATTGTATGTATAGTATGAATTCTAACACCATTCAGCCTATTTATTTATTAGCGAGTGTTTGGTATGTATAGCTGGAGATACCATACAGTCATTAAGTAAACCAATGTTAATGTAAACAAATAATTGCATCAATTTTTAGTCTATCATCGTTTCATTTTTTTTTTTTTTTTTTTTTTTAATTTTAAAGTAATATCTTATAAAACTTTTTTGAAATATTTATTAAGAGGCACACTTTCTTAATAAACACAAATACACAAGCCAAAATGTTTATTAAAGAAAATGATATGAAACACAAACACACATTTACATTTAGTACAAAATATGTCTTAACACAAACACTCATGCAAAACATAGATATGAATAATTCTTTTAAAAGAAATAATACAATAAACATACTTAATGTATTTCGCGCCAAAACGTCCTGTCGCCAAAACGGCGGCGTCAAAACGTCCTAATGAGTATGAGTATCACTTTAATGTATGACATTTAATAAATGATAATTAACTTTAAAGATCTTATCTTCTTACAAAATACAGATGTTACTTCAAAAGAAAAAAAAGGTGATTATGTCCTGCGCATGTCCTAAGTCAATCTAGTCATGCGTGTGAATCAATGAGTTGAATGACTTAAACACTGCCAAGTCACTTGTTTTCCTGGCTGAGTCAGGAAGCACATTTCATACTCTAATAGCACAAAAAATGTGTCCTAGCAAATGGAACAAGAAATGTGCCTTTAGGTCTTTCTGAGTATTTTATTAGGTTTTGTATTTGAAGATTAGACTAGATCAAGATTCTAAATCTACTTCATCTCAGAATTATTTTTTTTTTAAATGTCTTCAGTCTTATGGTGAGTTTAAGTAATCAGTAATGCCTTCAAATTTATGATCTATTTACTGAGTCCTACTTTCTATATCAGCAATTCTCAACCTTTTAGGCTCTGCGACCCCTTTTTACCATCCCCAACTGTGCTGCGACCCCCCCCTCCCCCCCGCACACACACACAGCAATAGAAGAGTAGACAATAACAATCCTTTTTTTTTTTTTTATGGTCTTATGCGACCCCTGGCAAATCGTCAATCGACCCCCCAGGTTGAGAACCCCTGATCTATATGTACTATACAATATTGTAGACCCAGAATATCCCAAATCCCAGGTAAAAAATTAACTAAAAAAAAAAAATCACCCTTGTAATGAATGCAGCCTCACCTTTGAAATGTTAATCAGTGACTTAAACTTTGCTAAGTCATTGGTTTTGCTGTCTTATTCAGGCAACTCATTCTATGCTCTAATGGCGCTAGGGAAGGAGCTCTTGTACACATTTATCCTAGCATATGGAATAAGAAATGTTCCTTTATCTTTTGTGTCTGAGTATTTTATTAAGTTATTTTTGTGTATTTGTAAATTATAATTTAGTGTTTTATATAGGCTATTATTTACTTTACTTTTTATTTTTCTGTGCTGAAGTGTTTTTAAATGAGAATATTTTATTTTATATTTAAAGCTACAGTAACAACATAAATGGTTGTGTAGATATGAGGTTACAGAAGATAGACTGTTAGGGTTAGGATTAAAATTGTATTGGTCTACTTTACTCTCAAGGGTACTTTATATATGTTGATGGTAATCTCATTGTATACCACTGACCACATCTAAACTTGGTTCTTAATTTTCCATACTAACTTTAAAATTGATTTTTTTTTTCTTAATACTGTGTTGATGAAAGTATAATGCAAACAATCTTTTTTTTTTTTTTTTTTATATCTCAACAAATATATTCAGTTATATTAACTTCTTTCTTCTTAACAGATAATCATCAAACCAATTACAACCAAGAGCAGTTTCATTTTTACTATGGAAAACCTAAAATATTATGAAAGTGATAATGACAGTAATGAAACTAACCAAACAACAGAACAAGATTTGCAGTCAAATCATTGTAAATCTATTAAGAATGAGACTCTGTCATTTTTGTCAACAGCTGAAATTCCAGTTGAGAATGAATCTGATTTTTTTGGATTTAAAGCACTGTCGACTACAGGCAGGACAAAGTTAAATGGCTCTGAAACCCAAATGTGTGCACATATAATAGACTCAAAATATGGTGCAATAGAAATTCCTGATGGAGATTTCTGGAAGGATGTAACACTAGATAGTGTTCAAGATAATGATAGGGGTGAATCATCAGCTTCTGCATACAATAATACTGAAACTAATAATAGTTCTAGATTTTCACTCAACTGCACACCAAAGTATAATAACTCTCTGCAAATTCCTTCACATAAAAGATCATATGGTTGGCCTTTTTCAAACGCTGATGATTATCCTAGCAAAAAAAAAATTGCTATGGTCACTTTAAAGTCAGCCTTTGTCAGGCAAGATCAGCCTGTTTTTCACTCTACAGATAATGACAATAAATCAACATTTGTTAAAAAAAAGATGTATTATGTTCATAGCAAAGTTTCCCCTTATTTGAATACAAAGATATGTAACAAGTGTTCTACTCGATTGGAGAAATCTTGGATTGCCCATGATGGAGTAGTGAATAGGCTGGCTTGGAATATTTCCTGTTACAGTCATCTTTTAGCAACAGCAGGTAACATCTTTTGCTTGTAAAACAAATTTAACTGTCAATAATTTTTTTACATTAACAGCACTGCCAATTTATACTTTTTTAATATGGTCAAAACTGTATTCTCTTGCCATTTTTAACTATTTAAAAAAAATTTTTTTTTTTCATTCCAATCCTTTAGGCAACCACACACTTCCATTTTTGTAATGGAAAGTTAGACCAGAGTATGTGAGCATAACAAATGAAATGACAGAGTTAGTTTTTTTCAATAAAAATGAATCAACTTATTATGTTTCTCTTGTACTCTGTGAAATATTAGTTTGAGTAACTAAAACAGAAGAGCCAATCTATTATTGTCAATGCTTAATCAAAAGGATTGTGAATTTACTCATCTGTGAGTCTGAACAGAAACATGAAATTGTTAACTGTTAACTAGTGTGCAATGGTTAGATACAGTTCAGATATAGTTTATTTGTATGAATAATTCTGTATCACTTATATTCTTTTGATGTTTGTAAAAGGCATAAGGCAAATATACGAATTTCCTTGTAATTTTTATGTCCTACATTACTCATCATCCAAATAATATTAAAAGAGGATTTTTTTTTTACCTTATGATTTTTCAAATGTTCTTTAAACAAAATGTTCAGATTAAAAAAAAAATTAATAGTCTCAATTTGAAATTTAGTGTAAAAAGTTACTTTGCGGCCAACATTTTTTGTCATACTCAGTCTCATACCTTTATCTTCATGCTTCACCTAATTGAAAAAGTTGATTCATGTTGTTTATTTTGAATGAAACTTTTATTTCTTTCATTCTCTAATAGAAAGGCCCTCATAATAATTTCTTTCACTGCATGCTTTTTGGCATTAGCCCTTAAAGATAAAACACGTTAGCTTTACTTCTCTCTTTTGTGTGAATGGGAATATCTTTTCCACTTAGGAGGTAAACAACTGTCTTTATAAGAGCTAGATTTTCTTTTGAGTAGAACTAAAAGTTTAACCTTGTCTATAATGAGACATCATAGACAATGTGCAATAGTTAGCTGAGATTTATTTTAAGGAAATGTAATTTAAATCACTAGATTATAATCATAAATGTAAAATTTTCGAAATCAGATGTAATTTTCAAATTTGATTTAAAAAATTAGGTATGGATGCTGTTATTAGAGTATGGAATGTTTGGTCCAGTACTGAATCAGAAGCTACTCTTATAACTTGTCACAAGAAGGCAGTAACACATGTAGACTGGTGCATGAATGGGTTGAAAATTCTCTCTTGCAGCTATGACAGAACAGCACAGATCACAGATGTTGAGACAGGTATGCAACAATACATACAGAAATAGGGCTTTATATATTCTGATCCCCCAAACCAATAATAATGTTGTTGTTTTTTTTTAACTGAAAAGTAGCATAAGTTTGATTGTCTTTTAAACTTGTGTAAATATATTCATATGCTTGTGATTTTTCAACTGAAATATTTTAGGGCAGTGCACAGCCCTGTGTGAACATGTTGATTTTGTCACATCAGCCTGTTTACACCCATCAAATGGCAATATTTTTGTGACTGGCACAGATAACATGATGTGCATGTGGGATGTGAGAACTCCTCAAGCACCAACGAAACATTTCAATTTTAAAGATAACATTGGGCAAGTAAGAAAGTTTTATCAGGTTCTGTTTTTTCAAACTTGCTTTAATTAATGATTACTGTTGCCTTTTTTGTTGTTATGCTTTATTTATAGTATATTTCCATTTGTGATGATAAATTTTAATTAGATATTAATGGATTCCTTGCCCCAAGTTTAACACAACATTCTCCATAATGGAGAAAGCACATAAGAAATATCTACTTGTTAAATTACAAATATTTTATTAACAAAAACCCAAATAGAATAATTATATGTTTCAATAACAAAACTGAATTCACACGAAATAGATTTGCTAAGCCAAACTAATAGTATTAATCTAATAAACAGAATAAATAGATATCAGGCCATACTGGGCCTTAGCTCTGGGTTACTGGAAGTAAAATTACAAAATGGACAATCTAAAAACAAGAATCAACAATGACCTTGTGAGGCTACCGACACAAACAAACTCATGTTTAGTCTCAATATAATTAGACATGTAGAAATTTAAATCATTAAACTTCACTAAAAATTGAATAAATGATTTGTTTTATTTATCTAATACCTTAGATTCAGGATGTACTATTTATATCAAATGGTCAAGAAATCATCTCATGTGGTGATGTGGTATCTAGAGACTCAGCAGATCGTAGTATAATGGCTTGGGATGTCAGATCTGGAGTTGTGTTGTCAAACCAAATATTCCAGGTAGCTGTAATATATTATTTTGTTCCATATAAGTTATATTTTTTTCCTAGTGTCATTAGAGTCTGTAAAAGGTTGCCTGAATCAGCCAGGAAAGCCAATTAATCAAGAATTAACTTTTCCTCATTAGTTTCAATATCACTGTTGTTTTTTTATATAGTTAGGCTTGTCTTTAAACCATTTAATCTAGATAATAATTTTGTTTAACTATGCAAATATGTAAGCATTATATTTGAAGTTAGTCCACAAAAAGGAATATATTTACACTTTTTACATTTCAAAATTTGTTGTCATGACAGAAAAATGCACAATTAAATTTTGTTGAGATTTATTAACTGATTTTATAATCAAAATTAATAAATTACAGGAGAGATACACTTGCACCAGATTAAAACTCCATCCAGACAACACACATTTCTTAGCACAAACACAGGGTGGCTATGTAGCCATCTTCTCCACAACCTCACCATATAAATTGGATAAATCAAAACGCTTTGAAGGCCACAAGGTAATTAGCGAGACATAATGAGTTAATTATATATTTGTGATCATATATTTGTGAAGTAATTAACTATAAACTATCCAAGCATGCTAGGTGACAGTGTGTGACTTCTATTTGCTTAACAAAATATAATGCTCAACCTGTTTTTCCTTTATTGTTATTCTCAGATTCAAGGATACAGAATTGGGTTTGACATAAGTCCTAGTGGTAAAATTCTATACAGTGGGAGCTCATCAGGGGGTGTCTATTGCTACGATGAGCACAGTGGAAGGAGCATTCGTCAGCTAAATCTGAAACAGGATGTAATCACAGACGTGGCATGCCATCCAGTTTTATCTTCAATGATAGCTGCTAGCACATGGGGAGGAAGCATTTATTTATGGCATTAGTGTTATTATAACATTTACTTTATGTATTCAAATATATTAAACAATTTTCTGATTACTTACTTTTCTTATCATTCTTATTAAAGGTTGTTGTTTTAACTTTGAAAGACATATTTCCTACTTTTCTTTTTAATGAACACAACTATTTGATTATATAGGCCTACCTTAGGTAGTAGTTACAAGTCAGAATCTTCACACTATCACTTAGGATGGTACTTACAACAATTCAAAAACTTAAATTTTCCTGAAATTAATAATGTACACATTTTTAAGTGGTCTTAAAAGATATGTGTGAGGCTGTAGATGATCAGTGTTAAGAACTGTCAGAAGACTGTCTGACATATAGGATTTGATTGTATTATATTTATACAGCATGGAAGAAAACTCGTTTAACTAGCAACTTCAATTTTTATAGTTATTAGTACATACAATATCTACTATACACACCTCTCTCTCTGTCTCAAATATAAAATCACTAACTATATTTAAAGGAACACGTCTTTATGTACATTTGAGCTCTACCTGTTGATTAAAAAATTACTCATTTAATTACCTACATGTCAACAATATTATTTGAGCCAAATAGAGTGTCAACCGTGCTCCGCCTCTGCAAGTCACTAAGAATATTCAGTATATATTATATACTTGCAAAGTAAAAAACATGACCCATTAAATTTAACCAGCTTTCTTAAATTCTCCAAACCAAGGTTTCTGGGTTCAAATCTTATTTGACATCTAAGAGTTTGTTTGCAGGTATTGTGGTCACACTCTTGGGGATACTAACAACATGTGAAGGAATTGCAGTTGGTCATTGTGTATGCTATACAATGCCATAAATTTCTATTTAAATCATTTCATAATACCAAGGGTATCACTTAGTTATCAGGAAGTTTGTTAAAGATGTTAACAAATAAACTTTAGTATCCCAATGAATTTTTTTTACACTTGTGCATCTAACATTTTAAAATTAAATTATTTCAATTATTTAAGTATATGTAATACACACATAAAATAATCCAGTGGGGTGACAAGGTACTTGTTGGCCGGTTTCAGGAATATATGCCTCCCTCTCCTGGATGGAGGGGACTCTGCTTTTTCTCCAAAACTATCTCCAGAATTAACCTTTTCTAGTCTACAAAACATAATTTACAAAATTATCTACGAAAATAGAAAGACAAAACTTACTAGCTTTAACGAATATATTTTATATAAATTTATAGTCCAAACATAGTGTAAATATATATGCAAAATATAACCTGGGAAATAGTGATATGGTTAAAAATTTAAAGTTCCTTTTTTATTTCCTTTTTTAAAACCCTCCAAGAGCGCATTGTATAAGGATGAGGTTTTAAAAAAAAAAAAAAAGCACCATCCTGTGTGTATCAGTACATTTACAAAAAAAAAAAGACTATTCTAATGTATGTACCATCTTTTGAAAAGTAAAAGTGTCATGACATTCAATGCTTGTATGTTTTCTATAAAGTAATAACGACTATCTTTCAATGGCCCCCTCAGGGCACCAATAAGTCATGGACTGGACGCAATGAGCCTCTTTGTGCCATGGTTATTGGCAAATGAATTGACAGGGTGTTTGTAAATTCTAGACACAGGCTAATTTTATATTTTTGGCATGCAAATAAAATTAAGCTTTATTCTTATAATACACTTTTATTCAAATAACATCTTTAATATGATCTCCACCATTTCTAATACAAATGTTAATGGGTCTCACAAAATGTGCATGAACTGGATGCAATAAATTTGCATTGCCATCAATGTGTCCGAACTTTACGGACACCCTGTATATATAAATATTTATAGACAGTGCCCTCTCCCCTACTGGCCATAATCACATTATCTGAGACTCCTATGAAACTGATGACGATATACGAAATCGCATTAGTAAATCTAGGTTGGTTTGCCTTTACCACTCTTCAAACTATCTGGCGCTCCAAAGTACTGTTTCTACAGAACAAGGTCTGAATCTTTAATGCAAACGTTAAATCGGTTCTTTTATATGGTTATGAGACATGGAGAGTCACGAAAATAAATACGGAAAAGCTCCAGATCTTCACAAACAATTGCCTACTTGGATATTGGAAATTAGGTGGCCCGAACAAAAAAAAATGTGCTGTCAACTTGTGTGAAAGAACCAAGCAAAAACCCAAACAAGTAACTCTGTATGCATTGTGAGAGTTGATTCACATTCTCTGAAGCTCTTCTTGCTGTCGTCATATTCCTTAGGCATTGTAAGAATAGATGTATGGCTTGTCATAGTCATCGTGTAGTTGGGATAGAACTTTGTGAGCAAGCTTCTCTATAGTTTTGATTTCAACTTAGTTGAAGGGAAATACATCATCCAGCAATGTGTCCAGTTTGATTATGACGTTGAGGGTGCCAGTGTCATACACACACACACACACACACATATATATATATATATATATATCATGGGCGTAGCCAGGGGGGGTTCTTGGGGTTCAAACCCCCCCCGAAATGAAATCCCCCCCCCCCGCAGGGGGGGTGTCGGAGTTATGTGACTGATCTTTTGCTTTAATTTTGTTTATTTTAGGTGAAATTTAAATACTAAACCATCACTAGCCCTAGCACAGCCAAGGGGATTTTGAGTTTAAAAACCCCTACCAGGGGGTTTTGAGTTGGAACCCCCCTACTAGGGGGTTTAGACGGGTTTTGAGTTTGAAAACCCATACTAAGGGGTTTTGAGTTTAAAACCCCCTACAAGGGGTTTTGAGTTTGAAAACCCCTACAAGGGATTTTTTCATTTAAATCCCCCTCTTCTATAAAACAAAAACAAAATTTACGATAAACCCCTCATCAACATACAGAAGTAAATTACACAATCAAAATTGTATGAGCGTAGCCAAAGGGGTTTTAAATTTAAACCCTTCTTCAGCTGGGTTTGAAGCTAAAAATACCTCTTCAATATAAAAAAAAAGCAAATTACGCACTCAAAATGCTATGAGCATAGCCAAAGGGTTTTTTAGTTTAAACCTCCCGCCAGCGGGGTTTGAAGCTAAAAAATAAATCTTCAAAATAAAAAAAGAATCAAATTTCGCAATCAAAATGCTATGAGCGTAGCCAAGCTTATTGGGTGTTTTGAGTTTAAATTTCCCTTCAGAGGGTTTGATGCTAAAAAATTCCTCTTCAATATAAAAAAAATCAAATTACACACTCAATTCTTTTAGCGTAGCCAAGCCAATGGGAGGTTTTGAGTTTTAACCCCTCTCCTCCAGATGGCTTTTTGAAAAGCTTAATACCCCTCAAGATAGTTTTGAGTTTAAAATCCCCCTTCAAAGCGTTTTAAGGTTAAAAGTCTCTCTCTTCAATATTATTTCTAAAGCAAACTACAGTCACCAAATTCTATGACTGTAGCTAAATGTGGTTTTGACTTTAAAAGAAACAAAAAAACTCCAGATATATTTTAGTTTAACCCCCTACAGATGATTTTGACGATAAAACTTCCCTTTTCGATATAACATCTAAAGCTAAATAGTCACCTAATTCCAAAATCGTAGTCAAGAGAAGGTACACATATCTACCAGTGGCTGGGCTCCATTGATAAAGTGCAATGAAATTGAAAAGCACTAAATGTGGCTCTATAAAGATGGCTAAGACGGATTTTAGGAGTCATTTATAGAGATCGGGTCTAAATCAAGGAAATCCTATGCCGAAATGGGAGTCGACACCTTAGTAAGGTTGTGACAGAGCGTCACATGAGGTTTGCGGGACATGTTCTCCGACAAAATGAATTACGCATAATAAGAGTTGCGATGACATCCTAGTACAACTTGGCGCCACACTTTCATGGAGGTCCTTAGAGCAGGTGGGAAGATGCTTCGGACATTGCCAGTGACAGATTTTTGTGGAAACAGCTTGCCAGCAAATGCGCCAACGGCGCGGGAGTGTCTAAGTCAGTAAGAATAGCACATTAGGTTTTTCAATATAAAACTTGTTAATAGCAAAATAATGCACTGTAGGTACCTCAGAATATGCATTTAGTTGGTTTTCAAAACCAGAAATAGTGCTTGGCGGCGGGGCTTCGCCCCGCGCAGGCGAGCTCTCAGCGTTCCCCCAGACCCCTTGCTGGCAAGGGCGAGGAGTTTTCATTTTTTCACTAACTCCAGGAGGAACCTATTCTTGGGCACAATAAACGTCTTCCAAAAGAAAGAAAGGTCAGAATGTAATAGAGATTAATTATGTACACACAAACACATCCATACAAACATATATATATATATATATATATATATATATATATATATATATATATATATATATATATATATATATATATATATATATATATATATATATAGGCCCTATAAATATATTTTTTTTTCGGGGGGGGGGGGGGGATCCCCCCCTCAAAACCCTCCCCGAAAAAAAATCCTGGCTACGCCCATGATATATATATATATATATATATATATATATATATATATATATATATATATATATATATATATATATATATATATATATCACTATGACATGCAATTAGTTTTGGAAACTGCGTAGTTATCCTACATGAAACACTATACTCATTAATCTGCGAACTAAAAGAAAAGCCTTATTATTAGTACACCTTCAGGACCTAGCGAAATTTAGGGCATATGATCTAAAGGTCATCTGTCTCTTTTGCCGACTATAAACGAGGGTGGCATGAGGTCAGTACAACACAACATGTCCTAAAAAGCCCTGCCTTCACCACAATTCTAACCCGTGACCTTTCAGTTCAGAAGCCAAATGCTTTACCACACAGCCACTATATAGCCTTGAGTTGGTCTAAACTGTAGGCTACTGAGAAGCTTATCCTATAGACTTGAAGTGGCTTAGCTGAAAATCAACTACCGGTACTAGGTTTCTATTTCAATGTATTAGTTCTTGAGGCTCACTTGATTATAGGCCTAAATGTAACCTATACTATTTTGACTTAACGATTCAATTTAATCACTGTTTTGTTAGAGATGTGTTACATAGCCCTATTTTTGAAAATATACCCATACATAAGTAAAAGTTACAATTTCTTGATAGTGCCGGATTTAGGTGGAGGTTTTGGTCAGGATTTACGAGATTCAAACATAAATGCACTTAATAATAATTTATCATAAACATGTCATGTGTGAGAAGAAAGAACTAGAACATTTGTTAATATATAGGCCCTATCACTCAATTTGCTATATTTAATTTACCTATTTAGTTAAAAATAATACATTTGTTTAAATGTGGAGGCCCTCATTAAGGTAAAGTGGCTGGACAGTCGTTTACTGTGGTAAATTCCGTCCTGTATGTAGCCTAGATCACTTGCATGTTTGTGGGAAAATACGATTTCCCTGATATAGGCCTAAGAACCGGCTTTACGAGAGAAATTTCCTTTTTTATGAAAAGCCCCGCTTCTTTACCATTTTTTAAAAATGAAATCAAACCTATTCACTGTTTTGTTTCACCACCACCAACTTGAAGCCTTTGGGTCCATGTCACTTAGTAGACATTATATTGACACACTTCTCAGCAGCGTTTCTCAAACTGCTGTGCGCCCCCCCCCCCTCCAGATCAACGTCCTTACTTTGTTAAACTTTTTCTTACTAATGTGAATAGTGCACTCTAGATACCAAGAGAAAGCATTTCTCAGTTCTGAAAGCAAGAAAAAAATCAATATCGGATGTGCCATAACTTTTTACTTGAACCCTTTTTTTTTTAATTTGGCTCTTCTTTCAAGAGTTAAAGGCGTTGTAAACGCCAAGAGAAATCATTTTTGAAGCTTAGAACGCAGGAAAAAGCTTGGCGAGAGGAGCTTGCAGCCCTCCCCAGGCCCCTTTGCTGGATGGAGGGGAATCTGCTGTTTCTCCAGTACAATCTCCAGAATTCCCTTTTACTAGTCTACAAAATACAATTTACAAATTATTTGAAATTATCTACGAAATAATATTTCCTAAAAAAAAAGACTAAACTGACTACCTTCCGTGTATGTATGTAATGTACAAACATATTGTAAAAACAAATATATGCAAATATAGGCCTAACCCGGGAAATAGTGGTAGACTGTAAATTCTAATTGAAGTTTCTTTTCTTTTTTTTTTAATTTCATTCTTAAAACCCTCTAGCATCCCATTGTAGAAGGCTATGTAGGGCGCTAAACAATTTTTTTTTGGTGTAATGGTTAAAGGTTTGAGAAACACTGCTCTACGGGATATGCTGATGTAATGAATTTACGGGAAAACGTGGGCACAATTTTCTTTGAAAGGGAAGTAATCGTCTTTATTGGTATAAAAAACTGATTTCTAAGAAATACTCTGCTTGCTTGTTTTTTAACGGTCTACGAAAATGGAAAAGCCGTTTATAGTTTTGTGTAGTCCAGCTTCGTGTTTACATCTCAAAATACTAGAACAGCTATTAAACATTCGATTTCATGATATGCCTATTTTGTAACTTGCTTAGTCTAGGTGCAATAGCTAATTGCATTTTTAGCGGCCCCAGAAAGGGGAAAAGACGCTATTAGTTTTGTGTGAAATGTCTGTCCGTCTGTCCGTCCGTCCCGTTTAGATCTCGTAAACTAGAAAAGATATTGAAAATCCGACTTCACAATAGTTTAGACCAGTTCTGATGCAACGGCTACTTTTTTTTTCCTGAAAGCGAAAATTATAATTTTTAAAATAAGTTATGCAAGCAGTTTTTTAAAGAGAAAAAGCTAATTAGTATGCATTATAAGTTTGACCCAATTTAAAACGAATAATAATCTTATAAATTTTATTTTCGTGTACCTTTTTTATATAGCGGAAAATTATTATTATTATTTTTTTTTTTTGTTTTGTTTTGAGGATTGAGTTTTTTCAAAACAATTACATTATTTATTCCGAACCGAGGGTCCCGGGTTGGAATCCTGGTGAAGACTGGGATCTTCTGAGTCTACCCAGCTCTAATGGGTACCTAACATTAATTGGGGAAAAGTAAAGGCGTTTGGTCGTTGTGCTGGCTACATGACACCCTCGTTAACCGTAGGCCACAAAAACAGATGAAGTTTACATCATCTGCCCTATAGACCACAAGGTCTGAAAGGAAAACTAGTTAGGCCAGGTTCACATCTAACTTTACATTCACTTTCACCTATCCTTTGATCTGTGGGACCGTTGGGGCACTATACACAAGATCTGTTAACCTTTTTTCTCCATTCTTATCTCTCATTTATCTTTGATATAATTTCATTCGGATGTTCTTTCTGAAAATATTGAAGCCTACCTTGGAGGACCACTGGTCGTGCGGTTTGCGCGCTGGACTGTCGTTCGGATTTATCGACGGTCGAAGGTTCAAACCCTGCCTGCTCCCATCTCCCGTCGTCATGAGGGAGGTTTGGACTAGGAAGTAAACTATCTTCAACTCTGAAGGATTATCCGAATTATGTAAAACATTTTACTTCGGGGGCCGATTTAGAGTTTGTATTTCCACACAAACTGTCTTTTGTAACCTTGTTTTTTATTTAATATATCAGCACTTTAAAACGCACATTTTTTTCTAAAGGACGCGTAATAGTGTCTTTTATTAGTAGATACCATATGGGAGATAACGCATGGAATAGCCAGGAAAACAAATAAACACTTTACCAAAAGTAAGAACTTTCAATCACAAAATAACGCATGGAACAGCCTGGAAAACCAATAAACACTTTACCTAAAGTAAGAACTTTCAATCATAAAATAACGCATGGAACAGCCAGGAAAACCAATAAACACTTTACCTAAAGTAAGAACTTTCAATCACAAAATAGAGAAAATGGTTTTCCACGCTTATCTTTTGGGTGCATGTTAAAATTCTGCAAAATGTAAAATTCAGATATAGGCCTATAATACCTAAATTTAGTCGTTTAACCGGCTTTTATTTACTTTTATATATAAAAAATTAAATTGTAAGCGTGGCGTTTATAAATTTTTTTTTCTTTTTTTTTTCTTTGTGAGGTTTTGTACTCCTATTTATGCAGGTGTCTTATCACTACTCAAGGGTTAGAGAGTCTTCCTATCTTAGTTAAACACATGCAATGTACTCTATACTTCGTAAGCCCACCGGAGATTATGATTCCTTACTTCTTCTCGCCGTTCCATTTCCTAATATGCATGTCGTGAGGGTGTCACGATAAGGGCTATAAAAGATAACATTCGCCAAGTGTTGTCATCTATTTGTTAATCACTTTGTCTACTATGTTCACGCTGGTCGTATTCGGACAGAATACAAGGAGAACCTCATGCAATGGGTGTGATAGCATGCAAACTGAAACAGTAGACTCATAGGAGTAACGGAGGGCCAACTCTGAGTTTGTTAGAAAACACAAACTCTCTTTGTAATTTTATTGATTTAAAGATTCGGTGTAAAAATGTGTAAAAAATCACACGTTTAAATAGAAACACAACTAGTGATGAATATTATGATTCCTTACTTTTTCTCGCCTCATATAAGAAATGGCATTTAGTCTACAATCGCCAGAACGAGATGCTATTTTCATGATTTCCTCTGCGACAATAAAATATGTCGTGTAAGCATTAGCCCACGTTCTTTAACTTGCCTTGGGATACGGGCAAATTTTACATTTATTTGAAAAAAAGACGGTGTTTAAATAAATATTGGTCATTGTTGAGTTACGATGTAGCTCCTCACTTAAGTGTCTTTAAGGGACGAGATTTCTCCCTTTTTGACCCGGGAAAGGCGTTTATCCCGTGCTAGGGTGAGGGATGATCTCTTTACTTACCAGCTGCCATGACCATCTACAATATGATCATTTATTCACAGCCGTGTTCATGAGACACGGCTCATTGAGCCAACGACATCAGTTCCTCCTTTTCTTTGAAGGCCGTAAGCCCAGTGTATTCCTATAATGAAAGCTATCATTGCCGCAAGTATGATCCCCCTCTCGTGTGCGGTGCGACAGTTGTGACATGGTCAACGAGCCTTTCTCACATCTCCACCACGTGAAATGTTTGGTCGCTAGAACGTACAGTGGTAGCCAACTTGGGGCCAAGTTCGCTATTGTTTTTAGCCTATCTGCTTCCTCGGAAAGACGTTTCCGCGGAGGCGCCACGCTGAGGCTACGGTAGCTGGAGTCCTCCGATGTAACTCCATTATACATCTAATCTAGCTTACCCTAGTTGGCATATAAGGCATACTTAACTTCATAAATTCAACAAAAAAAAAAAATAATAAAGCTCGCAATTGTATATACATATAGGCCTATACATATATAAGGAAGGTATAGATTAGATAGATAGATAGATAGATAGATAGATAGATAGATAGATAGATAGATAGATAGATAGATAGATAGATAGATAGATAGATAGATAGATAGATAGATAGATAGATAGATAGATAGATAGATAGATAGATAGATAGATAGATAGATAGATAGATAGATAGATAGATAGATAGATAGATAGATAGATAGATAGATAGATAGATAGATAGATAGATAGATAGATAGATAGATAGATAGATAGATAGATAGATAGATAGATAGATAGATAGATAGATAGATAGATAGATAGATAGATAGATAGATAGATAGATAGATCACTTCCTGGTTTTGCAAAATAAAAATAAACTTTATACAATTCTAAATTATGCTAGTAAGATCATATGCAACAAACAAACCGCACTTGGACACCTATTTGAGAAAAACATTGTTAAGAAAGCTTTCAAAATTTTAAGCATAAAAAATCATTCTCTTCCTCATGATTTTAATATTTTACCATCACAAAGAAGATATAAGACACTGATCACAAAATCTAATCGTCACAACATCTCTTTTGTTCCTATGGCAATTAAACTGTTGAACAAACTCTAACTTAGGCTACTCTTGTAAATGTAATGTTGTTATGTTGAAGAGAAACTGGCGTATGAACGTATATTTTGTGTGCTATCGTACAAATAGTTTGCTCTAATTGTTTATTGTTTTTTGTAATGCACAATTGTAAAACAAATTTCCTCACGGATAATAAATATTATTATTGTTAGGCATTAAAGGATATAGAGAGGAATGGAGAAACACGGTCACGGGTCGACAAATGTGCCCCAACAGTTCAACGCCTACTGGACTCGTGAAGGTAATATATACATATATATATATATATATATATATATAGGCTACACACTGCACGGTGTGACTCTTCATCATTTAGGCAGCATAATAGAATGTGTTTTTTTTTTCCTTTCTGTTGTTTTATTTTTTGAATTGAATTGTTGACTTTTTTCTTGGAAAATTTAATGGAAAATGCAAATTAAAAAAAAAAAATAACGCAGAAGAGGGAATTTCCATTAATTTTGTTGACGGTAAAATGACTGGCTCCTTAAAAATTTTTAACATCCGAGCAGGCGTCATTTTTACCTACGATGCACTTGGGCAGGAATTTGTCTGCAGAGTAGTCCAGAACGTGGCTTTACAGCCACAAGAAATTTTAAAAAGCGGCCAACAATAAAGGAAAACGCAGTATTAGATATAGCAGTGCACTAGATCAGTATACACTATGACACTAATAGGCCTATAACAGTCAATATTTTTATGTGATATTTCGCCTCTAGATTCGAACAGAGTTACAGAAATAAAATTATTATTGATAAATGGTTGCTATGTGAAATTCGAACTCAAAGTCAATATAAATGTTTGAACGTCGAACTCGTCTATTAATTTATAGGCCTACTAAGCCAATTCTTTCTATTTTGCTTTTTTTGGACAGATATTTATGTTAATAGGAGTGCGTAAGCTTTTCGTATTAACCTTTCATGATTCTCAGGATTGGACATATATTATTACAGTGCCTGCTATCACTGGCGGATCCAGAACTTTGGAGTGGGGGGGGGGGGGCGATTTTTTTCCAAACCCTAACCCTAACGCCCAGTAAACCCTAACGCTATGCATAAACGTGCGTACAGCATATATATATATATATATATATTCGATATATGAGAATAAAATAAGACTGTTTCTCAATCTTCGGCGAAAAAAACAGAAAAAAAAAACAGTCTTTCTCTTGCAAGCTTGGGGGTCTTGGAGAGCGCTGTAAGCTTCTTCAGTGGGGTTCGTGGCGAAGCCCCGACGCCAAAAGCGTTTTCTTGCATTTTTCTCGGCTGAAACGCCTTCTCCTGACATCTACAGCTCATTACTTATTAGTGGTGTTCGGGGCGAAGCCCCGACGCCAAAAGCGTTTTCTTGCATTTCTCACTGCAGAAACGCATTCTCCTGACATCTACAGCTTATTATTCATCAGTGAGGTTCGGGGCGAAGCCTCGACGCTAAAAGCGTTTTCTGGCATTCTTAACTGCAGTAACGCATTCTCGTGCCCTACAGCTCATTATTCATTCTATTATAAAGTGCCTTTTGAATAATGAGAAAAATATTCTTATATGAATTTATAGTCCATTAATACATTGCAAATAAAACCGAGTTGTTCTTTGAAAAGATTAGATACCCCACATATTTAGATTAAGGTTTTGAGGATCGCGGATTGATGCCATCGCCCCCTCCCGACCCTACCAAATCGGCCAAAATACTAGAAGGGGGGGGGCGAAATAATCTAAAAATAGGTTGAAATATAAATAATTAGTATATATTATTAACATAAGTAATAAATTCGCATACAAATTGTGTGAATTCTATACTATAATTCGTCCGCACCCCCTGGGGGGGGGGGTCGGCCGAGTGGGGGGGGGCGATCGCCCATACCGCCCCCCCCCCCGGATCCGCCAGTGCCTGCTATAGATCTACATAATTCAAATATCCTACATTTATCTAGAGGCATGCTTTAGAATACTTATAGCCTGTCTATAACTATAGTAAATATAGGGCCTAATAACTTAATAGGCTTGCTAGAGTCTTATAATTATAATGAATTTAAAAAGTGCTATCATCTACATTTAGGCCTAGACTTAGTTCAGATAATGCTAATATTTTTATTTTTGTAGGCCATATAGTTTAATGTTTATTTAGCACAGTCGTTATCTTATTTAAACATAGATTCGAGGGCAATTTTCAATTGACAACATGCCCTTGTTCTAGGTCTAGCAGTAGTCTAGTAGTGACAGCAAAATAGTGAAAAAAAAAAGTTATATATTAAATTTCGATACCTGTTTATAATTATAGTAAAAATAGCCATCTCAATGCTCTCTTAAATTCAATAAATAATTAATATAAAACTATTTTTGTGCTGTTTCACATAAATCACAAATAAATAGTTTAAGATAAATTATTTAAAAATATACATATTCGAAAAAGCATGTGCTGGTGTAAAGTGTTGAATGTATCTATTGAAATTTAAAAACCGTATTCGATTACTTTGAACCAGGTGCACGAGTCAATGACAGATACTTTTGTACTAGCCTATGAATTTGTCATTTCGTTGGAATCGTAGCGGTGTGAAATTGTGTGTAGTTCAAAATGTTGACGCTATGAAAACACAATAATCAGTTTCAAAATCATTCATCTAGACTCTCTATAATCAGTATTTGATTTATTATAGAGATCGGATTAAATCCAAATTGGATCTAGACTATACTAGACATAGATCTAGAATCTAGACTTTATTAGTTCTAGAATTTAAAATAGATTTTTAACGAAACAAATTATTCTCTAATATCCGGCTTCGCAGCCGAGTGTCAGGCGAGTCGGGTGACAGAATAAGACCTTTATCTATAGTAAGGGTAGATCTATACAGATCTAGACTAGACCTTAATATATATATGGTTTGGGTAATTAGCACTTCCTTGTCAACATTGGTTCAAGATGATTGAATCATTTAGGCTGTTGGCGAAAAAGTTAGGAGATCCTGAACTAACAGCTTCATTTCAGAGAAAGTGTGGAGTTAAACATTTAACGGACTTCAACGATGGAAATAGCGTCAATGGAAACAACGTTGCTAGCGCGAGTGCCGGTGTGGGAAATAACACACATCTTGACTCACCCGTACCATTTAATCAAGTTAATGGAAAAATTAAAAGTTCCGAACATGGAATAAATGGAGTGCTTACACCAATTGCCTCAAATCACTCAAATGGATATTTGAAAGAAAGAAAACAGATCAATCACAATGGCTACCTCAAAAATGGGACTAACGGAGTAAAGCTAGATGAAGGCGAGTATAAGTCTAGCTGCAATGGTGATGTTGGACGTATGCTAAATGGAAATGGTTTCATTCAGAAAAATGGTGTAAAGAGCTTAAAGGACCACTCTATAGACAATGTCATTATTCACTGGCTTTTTTTATTTGGTGCAAGCTTAGGAAATGAACTATTCTATATATTGTTTTTCTCCTTTTCACTTTGGAACTTAGATAGTGTTGTAATTAGAAGAACTATTATTGTATGGGGTGTCATCATGTATGTTGGACAAGCAGCAAAGGATATTATCATGTGGCCACGACCGAAATCACCACCTGTCATCCCCCTTGAAAAACGCTATGAATTAGAATATGGTATGCCTTCAACACATGCCATGGTAGGAGTTGGCATACCATTCAGTGTCTTCATTTTCATGTATGGGAGATATGAGGTAAGTTGCTCAGAAAATGCAAGCTACTAAATTCTACATTGTTTAGGATTTTATCAAATTCTCTTAAATAAATGTCAATTAATTAATTTATTTATTTATAAATTACTCTTTTCTCTAGCTCATCTTTCGTTGAATGTCATGTACTCAGTACACTATGATCCAATCTCACAAAGAGACGTTGGGGGTGTATGTGAAGAATGTTTTTAGGCACTCAACAAACACAACACACATGGGGTTAGGGTTTGAACACATGTCCCCTTGATAGGTAGCCAAGACATTTGTACTTCACATCCACACATCCCACATTACTTCAACATAAAAAAAAAAGTATTATGTCATACGAGCATTCATATATGATCTATATGTTTAAAAAATCTAGTCATACATATATACATATATATATATTATATATGTTAATTAAAGACTTTAACTCAGCTCATTTGATTTTCCTGGCTGATTCAGGCAACCTTTCCCATGCTCTAAGTCTAAGGGCACTAAGAAAGGATTAGTACTTATGTGCACACTTTTTTTAACCTTCTTCAAATTGCAAGGGATCATGTAAACCATCACAAGTGCAAACCACATAACATGTTATGTGTAGATCTAAAAACAAGTATATGAGAAGATTTTCTAATTTGGTACTGGATCGCCACCCATAGGCAGACAAACAGGATCCTAGTGTCAGTAACTTTCTCTCTGTTGTCCATGATCACATTTAGCATGACAATCATTGAAAGTTCAAGTCAGATTATTGATTCTCATCCTCCCTTACTGTTGTCACTGTATATTTATTGTCGTTTTTGTTAATATTTTGTACTTTTGAATATCATGTAAAAAATTTACATAATATATTATATATTTATATATATATATTTATATATATATATCAGTAAGGTTGTGTCAATGTTGTTATCTAGGATGACAGTATCTTTTATAGCGCTGCATGCATACTTATCCGAGATTTGAAGTGGTCTTCAAACTTTGAATTGAAAACATTATTTATATATTTATATGGTACTATCATAAATAAATGACCTTTAGATGTAAATGATAACAAGCCATTAGATGGGAAGGAAAGGATAAGTACTCCAAATGGTAAAGTTTTAAAAGAACGAGGGGTAGATAGTGGAGAAATTCCCTAAATTACCCCATCTTAGCTGATAGAATTTTTAAAAAGTGTTTCTTGAAGGTGAATAGTAGGACTATGCTTATCACACTGGTGAAAGGAATAAAAGCAGAAATAAATTCCCTCATTTCAAACCTCTTTAAATTGGATTGGCTCTTTAAAAGTGGCTCATTGGGATTTACATTCTAAAGGCCTTTTTTTTCTTTTTCTTTCATATGTAACATTATTAGGAAAATGTTGGGGTGGGGGTGAAATTCAAGATTTGGGGTTGGTGGGATTTGTAGGAAGGCAACTTAAGAGTAATGTAATAAGTGCACATGTTGAAGATGAGACTAGGGAATTTGAAATATAATATACATTTAAAGAAACTTGTTAACTATTTGTGTGAATTCCTTTGTAATTTTCTGTATCTATCTCTAATCCGTCTGGCCAATGAATAAAATTTATACCATAAAAATATGTTTGATTCACATAAATTGAACTGTGCTATAATCATTAGGCTTTAATTTAACTCCTACTGTCTAAAAAATTTAAGCTTTTTTTTTTTCTGCTCTTGAATAATCATTGCTATGAAATAGTGCCAATAATTGTGATTTTAAAAACAAATTTACTCATGTTTATAAAGATAATTTATGTGAAAAAATAAATTATTCAACTAGAATTTTTATTATATTTTATATTGTATAAATTGTAAGCAAACTATTGAACTTATATTTTTAAATGTTAGTATGGCCTATATTGTTTTATTTTAAAAGCTTTTGATCATTTTTTGTTTCAGTTCAATCTAGTACTGAGTCTATTTATTGCTATAACTTGGTGTCTACTAGTCAGTTTTAGTCGCCTCTACCTTGGCATGCACAGTGTCTTGGTAAGTCACCTAGAAGACTCTTTGTATTTTGAATGCACCTAATGTTGCTTTGTTTTTCTATTTAGAAGTCCCAACAATGAATCATTTAGTTACAATGCATTCAATGAAGAATGATAACCTAGAGTTATCTGATTTCAACAAAAAGATAATTAATGTATATAAATCAACAACACTGTAGTTCAAAAAGCCTTATTAAGCTAAATTCCCATAAAAACTGAAGTGGCTAGCTTTCATGCTGTTTGCTTCTCTCTCTGCCTTCATTTATTGTTCATTATGCCACTTTGCTTTAATATGTTTTTATATTTCAATATAATTAAACTAAACGTGAACTGCAAATAAACACCACATCTATAGAACAAGTGAAGACATATAAATATCTAGGCATTATCATTAATAACAATCTGTCATGGGAAGACCATTTTGGAACTCTGACAAAGTAAACAGCCCAGCGACTTTTTTTTCTATACAAACTCAATAGCTTTAAACTAAATAAGAAGATCCTAAATCCTTTTTATGGCACGATTATACAAAATCTGCTAACAATCGGAATAACTTGTTGGCAAGGCAACGCTTCATCTAACCTGTTGTGCCGTCTAGAAACCATCATAAAAAGGGCATCAAAAATTACACCTACAACATTACCACACTTAAAGGAACTTTTTGAACAAAAGTGTCTAAGGAAAATCGAAAAAGTCTTGGAAGACAACGGCCACCTGCTTCATCAGAACTACGTCAGGCCGTCGTGAAGTAGGCGACTGCTGTCAATCAAAGCAAGAACAGAGCGGTACAAAAACTTGTTCGTACCTCACTCGGTCAGACTATATCAACTCCACGCGTTGATCAGGAAACAAAAAAGACCGAGATGCCTGTGTGTAGTCACTGAATTAACTTTTATGTTGTGTCTGTTGTATTTATGTGTATATTTCTGTTGTGTTCTATATATGAGAAAGAGTCCTTGTAATCACAAATTTCCAAAGGGATCAATAAAGCAGTCTTATATATATATATATATAGGGGCACCATGCATACATTATGGCACAAACTATTTGATACAGAAAGTGCATTTACTACAATATCATCTAATTACCTTTAAATTATTTTTTAAAATTCAAAATAATATATCTATATTGTTAGCATGTTTCTTCTTACAAGCTGTTTGTTTTTTTTTACAGGATGTAATTGCTGGAGTGTCATTGGCAGCATTTCTAATGTTAATTACTGTTCCTTTTGTGGACTCCATTGACAGGTTTATCCTCTCTTCTAAAATATCTATACCTGTAGTTATGTCTACATGCATACTTTTAAGCTGGATATATCCTTCTATGAAACGATGGAGCACCACTCGTGGAGATACTATTCTTATACTAGGAGTTTTTTCTGGGATATACAGTGGCCTTTGGATGACTGGCCAGTTATCAAATGTAAATCCTACACCTGAAGCCTTGCCATTAACTTTGGCCCTACCCACCCTCAGTGGTGTTGGTATTGCATTAATACGCCAAATTCTAGGCTCCATCTTTATATTTTTAGCCCTGACTGCCATTAAGAAGATAATATTGTATACGCTTTCTTGGATCTTGGGATACGATCCTAAAGACCCTGTTACAAAACAGCAGTTTAGTATAGAGCTACCCTATCGATATCTTCCTTATTTCATTGGAGGGATAGTTGCAACATATGTGATGCCCCTTATATTTCAACAAATTCATTTAGAAAGGGAAGGTTTTTATTCAGAAATCTTTAGTTATTCATCTTAATCTGTTAAAACAAAAGAGTAAAGTTCCCCTTCAAACCTTAATCAGAAAAGTATCAAAAAAATTTAAGTTAAAAAAAAAAAGCATAAGTGTAGAAGTTGCAATAGATTCTTGACTAATTAGCAATGTATATAAAACTTCCTAACAATAGGGTATACACACAGCCTGTTTGTGTCATTAATGTGTATACAAGCTTTTTTTTTTTCTTGTTCACATATTTTGTCTATAAAGCTTTAATATTTAAAATTACTTTTATTTTTTACTGCTTTCGGTATCATCATTTTTTCTAGATAAAAATTTTCGTGTACATTAAAAAAAATGTACACATATATATATTTTTTAACAATGTTATTAAACCTGTGAAATTGGCTGCAAATTATTGTTCATGCATTTTGCTTGCTGACTTGATTGATATGTTGTAAAGGAAAACAATCATCTGTCTTGTTTGTTCACTCCTCTTTCACATTGTGTCAATTAGCCAACACATTTATAAATCCGCTGGTGTTGACATTTGGAGCCAAGTCATAATAATGTTATTACGATGAGGTAAATCTTAATAATGTGCATCCCTCAAAATACTCAACTATGTAAAATAATATATATAATATATATTTATTGTATGTATCACTCCATCAATATCTTAATCTTTCGTGTACTTACATGGCCTCTAGACAAATCAAATAGCAGTGGACTCCTTTTGTATTTCTTTTTTTTTTTTTTAAAGTATAAAATTAGTTTTTAGCAAAGTAATTCTTTTGGCTGGTTTGTACTTCATACAATAAATTCAATGTGTTAAAGACTTTTTTTTTTTAAGTTAAATATTGATACCTTTTACACACAAATACAAATTTTTTTTTGTTAATGGGCACTTAGGAAATATTGTGTTCATTTGTATTGAAACTGTAACATATATATTTTATGGAAAAAAATCTTAAGAGCAAGATTGCAATTTTTATGTGCATAGCTTGTTCTGAACCATAGTTTTATGTTTTGTTGCTCTTATGTTATTCTTATTTTTTTTTAAACAAATAGTAGGTAAAAATATTTAATGAGAAGATTAGTGCTGATAACATATACCTGTTAAATATATAACATATACTCTTTACAAATCAATAAGTGTTAAATATTTCCTATCTACTGATACTTAAGTTTATTTATAATGATCACATTGTTGGTGGCTGTTTCTTTTTTTTTTTTTTAATTTGCCCTGATCCTAAATGTTTCTTTAACATTAGGATTTAATGCTAAGGCTATCTGTTCCTAAAACAGATACTTTTACGTTATCATTCTCTGTAATGAAAAGCTATCATCAATGATTGAGAGTGATACATGTGTTAAACGTTCATAACTTTAAGTGATGAAACTCTTGTACTGGTGTTTTTTTGTTGTTTTTTTTTTACTTCTATTGCCTTCTTTAAAGTTATCCTGTGTGGTGGGCTGTTGGGGCACCACTGATGATGCTTATTATAATGGTGAGTCTTAGTGGCACCCATCATTATCCAAGCTGTGTGTTAAAAAGCTGATACCTTCACTGGTGGCATTATATCTTACTTCATGTTGAAATGGTAGCAAACTAATAGCACAAGCTACAACCAGCTGTAGCTGTGGTCATGGTCTATTGTTTCACTTTTGTCATAGGCCATTAACTCATGCCTTCCAGTTGCTTGCTATGTTTTCCAACTTTTTCCACTCCTATATGAGTGATTCTGAAGTTGTCACAGTTAGCAAAAATTAAGAATGAACTTTATGGTTTTTAGATTACTTTTAATTTTAATTATCTCAAATGTGTTAATTCTTTCTGTCTGAAATTATTTTCCACATTCCGCTGGAGGTTGGGGCTAGGATGTAATAATCATTAATTCTGAAGGAACACGTAAAACAATTTTGGTAAACAAAAGTGAGAGGGTTTCAAATGTTTTTTGGACAAAGAGCTTCTTTGCCATAATAAAAGAACCACATCTAGTTGTTTGCATGAAAATGCTTTTTGAAAGGTAAATCAGTGAGACATTACAATGTACAAAAACATTACATGTTTGTCTCTTGTTTTTCTCACAGCCTAGTCAAAGAATTGTGGATATTTCCTGGCAGTGGAAAGGTAGTTTTGCTTTCATTGCAGTATTATTTACTGTTTTTATTTTCCGTCCACTTATGGAAAGTTTGGTTTGTTTCTTTGTCATTTTTAATATATTTTTTTTTTACATTTTAGTCTGGCTTTATAGAAGGGGGGGGTTAATTTTTTATTTTTCTGAAATGTTTTGTCACAGTTTCAGCACAACAAAGACTAAAACAAATTGATAATGAATCTTTTTTTTTTCTTTTAAAATTTAGTTCTTGACACCCCAAAAAAAAATGTTTTCTTAAGGTTATATCTCAGTTGGCATACTAACAAAATCTTTTTTTTTTAATCACCCATATTTCTTTCTTTGTATTTACGAAACTGCTTGACTTGTATTTATACCCTGCTTTAACACTTTTAAAAAAGTAGGAAAAGCAAGTTTTACTTGCTATAATAAATACAATATTAAACCTTTTAAATAAAGGGTGAAATTCTCTTTTTCTTTTTCCGTTTCAATAACAACAAACAAAACATGTCCATGTGCAGATGTGAATGAAAATGTAAAGTTTATAGAACAGTGTTTTCGAATCTTTGAAATAGATTTCAAATTACTTTTTGTTTTATTCCATCAATATACAAACAAAATTGATTTAACTCTACCCTTGCTAACAGGGTTAACCACCATACTTTTTTTTTTAGTACTTTACCCCTGGCCTATAATAATATACACTTAAACAATTGACTGAGAACCGCTTATGTAAAACTTGCTTCCTTCTTTTTTTTTTTAGTTGACCCAGAAATGTAATTGAAAAAAAAAAATCTACACATTTTAAAAATAATATTAGCATTTATTTTCCTGGGCTCAAAGAACGATTGAATGTGAGATCAAATGCCTGAATTCAGCACCCAGTGCTGATTATTCATCTCCAGTCAAGCATGGAAATGAGTTAACTACATTGATTTCCTGGAGTCATGTCACTGCTAGTCAGTCAACGATTAAAAAAAAAAAGTGCCCCTCTTCAAACACCAGAGAGGAAAAAAAGTCTATGTGATACACTGGAGCTGCTGGTTGGGTAAATCAGAACTTGGGTTTCCTATTACTTGAAACAGGATACAACAAGCCATTTTCCCTTATCCTTGTTATCCTTTATAAGGCCCATCAGGCTGTTACTATGTTATTATGCCAGTTATGGTATGTAGCACAAAATGTTTGTTTGGGACAATCCTAAGCAAAAAAAACCTGTACACATTTAGCATGTCAAAAGAAAAATATGACATATTTTTATCCCCCCCCCCCCCCCCCCCCCCCCCCCCCCGGAAACTTAATTTTTTTAGTTGTTGTTCATCTTGAATTAAGCAGAATTTGTACCCAGTATATTGTGTTAACTTGTTTTTTGTTTGTTTGACAGTACCTTCAAGTGCATGTGATATTTAGAATAGTCATGTGAAGCATATTTTCATAATATTTAAGTGTATGTATATACATCTGACTTTGAGGCTCATTTAAAACAATTGAATTGCTTGTGTTTACTTACCAGTATACAATAATTATTGACATATTAATATTTATTCAAACTTTATCCCAGTTGTACAATTTCTTACCTAGCTGTGTTTGGTCAAAGTTAATATACCGTAATAAAAAATAAATTTGGGTCAGGTCTAGTGGTCCTCATGTTGTTTCAGTAGTCACTTATGTATTCAGTGATTCTCAAAATAACCCAGTTGTTAATTTTTTTTTTTAATATGTGCCTTTTATTGTCATACATTTTTTTTTTTCCTGTTATGAACAGCAAGTGGTTAAAAAGTGTTTCATTTTAACTAAATATTTATTTTTAATACTGACGTGATTTGTGTGTGTGTACATGATTGTGTGATATCACACCTTGTCATTTTGAAGTGAAAATGGTTTTGAATAATTACAAGTGGTCATGCCTTGTTGTTAAAAATATTTGTATATTTGAGTGTTCAGTTGTATCATTGCAGAAAGTTTTCAAGTCATGCCAACAGTTGTAGTTCTATGATCTCTAACCCCTTACTAATGATCAAATTGTGTTATGTGAATCCTGCTGCATCTATTGAATCTACACATTTGTTTTGTTTGCTTTTTTTTTAATGTATGGTTCAGGAAAAAATGGTTTTATGTGTATACATAAAATAAAACCTGCATGTTGAAAAAAAAAGGAAAGAATAAACTCTTCTTTGTTACTATGTGATAATTAGTGATATTTTAGATTTAGGAAGTGTAGTAAAATTGCGGCATATTTATTTTTTTTTCAAAGCTTAAATCAACACTGGTTAAAAGTCTGTACACCTTTTCTCCTATACCCATTCTCGGGTCAAGTTGAAACTTTGCACAATTATTCATTGGCATATACAAGGCATGAATCAATAATGAAAACTGACTTATTAGTCAATTAATTACTGGTAATTAATTATTTTGTTGGATACCAACAAGGGAAGTTAATTCTTCAGCTTTTTTTTTTTTTTTTTTTTAAAAGGATTTTTAAATATATAATTTTTGCTTGTTTGCAACTGCATTAGCAAACACCATTACATTTCTTTTCAGATCTTCTCTGTTAGTTACAGTTGCATTGTTTGGCTGTGTTCTTAGCCCTATCACTTTACTTTCCTTTCACTGATAACATATTTTGGTTATCTCATACAGTTAATGAACATCTCTTACTGATTAGAACCCACTTTTTTTTTTTTTTTTGCCGATGATATAACACGCTAGTGGAAAAAAAAAAGGGGGAGCTGTTATGTATGGACATCTGATCAAATGTACAAGGTTCCGGGTAATATGGCTCATATGACAAGACCGAAATGGTTTTACCTGAAGAGATGGGTCAGTTGCGAACAGAGCTTGTTTCTTATCAAAGGCATCAGGGGTTATTAAGGGGATGTCACTGTTAGTCTATTTGTAGAACTTTGTTGTGACACCGAATAAAAAAAAAATTATTAGATCGATATCTGTACGTGATCAATTGCATCCTAAATAAATCATAAAATGGATGATAGCCTGGACGTATATACACTTCGGACTGTCGTCGCATGGTTCAGTTCGAACCTTGCACGCGCCATGCTTTGCCATCTTGAAGGAGGTTGTGGCTTGGATGTAATCATCTTCAGTTCTGTTGGAACGTACGAAATGTTCCCAGACGAAACTGTTCCAATAGAGAGTCAAGGTGTTTAATGAATGTCTTAATGGAAGACATTAGTCCATGGAGAGAAAGATATGCACCAAAGCTCTTCAGCTTCAAGAAGTGCAGAAATCGATTTTGTTTTTAACTTGCAAATGGGGCTGAGCACTGCGAGTAGGTGGACGTTAGCTTACTAGCTAGATTTACAAATGTTCAAAGTAGGAAGGTACTTTATTCTTGTGGTGTGTGTTTAATACAAGCCAACGTCGTTTTGTCAACTCGTGGTCTCCGAAATTCAGCGCGATTTAGTTCATGTGTGTATCGATTGGTTCCTCTCATTCCTCTTCAGTATTCAACTATTTCTAAAACATTCTATTGACCTATTCGTATTGAGGGGAAATAATACCTTCACTTACATTTACCCAACGCTAGAGTTATGCTTCTTTTTTTATAGACGCGAGAACTGAATCCAGTGTGTGACCTTCGTCTCATAATGTCCTTATGTCAAAGACATAAAGCTCAAGTCACGATATGATTCTTTTCCCACTGCATTATCTATTAAATCTATATAACGTTTCAGGTACCCGTACTAGATCTAGAACAAGGGCGGGTCTAGAGCTTTAAAACGATGACAGGTCTAACGTAGACATAAAAAAGTATATATACAGGTCAGTGAGAAACAATGTGGAGTAACTAATAGAGTGGAAATCTAAATTGTTTGGGGTGATTAAGATTTGTATCAAGTTTCTTAGACTTCAAGCCATTTCACTTCAACACATGAGTTTTATTATTATTATTAGAAACTTTTTTTTATTTTGATGAAGCGACAAAAAACAAAACAAAAAAAGTAGGCCTACCTATATACTAGGCATATGGTACACTGGTTCTATATTTAGGATAGCTGGTGAAAAGATTTGTTTTTGAAATTATGGCTTTCAATAATGATAACCAAGGCCTACTAAGTAACATAAGAATAGAATATCTTCAAAAGTGCACCGAAATTGTGATTTTTAGAATAGAAATATTTGAAAATTTTGGTACTTCAGAGAAGGGTCGAGTGGAAGCACTCATAAAATCCTTATTTAATATCTAAAATCGATTTCTATTTTTGGTCATGTAATAATTAGGGGACAGTTATTTTTTTTTTTTTAAATACAAGTTTCGGAAATGAAAGGATCGGGTGCACGTGTGTGTGTGTAAAGGCCTTATGTTGAAGAAATGGTACTATTTGTGTAAAGCTTATAGTCAGGCCTAGGCCCTACTAATGTAAAATACTTTTGCTGCCATTAAACACTCTTAAGATTTGTCAATGTGTGTGTGTTGGGGGTGGGGGTAAAGAATAGATTTAATTATCCATAAGTAACAATCTAATTTGAATTATCAGGCTATTTGCGCAAATTGTACTACTACCACACACACACACACACACACAAAACGCCCTCTACCGCCCTATTTTAGATCCGCCCGCGTTATAGATATAGTGCTACAATACAGGTCAAAGCTTTTAATGTCAAAAGACAAACCGCGCTGTACCAGATCTTAAAATACATGTATTAGGGCCCTAGTTTGCCTATATTATAAGACCTAGCTATAAAGGGCCTATATATATATATATATATATATATATCATGGGCGTAGCCAGGGGGGGGTTCTTGGGGTTCAAACCCCCCCCGAAATGAAATCCCCCCCCCTGGGGGGGGGGGGGGAAGGAATTAAGTGACTGATTTTTGCTTTCATTTCGTTTATTTTAGGTGAGATTTTAATACTAAATCATCACTTACCACAGCACAGCCGAGGCAGTTTTGAGTTAAAAACCCTCTACCAGGGGGTTTTGAGTTTAAATCCCCCTACCAGGGGGTTTTGAGATTTAAAAAAAACCCTATCAGGGGGTTTTGAGATACAAATCCCTCTACCAGGGGGCTTTGAGTTTAAAACCCCCTACAGGGGGGGTTTGAATTTTAAACCCCCTACCAGAGGTTTTTGAGTTAAATCCCCCTCTTCTATAAAACAAAACAAAAAAAAAATGCAAACAACAATCCCCAAATTCCAACAGCACAGTTGAGGAAGATTTTGATTTTAAAACCCCCTCCAAAATTTACGATAAACCCCATCTTCAATATAAAAAAAGCAAATTACACACTCAAAATTCTATGAGCGTAGCCAAAGGGGTTTTGAGTTTACCCCCCCCCCCCCCAAGTTGGGGTTTTAAGCTAAAAAGTACCTCTTCAATATGAAAAAAAAAGCAAATTACACACTATAAAATCTATGAGCGTAGCCAAAGGGGTTTTGAGTTTAAATCCCCCTCCTCCAGATGGCTTTTTCTTTAAAGTTTAAAACTACTCCAGATGGTTTTGAGTTTAAAATTCCCTTACAGAGCGTTTAGAGTTGAAAACCTCTCTCTTCAATATTATCTTAAAGCAAACTACACTCACCAAATTCTAAGATCGTAGCTAAATTGGGTTTTGAATTAAAAACAAAACAAAAAAAACTCCAGAGATTTCTTAGTTCAAAACCCCTCAACAGATGATTTGACGAAAAAACTTTCCTTTTCGATATAAAATCTAAAGCGAAATAGAGGCATGTAATTCCAAGAGCGTAGTCAAGAAAAGTTACAAATTTCTACCAGTGGCTTGGGCTCCATTAATAAAGTGTGAATAGTCTTCTGCCGAAATTGAAAATCATTAAATGTGTCTCAACAAAGATGGTTAAGACAGATTTTAGGAGTCAGTCATAGAGATCGGGTCTAAATCAAAGAAATCATATGCCGAACTGGGAGTCGAATCCTTAGTAAGGTTGTGACAGAGCGTCGCATGAGGTTTTGCGGGACATGTTCTCCGACAAAATGAATAACGCAAAATAAGAGTTGCGGAAACAGCTTGCCGGAAAATGCGCCGAACGGCGCGAGAGGGTCTAAGTCAGTAAGAATAGCACATTAGGTTTTTTGAAATAAAACTTTTTAATAGCAAGATAATGCACTGTAGATACCTCAGAATATGCATTTTGTTGGCTTTCAATACCAGAAATAGTGCTCGGCGGCGGGGCTTCGCCCCGCGCTGGGGGAGCACTACGAACTCCCCCAGACCCCCTTGCTAGCAAGGGCGGGAAGTCTACAATAAACAATAAACGTCTTCCGAAAGGGTCAGAATGTAATAAAAATTAATTATGTACACACACACACATATATATATATATATATATATAATTTTTTTCGCCTGGGGGGGGGGGGGGTCGGGGGGGGATTCCAAAACCCTCCCCGAAAAAAAATCCTGGCTACGCCCATGATATATATATATATATATATATATATATATATATATATATATATATATATATATATATATATATAATTTGTCAGATGGCTTAAAAATTATACTAAAAAAGCAAAGAAATGCATATTTTAGGCCCATATGAAGGCCCTATTATCTTTAGAACCTTTCTCATCTATTAGTTCTATTTTTATTATTTATCATAAAAAATGATCTAACAAAGTGAAAGATAGATTGAATAAGGTTTTCATAAACATTGTTTGTAAAATGTTTTACATGTTTCTGATGTTCCTTCAGAGTTGAAGATAATTTAGGCCTACTTCCAAGTCCAAACCTCCTGCAGGACGACGGGGGATTGGAGCGGGCAGGGTTTGAACCGGGGACCATCGATAAGTCCGAACGACCAGGCAGCCATATACATATATATGCATTTGTGTGTATCAGTGGTTTAAAATAGGCCTATGTGTTTAACATTATGATAAAACTAAGTGAAGTGACATCTGAATAATTCTTAGAGTTTTTGTTTATAGGCCTATATTATCATAGTGCTAAAACAAATAGTAACAAATCTTGATGATCTAAATATAGACTAAGATGAGGCTTAGGCCTATAAAGATCTTTTCAATTTGTATCAGCAAAAATGTTCTTATATGTAGACGTATACTAGCAATCTAGGTCAGTTCGATAAGCCTACATAAATTTATGATAACCCCGCCACCCAACTGGCCTATCAACTCGTGTTATCATGTTATAGTTTCTTAAATTTTCACACTTCTCCCTCTATCTCGCTCTCTCTCTCTCTCTCCCCCCCCCCCCTCTCTCTCTCTCTCAGTCAATCATTTTATTTGATAAGTCTAATAGGCCTATTATATTACGTTACAAATGTGGCCATGTCACATGCATGTAGGCTATGTATCGACCAGAAAGGAACCTTCAGGCATAAGCTGGGATAAAGAATCAGTAGGCTACTACTTCACTCCGGCCATTGGGAGAAATAAGTCTCACTGGACATTTCATCGGGCTCTGCATTAGCGCCAACCAATGGCGGATCCGGGGGGGGGGCGGTAGGGCCGATCCTTTGGGGGGTGGGGGGAACGGATGAATATTAGTAAAGAAATCACACATTTTGTTTATGAATTTATTACTTTTGTTAATAATATATACTAATTATTTATAGTTCAACATATTTTTTTACCTTATTTCGCCCTACCACCTCTAGTATGTTGGCCGATTTGCTGTGGTGGGGAGGGGGCGATGGCATTAATCCCGTCCCCCCCCCCATGGGCGTAGCCAGGATTTTTTTTCGGGGAGGGTTTTGAGGGGGGAATCCCCCCCCCCCCCGAAAAAAAAATATATTTATAGGGCCTATATATATATATATATATATGTATATATATATATATATATATATATATATATATATATATATATATATATATATATATGTTTGTATGGATGTGTTTGTGTGTACATAATTAATCTCTATTACATTCTGACCTTTCTTTCTTTTGGAAGACGTTTATTGTGCCCAAGAATAGGTTCCTCCTGGAGTTAGTGAAAAAATGAAAACTCCTCGCCCTTGCCAGCAAGGGGTCTGGGGGAACGCTGAGAGCTCGCCTGCGCGGGGCGAAGCCCCGCCGCCAAGCACTATTTCTGGTTTTGAAAACCAACTAAATGCATATTCTGAGGTACCTACAGTGCATTATTTTGCTATTAACAAGTTTTATATTGAAAAACCTAATGTGCTATTCTTACTGACTTAGACACTCCCGCGCCGTTGGCGCATTTGCTGGCAAGCTGTTTCCACAAAAATCTGTCACTGGCAATGTCCGAAGCATCTTCCCACCTGCTCTAAGGACCTCCATGAAAGTGTGGCGCCAAGTTGTACTAGGATGTCATCGCAACTCTTATTATGCGTAATTCATTTTGTCGGAGAACATGTCCCGCAAACCTCATGTGACGCTCTGTCACAACCTTACTAAGGTGTCGACTCCCATTTCGGCATAGGATTTCCTTGATTTAGACCCGATCTCTATAAATGACTCCTAAAATCCGTCTTAGCCATCTTTATAGAGCCACATTTAGTGCTTTTCAATTTCATTGCACTTTATCAATGGAGCCCAGCCACTGGTAGATATGTGTACCTTCTCTTGACTACGATTTTGGAATTAGGTGACTATTTAGCTTTAGATGTTATATCGAAAAGGGAAGTTTTATCGTCAAAATCATCTGTAGGGGGTTAAACTAAAATATATCTGGAGTTTTTTTGTTTCTTTTAAAGTCAAAACCACATTTAGCTACAGTCATAGAATTTGGTGACTGTAGTTTGCTTTAGAAATAATATTGAAGAGAGAGACTTTTAACCTTAAAACGCTTTGAAGGGGGATTTTAAACTCAAAACTATCTTGAGGGGTATTAAGCTTTTCAAAAAGCCATCTGGAGGAGAGGGGTTAAAACTCAAAACCTCCCATTGGCTTGGCTACGCTAAAAGAATTGAGTGTGTAATTTGATTTTTTTTTATATTGAAGAGGAATTTTTTAGCATCAAACCCTCTGAAGGGAAATTTAAACTCAAAACACCCAATAAGCTTGGCTACGCTCATAGCATTTTGATTGCGAAATTTGATTCTTTTTTTATTTTGAAGATTTATTTTTTAGCTTCAAACCCCGCTGGCGGGAGGTTTAAACTAAAAAACCCTTTGGCTATGCTCATAGCATTTTGAGTGCGTAATTTGCTTTTTTTTTATATTGAAGAGGTATTTTTAGCTTCAAACCCAGCTGAAGAAGGGTTTAAATTTAAAACCCCTTTGGCTACGCTCATACAATTTTGAGTGTGTAATTTACTTCTGTATGTTGAAGAGGGGTTTATCGTAAATTTTGTTTTTGTTTTATAGAAGAGGGGGATTTAAATGAAAAAATCCCTTGTAGGGGTTTTCAAACTCAAAACCCCTTGTAGGGGGTTTTAAACTCAAAACCCCTTAGTATGGGTTTTCAAACTCAAAACCCCTCTAAACCCCCTAGTAGGGGTTTTTAAACTCAAAATCCCCTTGGCTGTGCTAGGGCTAGTGATGGTTTAGTATTTAAATTTCACCTAAAATAAACAAAATTAAAGCAAAAGATCAGTCACATAACTCCGACACCCCCCCTGCGGGGGGGGGGGGGGATTTCATTTCGGGGGGGGGGGGGTTTGAACCCCAAGAACCCCCCCCTGGCTACGCCCATGCCCCCCCCCCCTAAACTTTCGAGGGGGGGGCGGTCCAATTTATTTGTAGAAGTCCCAGCTTGTTAACAGAATGAATTAAATATCTATACGATTGAAACATATACTTATATATTATATCTAGACTGGAAACCGGAAATAAATTCTTATCCGCGATTGATCGATTTACAGACCTATGTATATATAGATTTTTATGTACGTAAACTCTTTTTTTCAGGCTCTAACGGGAGTCGCCCCAATCAATCTTTTCTGTCTTAGAAAAGTAATGATTTTTAGTTTTCGAAGGTTAGAAATAATGCAAAATCATTTCTCGGATTTTCACGCAAATATATGAAACAGACATTTCCTGTTTGTTTCCACTGAGATAATGTTTCAAAAATCCTAGATGGAAATAATTCATGTTGATTTAAATCATCTTATATAAATGTGAGCTGGAGCGCCTAGATCTAATTTTAACCTAATTTTATCTAATTTGTAATTTATATAGGCCAGGGCTATGATGTTTGTAATTTGGTGTCTTTTTAGTTTATATAGTTCAGTGCTGAGTATTTTGTAGTTTCCGCTATTTATAACTTTCTGCTAGTTTTAGCTAACTAGCTTTAGAGCTGTGGATGTTCTTTCCTATTTTTTGTCCCTGGTTAGTTCTGCTTATTTTTGTCTTTGGCATTAGTGCTGGATTGGTTGTTTTTTTTTTTAATATCAGTTTATGTGCAGGTCTGTAAACGGTATAGAGCCCCCATATGAGTTTAAAATAGAAATAACTTTTTATCTTCCTTTTTGTATTTTTTGTAGGATTTAAATTTTAAGATTCTCTTTTTAATGCTGTTTAATTTGGTATATAATGTTGTGTAGTCCGTGTCTTTAGTAATTTGCTAGATTTTATTGTTGTGTACGGCTAGGTACAAATTAGGGAAATCGGTAGTCCAGTTTAGTTTTAGAAAATTAGCGTGACGTCATGCTCTCCGATATGTTCGCGCTGACCAGTTATAGCTAGCTCCGGAACCACGTTAAGCTCTCTTTTGTCTTGAGCAGTGGTCAGTGCTGACAGTGGTGCCTGTATAAAGCTAATTGTGTGTTGTATAATTTCAGCTGGGACCGCCTGCTATAATTCCCGCCTGACTGCCTTACTGCCATTATTACTGCTGTACTGTTGCTTACTGCCATTATTTCTGCTGCCTAACTGTGCGGTAGTACTGCCTAACTGCTTTTACTACTGCCATAGCTGCCGTAGTACTTATAGCTGTTGTCTTATAGCTGTTGTTTTATTGCTGCTGTACAGCTGTCATTATTTCTGTGTAGTAGCTTATGGCTGTAGTTCTGCCAAATAGCTGCTTTATTTGTTAGGTTCAGTTCGGTAGGGTTGATCAATCGTTTAGTAGGGGTATATTTAGTTTTATTAATGTTGTTTTGGTTTCATGTAAATAACGTATATATAAGTTGTTTTATAAATTTAGTTGGTTGTTTTATTTTTAGTTTGTTCTTCTAGTTAGCTAGTTTAGTTTAGTTTAGTTTAATTGTGCTGTCTGGTTGCTTAGGCTACTCTAGCCCCTTGGTCGCAGACCGAGGTGCACAGATTGGGCCCACCCAGTAGAGCTACCACCTGCCTACTGTTATAATTGAATAAATGTTGAGCAGCAGATAACAAAAAAGGCCTCACTCAGTAGCGCCACCCTGACCTGCTCACATAAATTTAAATAGATTGATTACCTAGATCTTTCTAGATTTTGTATGTAAAATTGCAAAATAATTATGAGACGAGAGTACTCTTATTTTTTATTTCAATTACTAGATCTAGATCTAAAATTAAATTATTTGTTACATAGGTTATGGTTGAAAAAAACAACAACTTTATTCTTTTAACTACTTACAAAACAACGCCTTGATCCAACTTTCTAACAAAATTGCAACGTATGATCAAATAGCCCTCACATCTTGAGGACGCTACTAAACAATTGCAGACTCTTTGGCCCACCAGGGAGGGCAAATTCCACCCACTGATCAGGCTGTAAGCTTTCATCAAGCCCTGGCTATAATACAAAAAACAAATGGAAAAGTGGTTTGAGTGCTGGGACAAGTCCCAAAAAGTCCGTGGAGTCTGGGAGCGAATGAGCGCCCTGACCGCACTTCCCTGTGGTGGAGGCTGTCCAGGCCTGAGCAAGCTATTATAGCAGTGCAGGACAGGCCACTGTCCTGTTGGCTCATATTTCTCGCGGCTATGGCCAAATTTTGATTCACGGTGCCCCCGCTGCGGGGAAGAAGAGGAAACCGTGCCTCATACTCTGTTTGACTGCCCCAGACTTGCTGATCTCCGTCTCGACAGGTCTGGGAAACCCAAAATTCTCGACCTGTATGGCGACATTTATGCACTACGCAAGACAGCAGGGTTTCTGCCCAGGCTTTTGCAAGAGAGGATTTGAGCCTCTCAAGCCCTCACTCTAATGGAGTTTGATGATGATGAACAAAATTTCACATTTTTTGTGGTAGAAGTAAATCTCCATGTCCAGTCTAGATATAGTATATATAACTCTATGGATTGAAACTTGTTATTAGTTGTTATTAATATTTTAATCGACGTTTATATTATGTCACTCCCCTGTTGGCCGATTGGGTATGCAAAGGGGGGGGGGTGCGAATACATTTAATAATCTTCCCTTCTAAACCGTTTGGATTGGGAGGGGGCGATCCTATTTTTGTGGAGAAATCATAGTTTGTGAACAAAATTAGTTAAATTACTATATAATTTTTATATTATGTCGCTTTCCTCGGGTACCCGTAATTTAGCCAAGTCGGTGGGATTGAGGGGGAGGCTATTGCATTTACTGCCCTTCCCACTCTAGCCCGTTGAATGTGGGGGGGGGGGGGGGGGGGCGGGGGCGGTCCTATTTTTGTAGAGAAATTATAGTTTGTGAACAAAATTAGTTGAATATCTTAAATATCAATGTAGTAAGGGCCTATAAATTCACATTAGGCCTATATATTTTTCAAGTAAAACATTATTACAATGGTTCCTGAAAATTATTTTTTTTTGACCTTTTTAACTTTCGTTCTGTTTATGTTTTATGCAGACTAAAACAGATATACTACAGGAGGTCTCGCTTAACACGAAGATAGGCTTAATATTACGATGATTACGCCTAATAAAGATATACTTAAGCCACTTGTGCCTTGATTGTCACTTGCACTTCAGGATCGGCCCTTGCCCCAATGTTACTTTATTTTACTAAATTTGATCTGCCTTTTTTAATAGGATAAATAATGAGCTGTAGATGTCAGGAGAATGTGTTTCTGCAGTGAAGAATGCTAGATATTGCTAATCGTCGGGGCTCCCCGAACCCCACTTTGGGAAGCTTATAGCCCTCCCCCAGATCCCTTAGCTGTCAAGAGAAAGGCCACCAACATAACTTTGTTTTGTTTTTCATTTTTCCGAAGGTTGAAAAACACACACACGCATACGTGCTGTGTATATGCGTTTATACATAGATTTAGGGTTTGCTGGGCGTTAGGGTTAGGGTTTGGAAAAAATCCCCCCCCCCCCCCTAAAAAGTTCTGGATCCGCTAGTGGCGCCAACCAGAAATAAACTTTAACCCGGTAGGGTTACCTAACTCCGGTAAAAGGAGGACATGTCCTCTATTTTTTTTTTAGATTGAGTCTTAATCTGGCAGATATTGATCTAAAGTCTGAAACCGTTTGTCTTTCACTCTTGTCTACAGCAGCGTTATATGTGGTGCTTATCCGTTAATCGAATTAAATTCTTCATATCTTGTGGTTTAAAGACACAAACTCGCTCGTAGGCCTACTGTCGTGCATACAGAACCTAAAGGAATGGGATATCGATATGAATTATTCAGTTGTTTGACTTGTAGCTTACTGCAACTTGAAATCTTTGCTAGACAGAAAAATGAAAAAGTTTTTTTTTTTTTTTTTTTGGTTAGGAAAATGAAACCATATCTTGAATACTTAAATATATCCTTGACTTCGTTGCATGTGTTGGGGTTAAAACTACTATAAAGATGAAGCAATAGGTTAACAAGAAAAACTGATCATAGCCTCACATTACACGCCGTTGGAGGTGGGGGAAGTATACTTCGTCCATAGTGATTCGACAATTAGGAGCGTACTACTTTCATCATCCAGGGGGCCGAGGGCTTTGCACTGTATTTTTGTGCTTTCTCATGTGGCTAGTGAGACATATTTGGCCTCGAAATTTTTGGCTGTACAGTGAGCAAGCTATTTCAGCTGGAGCTTTTGTGAATGCCTTAATTTTCTTCTCAGGCGCTTTTCTTCAGCCAAGGCTTTTTGCTTGTCTTGAGCTTTTTTTGCACTGGTTCTCACAGCGCAGCTTCCGTCCCAGGTGGCTGGTCCAGTTTCTCGGGGAGGATTAGAGGGTGTCCTGGAGCATTTTCTTTGAAAACCTTGAACTCGTTTTCCACATGTCAGTTGTTCGTAAAGGAGTCTAAGGTATGCGAAAGTTGTCCTTTCTGAAGACGTGGCCTTCCCATTGCATTTGAGACTGCATCAGGATTGTGTGGATGTAATGCAGACACGCTCTTTGCATGACTTCTCTGTCAAGTAACTTGTCTTAACCATACGTTGAAAATGTTTCTGGGGTAGATCATGTGGAAATGGTTCAGCTTTTTGTATGCCTGTCCACGTTTCATAGGCGTACCTGGCGCAACGTCGAGAATGATGACAGCTCGATAGATCCCAAATTTTGTAATTGTGGTGACGCCTGTTCCATAAATTTCTGGATTTCTAGATGTAGATACGTTTATAATTATTTTTTTTCTGGTCGCTTCTCTTATTTCATTTCAAATAATGATTTTAATTTTTAACATGAAGAAAGAATAGGCGAATCGGTCTAATGGTTTCGCTCATTTTTTGTTGTTGTTACCAATAAAATACTTATTTTTTTTACTAGTTGAATGCATACATGTTGTATAGATCTAAGTCATTTGGTTAACATGCAAGACTAGATTGACATAGGAACACGCAAGTAACGTGTGTATTTTATCAGATAAGATATAGAATCTAAAACTTAAAAAAAAAAAAAAAAAAAAAAATAGGCCTGCATAAAAAAAAAAAAAGAAACAAAGTTACTAAGACAGTTTGTGTGGAAACTTAAACTCAAAATCGGCCCCCGAAGTGGTCCATCCAGGCAGGTAAAAAGGCAGGTTTCAATATTTTCAGAAAGAATATATCAGAATGAAATTCTATCAAAGGCAAATGACAGAGAAGAATGGAGAAAGAAGGGTGACAGATCTTGTGTGGTGCTCCGACGGTCCAGCAGACCAAGGGATAGGTGAAAGTCAAGGTGAAGTTTGATGTGAACCTGGCCTAACTGATTTCATATAATGATTATCTTATTTATCTAATTGTTTTGTATTGGGTCAATCTCTTATTCAAAGCCTCATAAAAAAATATATAATAATTTGCCAATTAGTTTTTTTTTATTCAGTAGTTCAAAAAGGTTTTACATCGTCAAAAACAAAGAAAACAAATTTCATGGTCTCTCACGACAAGTAACACGCTACGTCAGAAATTGTTCATAGTTCATTTGGTTGTCCTATTTTCCGGCTGTAGACATCATGGCTATTGTTCTCTGTTGTAGACACATGTACGAACACATGTATTATACATGTCCTTACATACCAAACAATGAAACAGGCATTCTTCCAAAGGCAGCCGTCTCCGGTTTCCATGGAAGCCTGGAAGCCAAAGAAATCCCTGGAAATACAATGGTTGATGTTTGTGTTGGTGCGTTGAGGGCCTACTAGTTGACAGATCAGCGTGAATCTTCATTGTTCTAATGTTGTTATGTCCAACACAATATACTTAAAACTGGGCTAATCAATGCAAACAGTGTTCCTGGACATCACTCAGTCATCACGTTGCGGATGAGGCGTGTGTTTGGCGACATTATATATACATTTTCCAAAGGAACCTTATTAATCTGACCGTTTTTCCACATCACCATCGGAGAAACCTCTACAAGTTGGCAGAAATGCACCGGCTTCCAGATGTTAACCTTTCATCAAACCAAGATTGAAGCCAGACAGCATTGCAGTGAGTTCATGAGGAATTAAGTGGACTAGATATAAGCAGGTTATTTAAAAAAATTCATTGTTTTAACAATTTTGCATACTATGCTGCGATTAATATAAATAACTACTTATTAATTGTTGTTTTAAATTTTGTTCTACTTATATGCATATTAAATAGATTTTATCTCTTTGAACAAAAATAGTAACTATTTATTATTTTTTTTGTTTATGTAGTAGTTAATATGTCAGAACTTACATAATTTAGCAATACATTTGTAAAAAAAAAAAATTACAAAAAAATCTAAAATCGTTTGCATAAATGTGTTAGGAATATGGTATATAGTCATCTTCCTTACTAAATGTGTTTGTTACTATTAATAGTGAATAGTTGTAAAAATGGTGTATTTTTATGAAAAAAAACAACTGCTTGCATAGTTGATTTTAAAAATTAAATTTTTCGCATTTAGAAAAGAAAAAAAGTAGCCGTTGCATCAGAACTTTAAAAGGTCTAAAATATCATGATGTGGGATTTTCACTATCTTTTCTAGTTTACGAGTTTTAAACGGGATGGACTGACAGACATTCCACACAAAACTAATAGCGTCTTTTCCACTTTCGGGGGTCGCTTAAAAAAGAAGTAAATCCAGATTGTATAGGTCTGTTACCCAGATATAGGTCTGTGATCTAAATCATTCTTCTTTTTAAATTACAATATGGCGACTTCCATTGCATGGAAAGAATATCATTAGAATTCTAGATCTAGTGGATTATAGAGCTCTAGTACTTTTAGTTGGTCTATATAGTGAACATTGTCTGATTAATGACTAATCTAAATCTAGACTCTATTAGCCATTAGGTATTATTATTTACACAATTGTCAAGTGTATTAACTTATAATTAACGTAATTATCTGTATAATAATTAATAGTGTAATCAGTTAATAATGACTCAATCATTATCATACTCAATCATTACTCAATGAGTATAATTATAAAAGTAAAAGTGTAAAAGTATTAAAAAAAAAAAAGGTAATTCTGCAGGAGTTCAAGGGGCAGCCATCTTTGTTACTATTTTGTTATTGTTTATTATAGTTTATGTTCCAAAGAAATCTCAAGATAGTAGATTTAAGTAGATAGAGTGTCTTAAAAAATACCAAGAATTAACATTAGTAGACATTACTTCTGTGTCTGTGTAGTGTTTTCAAAGCAATGCTATTTAATTTTTCTTTTAATTTTGACTAGGTGTCATATATTAATATGTTGTTATCTTTGTTTTTTTTAACAAATGTTTGTACTTTTTAATACTCATTTTTCTAATTTTTTGTTAGTACATCATTAAAATATTTTATCAGAATTTTCCAATGGTTATGGTGTATACATTATGACTGTATGTTAAAAGTTATGATTTTTTTTTGTGGCGTTTTGACCTAACATTGGTTGACATGGAACAAGAGAGAGGAGAGCTTGTTGCTGATTAGCCGGCGAGACACACCCCCAGCTCAAAAGTTAAAAAGTTGGAATTGAGTTTCATAGACGATAGATCTACATTCTACTTATTAAATTTAAGAAATTTTAGAGTAAATCTATTATTAGTAGTAAACTTTTAGCTCACAAAGCTGATTTTATTTATTATTATATTTATGAACTTTACACTTGTTTAGAATGTAAATATTGAAGGAAATAAACAAATTATCGGGTCTTGAAATGTCAGAGAGGTGGGGACAGAATGGCGGCGTTGCGATGGCAGAAAATAAAAAAATATCCAAAAATTTTGACAATCTCATTCATGTGCAGTTGTGTTTGTATAATAATGGCTGTTCATTAGAAACCTGTTTCTCAGTGCTCCCCTAGATCTGAATATTTTTTTATCAAAAGTGTTGTCATTGACATTAACCCTAACCCATCTACCTCTCGATTTAGTTCTAGTTAAGTGTAATTAGTATTTGTGACAGTAATACTGAGTTACTGTGTTTTTACTCTTAATAACTTCCTTAATTAATCTTTTCTTTTTTATTTTTCAGAAAAAATCATCTTGGCTTTTACAAGGCCTGGTAACAAAGCTTCAGGGTTATAAATAAACATTTTTATTCCAATGATAGATAAGATGGATATGTTCTCTCTATTTACAAGATCCTTTGAAGAAACAAAGGAGGTTTCAAAATTTTTACATCAAATTGGCTGTTGTATTCGTTGCATTTTGAGAAATCTTGGTGAATTAAATCCTGCATCTTATAAGTTATCAATAGAGGTAAGATATGAGCATTTGACCAACTTTCTTCCCCTGAATCAACTTTACTATTTCACTATTCAATCTTAGACCAATATATTCTAATATGAATCCTCTGTTAAGAATCCTTAATTTAAGAAAGAATTTATAGAGGCCAAAAATTATTTATTTTTGAATAGCAGTACATTTATGTTATAATAAAATCTTGATGAACTAAAGGCTAACTTTTGCTAGTTGTAGAGAAAAAGGTTAAGCAAATTGCTTGGTTCTTTTCCAATTTCCTTTATTTTCTACATCTGTCAAGGAACTTGAAAATATGCTTTTACCAGCTGAGTCCAGAACTACTGCTGAGAATGTTTGCCCTTGTCCAGGCTGTCTTGGAATTTTACAAAAATTCACTGAAACTGCATTTCTGAATCAGGTATGTTAATAAAATGATAATTAAAAAAAAATATTTTGGAAAATGTTCATGTCTCATAATCTTTAAGATAAGACATTAGTAATTTATCTAATTTTTAATGTCAACTGATTTTCAGCATTCACTTACTGCACTATTTCTTTCTTCATAACATTTGGCACTAATAAGAAATGTATATTTTATTTTTGTTTTTTGTAATAAGAAAGTGTACAAATTGCTTACAAGATCAAAATTTCACAGATACCATTTAATGTTTTCCACCAAATTACCAACTTAGTTTTCATTTAATTAATTAATATTTCTTATACATAATTACCCTATCATGAGTAGGTTCAACTTTTTTCAATGAATCTTTTGTTGTCAGCACATTTTACAGTTCTGTGGATAAGTATGGGAAGCAGTTTGAAAAAAACACATTAACTAAACTAGAAAAAAAATGTCATTAAATTCCATTATACTTTGAATATCACTTTTTGGTTAATAAATAGCTAGTTTAAATACATTTATTAGAAAACTGGTTATAGTATTTATTTTATAGGCTTTGAAAAAAAAAGTGTCTTGGTAAATGTTTTTTTTTTTTTCAGATCTATTTGAAAGTCAAGGAAGACGGATTTCAGTTCAGTGACTATCAGTGTTCACTTGTTTTACCTGTATCTCTAATTGTCAGACAGAAAGCATTATATATTTATCTGCTGAATAAATTTGGGTAAAAATATAAACATACTATTAATATATAGACATACTATTTTAAACGTTTCCAATAAAGTTTACCTTGTGTATTATATATATTCTATTAGGATGTTTCATGTCTTCTAACCCTCAGTAAGTAAAACTATAGATAGGTGACCACAAGCCTTTTTATATATGGGTGGGAACTTAGACTGTTTTTTAACTACCAGCTTTTGTTTATGTTTGTAAATGAAACACTATACATACATGTTCACAAACACACATATATGTTATTAATGAATACAAAAGTGTTAGCTCTTCTTTTTCATTGGCAGTGAGACTTACAAGGGAAATGAAGACAAACTGGCATCAGTCAAAGATGTTTGGAAGTGGAGCTGTGGATTTAAACTTGCCAACATTTTGGGATCTAGATTTCAGAACAGGGTAAGTCTCTTCTATTTTACTCTTAAAATCTTTATTGTTAAGTAGTTTAGTAAGTAAATTTAAGAACACCCCCTTTCAGACCTTGAGATCAATGGGGCAGATGATGTAAAGATTATCTGTTTCTGTTGCCTACAATAAAGCGCGAGGGTGTCATGTGGCCATTAGAGTTGGCCATCCTAAAAATCCTGAAATTTAAAATTCCAGCTTTCACAGAGATTTGAACCTGAGACCTCAGCTCGGAAGACGTGCTTTACCACTCAGCCACTCTGCATCGTTAAGTAGTTCAACTTCTCTATATCAAGTTAAATGGGATATTTTTTTTAGGAACATATTTATGAGTTTGAACTTTTCATCAACGTAGATATATTTTACTGGTTATTTGACAGTAAATACAAAGAATCTTTTTTTTTTGTTACAATTAGCATGACATTCTTCAGCAGAGTGATTTTCCTCTCCTTTTAGAGTCAGTTTGACATTCTGATGACATTCCAATACAAGGACTCAGACAAAGAATGTGCTTTTCTGTAAGTGTAAGAATTTTATCATATATTAGAGTAAAAAAAATAATCTTTATATTACATTTTTCTCTTGTTTATGTTTTGATTTTCAGAGATGAAAAAAAGTTATTTCTCTTTTGTTGAGAGGCAAGTGAATAAAGTTAGATCTAGACATTCATGTAATCATTAAAGTTAGGTCTAGTGGTTCATGGGACAATTAAAGTTAGATCTAGAAGTTCACTGAACAATGAAAGATCTAGAGATTTATCAGCTAATTGAAGTTAGAGTTAGAGGTTTACTGAACAATGAAAGATCTAGAGGTTTATCAGATAATTGAAGTTAGAGCTAGAGGTTCACTGAACAATGAAAGATATAGAGGTTTATCAGCTAATTTATTGAATAGATGAAGTTGGTTTCCTGGAGCTTTTTTTTTCAAGGGCTATTAATGGATGCTATGTAGAAAGCACAAGTATCATTTAGCTTAAAGTTTTCTATATATATAGTGTATTGCTGTTGTATTTAGAACTGGGACACATTCTAAATCCTGAGAAACAAAATATTGCTTTTGCAAGGATTTCTACCTAGACACTAGAACTGGAAACATTTTTTAACATTAGGCCACCGCATTCCATTAAAATTGGATGAAAGTTGTTTTATTATTTTTTTGATTTTATATTTTAAAAGCAACCATAGCAGTTATGTTTTTTTAATGCACCACTGATTGATGGCAAAATTTTTAATGCTATAAAATGATGTACACTTGTAAAGGATTTAGTTCTTATTGTAGGCCTATTTCTGAACAAGAATGTCTCTTTAAGCTGTATTAGTCTATTTCTATTTCTTATTTTATTTTTATTTTGTGAATATTGTTTGAATTGTTCTGTGAAATGTGCAATTGTCCAAGCTTATTATAATTTGTATTCACCTTTGACCAGACTTGACTATTTACCTGATGTCTTCAAAAAGAGGAAGCAGAGAAAAGTGAGTAAAGAATCATTTGATAGTCAGTTTTTATTGTAATTCAATATGTCATTTCATATTAGGAATAATTTATTCAAGGTGTCAGTCAAATGGTTACATAAGCTGCATTAGTGACATTGTGTTTCTTTATTTTGACAGTTTGGATTTGAAACTTTTACCAGAGCCAATGTACAGAAAGCTGTCTCAGACATGACATACTCCAAGCTGCAAGAGTATGTACATATCAATAATACATGACTGTCTTGGTCAAACAAAATTCTTTGAAATCTTACAAAATTTAGATTTTCAGTGTGGTTTAGCAAGTAATACAACTGTTACTTATTTCTGCCTCTAGCTGTACCAGCTGCCCACCTCTGATTCCAACTGTAGAATGTACCTGTGACATTTCATGCAGTCATGAAGCTGTTTTTATTGCAGGTAAATATCTGGACACTTTTTGTTTTGTAATAAAGTAATACATTTCTTCATGCTGATGTACACTAATAAATGCTTCTATTTGTAGTTTCTGTTTTATTGTGCAGTTTCTTAAATAGGAAATTTGGAACTTATATGATTGCTTTTTAAATACAAATCATTGACATTAAGAAGACAATTACTGTTACTCTCTTCTAATAAGGTATTTGACTTAAAAATATATGGTTCTAATTCATTAATTTGATTTGTCAAAATTATATCCCTTTTAATGAAAATGAAAACAACATTATATATTATAACATAAAAGAGTTTTAAACATTTAGCCATACATTTTCTAAACATTAATTAGGCAAATAAAATTAATTCAACAAGTTATGAAAATCTTAAAGTTTAACAATTGTAGTAATCCTAATAGAGTTCATATTATAATTATTATTCATATTATTATGAATAGAGTTAAACAATCTCTGTGGTCAACACTTTGCTAGTCTCTCATGTATCCAGCATTATGACCAACTTTATTTTACCAAGACAATGACTTTAAAAAGTTTGTCTCTCCAGAACTCAAACAGAACATTCTTCAATATGGTTTCCAAGCTCTGTTATTTAAGCCACCATATGTTATAAATTATTTCCATTTTTATTGGTAAGAATTTTTGTTAATTAGTTGACTTTCATTATTTTATGTCAGGCAGATATTTGAAGTTTAGTCGTGAGCTTAGTCAGACACCTTGGTTGATCGATGGCAAGAGAATTATGGAGGGCTCTGTACAGGAATTGATTTGTGAACCAATCATACAGATGTTTAAACCAACAGGTAAATTTATCTTTCTTTTTTAATACTTTGCCAACTTTCCTCATGTGGTGCTTCATCTTCTAAGAGGTTAACTTTTTTGTTCACTTTGGTAAAATGCAATAGTGCTGCATTTTATACATTGTACTATAGTGTCCAAATGTCATAAAAAAAAAGGTAAACTTTGAGATCATCCATTAGGATTGCTAGTGTGCTCGATTTTGAAGTATTTAGCTATGATTTAAGACATTGTTGAGTCTGCAAATTGACCTGATTTTATTAATGATGCTTAGTATAGAACTAAAATATGACAATATTAGAATTACATCTGAATTGTTTTATTTATTGTAACCTCCTGTAAACTATAAAGGAATACTTTTTATTTTCCCCCTTACAAATTATAAAGGAAGTTGCATGTTTTTTCTGTTCAGATCACAAGCTGTCATCTTCTGGACGTGAAGATGTAGATGTGAGAATGTTAGGTCTTGGTAGGCCATTTATTGTGGAACTTGTGAATCCACATTGTGTACAATTCTCATTAGAAGATTTGGCAGCCTTACAAAAGGTAAACAAAAATACTCTTTACCTTAACGTTTTAAGTTGAATTTTAGATTAGTTATAACATTAATATGATTTTTATATATAATTTTTATATTGCCAGCAATTCTTATTTCATGTTGCTACTCATGTTTATTTATATCATAATCTTTTCTTTTTTTTTTTTTTTATTTGCACCTATGATAATTTTGAAATGTCAAAACCTTTTTTTTTTCCAATCATATTTAGAGGTGTTTTTATTTTAAGAAACAATGTTTTCAGTGAAGGACTCATGCTATTAAAATGTAATTTATTAAAATACAAACACGAAAGGTTTTCCAGAAATAAACATTCTAATTTTATAAATATTTTTCATCCTTTACTGTTTCCAATATTCTTTCAAAAGGCTAGATTAGAAAAAAAACAAAAATTTAAAACATTGATTCCTTTGATGACAATCTTGTACATACTTTTAGTTGAGCTTAATTCTGAAAGAGTTGTTTGTAACATGATAAACTTGAAGATTATAAGTTTAATGTATAAGAAGAGTTTATACCCAGGTGGCTATTAATGACTACACTTTATGTCAACCTTGAGTACTCATGCTCAGACACACATAACATTTTTTTTCATTAACTAACTGAATATAAAATAATTAGTGGTTATTTTTGGAAATTTTTTAAATTTCTTTTTTGGGTCCTACAGAGAATAAATAATGTGTCCAAAGATGTCCAAGTGAGAGATCTGCAGATAGTGTCCAGGAAGGACACCAACCTACTGAAAGAGGGGGAGATTGATAAGACTAAAACTTATACAGCTCTGTGTTGGTGTGACAGGCAGCTAACTGAAGCTGATGTTGAATTAGTGAATAGTTTAAAGGTATTAAAATTGAGCCAGTTTACATTGGCCTCTCTCCCCCCCCCCCCTTTTTTTTTTTTTTTTTTTGTTACAAAGTTACATCAACTCAAGTGCAGTGGCTGAGTGGTTAATCGCTTGGCTTCCAAACTGGGGATCCTGGGTTAAAATCTTGGTGAAGGCTGGAATTTTGAATCTTGCGATTTTTAAGGAGCCCTTGAGTCCACCCAACCGTAATGGGTAGCTGACTTTAGTTAGGGAAAGTAGAGGCGGTTAGTCGTTGTGATGGCCACATTGCACTCTGCTCATTAACCGTTGGCCAAGGAAACATGACCTTAACATCATCTGCCCTATAGATTGCAAGGTCTGAAAGTGGAACTTTACTTTTTATTTTTACTTTAGTTATATCAACTCACTCTGGTAAAAAGTTTGTACACATTATTTCTTCGGCAACCAATCTTTCATATTCATAAGCACCTCACTAGCAGAGTGGTTAGTATGTTGGTTTGAGAAAGCGTGAGCTTTGAGTTTGAGTTCCTGTTTTTCTTCATTTTATCAACAGGACCAGATAAGTGATAGGATCATAGCATATGAAATAGCACTAAACTAAAACTATTGGTAAAAATATTTCTAATCACACAGATTTATTGTTGTTGGTCTAGATCTATAACTAATTTAATTACATGACTGATCCAAACTAATTACACTTCGTATAAGCTTGATTTTTTTTTAAAGTTTTTTTTTCTTTTCTTTTGTCTGTATCAATAGGAAATAACTCTTCAACAGAAGACACCATTGAGGGTGTTACACCGGAGAGCTGCAGCCACCAGAGAGAGATCTATTCACTCACTTAGCATCAAAAGTCTTCTTCCCAACAACAGGTTTACACTTGAGCTCACTACACAAGCTGGGACGTATCCTTCTGACAGTTTTAGTCAATAATTAGGACTTGCTTTGAGGCTATTTAGATAAGTTATTTCAAAGACTGGCTTTATTTTTTCTAACTTACTAGTTATGTCAAAGAATTTGTTCATGGTGACTTTGGTCGTACCTACCCCAACAAGAGCCAGATTTTGAAAGCAGATTGTGATATCATAGACCTAGATGTTGAGGTTGGTATTGTTTACTGTCATTATTTAGTGTTATAGCATATGAAGCAGAGCTGTTTATTAACCTTGAGTATGGTAAATCTCTACAATCATTATACTTAATATGATTTTGTTCTTTAGGCTGTAAATGTTGATTGGCCACCACTTGTTGAACCTATTGAATCAGGCACACTAAAAATAGAAAATGGTCAAGACAATTGCTTGAATAGTATTGAAACAAGAAAAGACAATTGTGTGGATGAAAAAGAAACCAAGGAAATTTGCTTGAATGAAAATGAAACAGTGACAAAAAGTTGCAAGGAGGAAGGTTAAACAACTATTTACTACTTCAGACTTTCATTCGCTAGTACATTAATGTCAAGCAGAACACATTTTGTTCTAAGTCTGTATGAATTATAAAAAAGTGCAAGAAACAAAGTTGATTTGTACTAGATCTCTTATTACATACATTCTTTGGTGTCACTTCTAATCTTAGTAGAATTGAGACTATTTTTATTTTATTGAGAATTTAAATAAATGAGTTGTTTTTTTAAGCTGTGAGTAAAATTAAATGTAATTAATTACACTAACAATTACTGTCATTTTGAATTGTTGATGTTTTAAACTTTGTTCAGTACAAGCAATGTTAATGTATTGTTTTAAATAAAACAAAAATAAATCATTTCTTCTTTATATTTATTATTGTTTATGAAGATAACTAAAGATTTAGGAGTATAGTGTTTCAATGCAAAATTTGCTTAATTAATTAAGGAAAATATGCCTAAAAAAAATCCTCCATAACAAAATTTACCACCAAACAAAATTCTAATTAGGTTTCATTGTACAAGTTTGCAGATTGGAATTTTTTAAAATTAGTTAACACAATACCATGTTGTAAGAAATCGTAATGTAAATATCAGTCTAAAATGGCCATAACCAATGGAACATACATTCTGTCAATGTTTTAAAATCATTCCCAGTAAACATTTTTGTTTATTAGGTTTAAGCATGGTTTTACTTCATTGACTATAAATTAAAAATCACAAAATGTCAGGGTAAGTCTTAGATTATCTGCATGATTTTCTGAGTGTATACATATCTAATTATCTCAAGGTCATGCTGAAAACCTAAAAGAAATATTTAGAGTAAAAATAGTGAGTTTATCATAGTGCTATACTTTTAAATTTAAGTAATCAAGCCACAGTAGTCATGAATATGTTAAAATAGTATACAAAAGTCATTGTCATTGTTAAGTACAATAACACCAAGTGCCATGTCCTTCAAATTAATTTGAGCTTTTTTTTTGTATAAATTATAGGAAAACATGTACAGTATTTCAAATGTTTGTACCATTAAAGACAAAGTACTTTTGTTTCTCCTTTACAGCTGTAAAGGTTAAATGCAAAGATTTCACAGATAATGCTTGATAAGATTACTGGCCATGTAATACAAAGATAGGTAGATAATTACAAAAAAAGTATAATGTGTCAAAGACTAATAACCAAACAAATGCAAAGGGAACACACAGGTGGCTAAAGAAAGAGCTGACTAGATATTTTGATAAAATTGAACTATTGAGTTGACATCCAACAAATAAGTGTTGAGATGTAGTTTTATTGAGCCCCTCATTTAGTGAGTTGGATGTTTTAGTCACTATCTTGTTTTCAAAATACTTAAACAGATCAAAATCGTGCATAATGAAAACAGCTATCAGATGAAATATACTTGAATGCTGTTAGAAACAAGTAAAAAAAAAATCCTGGTTACACCCCCTATGCCTCACATTTGAAGGCTTGACACTTGTACAAAATATACAATAAATAGATGAAAGACAAAGAAAGCAGTAAATAAAAAAAAAAAAAAAAAAGACATCACCTCCAGCTTATAAAATCTGTCATTAATCCAAGTGGGGGGGGGGGAAATTAAATTAATTGCAGTAATTCTAACAATCTAATTAGGTCAATTGGTGGACTATTTAAAATAACAAGCCTATCAAATGAGCTCTGTATATTTCTTTATGGGAGTGACATGTTTAAAATGTTGGTTACAGACAATATAAAAAAACACACAAAAAAAAAACAAGCAGTGAATTTAAAGATAAAAGTAAAGTTTCCAGTCCCTTCCTCCCTTGATTATTTCAACCTCTGACATTTTTAGCCAAAAAGTAATAATTGTACATAAAAGAATAAAATTTAATGTCAACTTAAAATTATCTACCCATATTTTTTGTGTCTAAATGTTAATAGTAGATCAGTAACATATGTAGGCTATTAACACAGCAATGTTTAAACAGGATTAAAACAAAACCTATTTAGACGATATGAATCAAGAGGATGGGTGAAGTCAGCGTTTGTTGGAATAAATAAAATGTTATCTCAAAGTTCAATATGAAGCGACCATGCTCATGAAAGAGAGTTTGACAAATAAAGATAAAGGTGAAAGATGATAGCAGCTTGATCGTAATTATTTTAATAGTTCTTATCTCTCAAACCATTTCCACTACTTCCACCACACATTGGCCTTTGAGGCTAACGTCATCATTTATGGGCAGAATAAAATTGACACCTCCTACATCTAATTGAAGCAAGATTACTAAAAACCCAGACAGCTTTGAAATAAATCTAGCATTTTACTACTCATTTACATCTATTATTAGATTTCTCCATAAGAAAGAAGAGGGGAGGGAGAGCACTATAAGAACTTATCAACAACCATTATAAATAAACATATTTATATATTAGATGAAATGAGTGCTTAAAGACAAAGCCTTAACAACACCATTACACAATGACAGAAATTATAAAATTATAAATGAACATCAGAAAAGCTAACTTTCAGCATACCTCACAATTTGTATGTGATCTGCAGAACTAGAACTCTTCAAATTATAGCTCTACCCACAAATAGTACAGTGGACATGAAAAGCTGCATTAAAAACATACTTATAGATTTAAAAAACAAAATAGATTTTCTTATTACATTAAATAATAAAAATAGAAAGTCAAATAGTTCACTTTCTATAGACAGTTTGAACAGTTCTTTCATTTCAATTCAAACATCATCTTTTTGTTGTATAGCACCAGTAGTTCTGAGAACAATTTATTGGAATACATGTTAAAAAAAAAATATTAATAAAAATTTATTAAAATTATCAACTTGCTACTGAATAAAAAGGAGGTGCAGTGGCGGTGTGGTTAAGTGCTGGGTTTCCGAACTGGGAGGGTGGAAGTCCTAGGTTCAAATCTTGGGATTTTTAGTTTCAGGCTTTTTAGGGTTCCTTTGAGTCCACCCAGCTCTAATGGATACCTGACAATAGTTGTGGAAAAGTAAAGGCAGTTGAGTTGGCCACACATGACACCCTCACCAACCCTTGAAAACAGAAACAGATGACCTTTAAATCATCTGCTACATACCTTTACATCATCTCCCCATAAATCGCAAGGTCTGAAAGGGAATTTTTTACTGAATAACATTTTTATAGTTTCAAAAAAAGTAACAGAATATGAAATTTTTTAATTCAATCTGACAATTTGAACCACTATTGCCTTTTCTAGTACTAATCACAGCTTTATTTATTATAACAAATAATATTTCAATATTGCGAATACTGTTTAGTCAACGTCACACTGAACCTTATATCTTTCTCGTGTCTGTATAATTATGTTGAAAATGTCCATCAACTTCCTATTAAACATGTTTAACTATTGTGTAATTCTGCTTAAAGTTTTCTATGGATGTTTTCCTTAATAGAGCAAAACATTTCAATGCATCTTAGAAAACAGTTTCTTATAACCTATAAAGCTATAACTAAATCTGCAAATTAGAACACTGTGAATAAGACAACTTCATAGTTTCTGAATTATTAAATAATTTCTAATGTAAAATTTAGTTCTTTATATCTAAAAATTAAAAAAAAAATTGTTTTCAACAAGGAACTAAAAGCCATTTCCACATTCATAATTTTTCATGGAAACAACTGGCAAAATCTTACATGATGTGCAACTGCATAGTTTTTTATTTAGATTATGCAAGTTACTTCCATTATCACATTAGCTGATGAAATAAGTTACAAAAACACACACACACACAAGCCTGAATTGATCTATTAGGTTTTAAAATAAAATATTATTGTGTTGCTATCATCAAATTTATTGATGAAATGAAGAAAATGAAGAACATTAAATCCAGAAAATAAAATGTAATCAAATGAGTTGGGTTACATTAAATAGTAGACAATAGTCTGAGTTTCAGTTTTACTAAAATACATACAAAGTGTATAGGAGAATACACAAAGCAATAAAGTAAACTGAGCTCCCACATGTTAATCCTGATGCTCCACTTGGCAACGTGATCGACTTTTTGGGTGGGGGTGTTGTTGTTGTTGTTGTTGCAGTGGTGCTGGCACTGGTAGTGGTGGTGTATAGGTTGTAGGCAGTCATAATGGAGGTACAACCAACACTCTCTGACTGGCCACTTTCAACTGAAATACAATAATGAAGTAAATAGATAGATCTGATAATGTGCTAGCATAGCTTTGATGTCATAGAATGAATGGGGGAATCAGAAAGCTATTTCAAATTTAAAATATTGATGAAAGAATTGCATGGAAGGAGTTCTATTCTGCAACGTTTGGCTAAATGACATAAACCACTACCTAACAAGGAGCTTGAGTTGGAATATCAATCTAGTCCAGGAATTTTGATTAATTGAGATTTGATTCAAGCTGAAATATGTTTGCTGAGAGCCTCAAGGCAGCATGGTACCTTCTCCCCACAAAAAGAACATCCCAAATATGTGAACCAGACATTAGTTCCTCTACTTCATTTGTATAAAGCACTGTTGAGTTTCATTCTGAACTATGTTGTTTTTGTTCTTAAACATCAATCCTTTTAAAAAGAAACCAGAGAACTTATCTCCCATTTATTACTGGTATTTTCTGTATTGAAGTATTTAGAAGAAAGGAACTATGTGCAATTTTTTTATTGAGATAGGCCTACTACAAGTAGCAGCAGCAAAGCAGGCTGTGGCATTTTATAAATTCAGCTGCCCAAAGGGAAAATAATAAATTTGTTAATATTCTAGTAGCCTGAAACCTTAAAACATTTTCTAAATCAAAAGACAAAAAAAATAAGCACTGACCTATGGAAATGCATGTTTTTCCCAAAGCTTGCACTGTTTCGTTTTTAGAGAAAGAGATGTAACTTTCGTCCAAGGCTACAAAAGAGATCTCTAGTGTTACATTATTAAAGGCTACTTCATAAACTGTGACATTGCTTGAATCCACAGAGGTTTGTCTTTTAACTCTCTCAGCACTGCTGTCAAAAAACAGATCTGAAAAGAAATTATGAAGTGAGCCTATCATGTTATGAAGAGTTATTGCCCTTTTCTTTCTGCCCGCCAATTCCATGGTACCAGTTTGCTGCTTGGCCTTGGAAGGGAAACGCCCATTCTTTAGTACAAACTCCAGAAAGTATGTTTTGCATAGGTCAGTACTGTTTTGGGTTGAGCATTTCAATATAATGGAAACAATATTTTCTTTTGGGCAGCATGTGTAATCATGAGATTCCACCTTTGGAACACATATTTCATTGTTTGTGCAGATGTTGTCTGAGCATGCATCTATGTAAAACTGACATCTATGACCTGTCTTGCCATCTGGACATTGACAAAAGAAGGACACAGTGCCATCAACACATCTCTGGTAGTCTGGGCATGGAGATTCTGAGCAATCATCTATATCAGTCTCACATCTCTGCCCTGTCCAGCCTGGCTTGCAAACGCAAGTGTATGTCTGTTTGTCATCAGTTGGCCTGCAGGCAGCAGAATTTTGACAAGTGTTATTTTTGCATGGATCACTGTTGACTGGGGGGACCTCACAGTAAGCTCCAGTGTACCCAACATCACACAGACACTGAAAGGAGCTGATGCCATCTTTACACAAACCTTGATTGCAAGGTTTGGACACATTCACTTTGCAGTTGTCAATCTGCTGACAGTAGTAACCATCGCCTTCAAAGTCCTCATTGCACCTGCACTGATAAGATAAGTCATTCCTTTGAATACACCTGGCATTCTCACTGCAAGTCTTGCCATTGTTGTAGCACTTGTCTGACCTTGATATAACAATAACTATTGTCCTGGTCTTGACCTGCTGGCTTTGAGAATTTTTAGCCTGTAGGGTTACTTCGGCTGAGTTTCCAAAATAGGAACTTATATTCTTGGACAGGATCAAGTATTTGTTATCTTTTATACTGAATAATGAGCTGAGATCACTAGCTATAGTGAAAGTAACAGAACTAGCCACAGTGGTGTTCTGGTCATAGATCATTCCTATAGAGTCACCAACCAATCCATTTTCTGAGACCTGAAAGTATGAAGATAAATATTTAATTACTAATTGGAGATTTTTCATCTATGTTGGATAACTATAAATAGATAGCTATTTGGTGTATCCAGAGCACAGATTATAGACAATAATTATAACCTATGTATTTAAAAAAAAAAAGAATATGATTTCTTTTGTTTCACTTTTTAGTAATGTAAAACCAAATGTCAAAGCTCTTTGCCTTGTAGCACAAAATGATTTTTATTATTTAGTTGACAACAGTGATCTTTGACTATGGTGTCCTTGACATTGTTAAGCTTGTTTATTTATTTCAAAATCTCTCCCAATCCTTTACGTTACCTTACAGTCTATCACTTCCCCCCTCCCCCCCCCCCCCCCCATATTTCTCAATATCAATTTCTTTTCTTTTTCTATCTTACTGTAGTTTATTTAAAGAATGAAAATTGTACCTTAGAAAACAAAAGTAAGCCAAGAAGAGATTTCTGTGTGTAAAATGTATTCCCAATAATAAGACTACATCAAGTTAAAAAAAAAAGGAGAATTGAGTTTGTGAGAAAGGTGTACTTACTACTGTATTATTGATTGTTATTTCAGGAAGTTTCAGATCCTCAATGTCTATGTCTGTTATGGTCAATGTAATGGACTGCTCAAAGGTTAAGACTGGCTGCCCACTGTCTGCAACTTGTACTATTACAGAAATGGAAGGGTCAGGCTGGTCCAATAGTTCAGTGGGAATAGGGGCTACCAACACAAGTTGATTAACTCCCTGAACCTACAAAAAAAATAAAAAAAAATTAAGACTTGGATCAAGCTGTAAAAGAAAAACTATTTTATTAGTGAAAATAAAAGCCTTTAAATAATACATTCTAACATCTTTTATGCACCATATGCTTTGCCACATCAATGAATTCTTGCTAAAAGAATAAAAGAAAAGATTTCACACTATAAAAACAGACAATGTATGAGAAATGTATACAATTATGAGACCAAGTCACATTCAATTGGTAGACAAGAACATGAGCAAGACTTGTTGAATGGGCATTTCTGACCTTTAAATGTTTCTTAGATTTATTTTTAAATTTGTGCTCTGTCTGTATTAAACTGTTCAATAATTTAGATACTGTACTACAATGTGATTTATATGTCACCATCCACTCTAGCATCAATTACAATTATAAACTGCAGTTTACACATACTTTAAACACAAAAAAAGTTCTTGAAGATGGTGAGGTGCACTACTACCTACATAACTAGATAATGAAAGTGACAAAAGTAGTGATGACTATTACATATATTTTAAAATGCAATGTCAGGTGTCTTGAAGTTTTTATCTAGATTTCATAATATAAGACAACATACAGACTAATTAAGTATATTAATATAAATTTATAGTGTGATATTTATTTTATACTAAAGGGTTTAAAGACAGAAATATTAAGACATCCTTATTTAAAACTTTAAGACTGAAATTCAAAACCAATAATTAGTACTTAAATTTATGCCAGTATGGTTATCAATATTTTTATAGGATAAAGACATTTGCTACTGACCTCTCAAATTACATTAAATTAAATAATTTAAATTCACCTGTAATAGATCTGAGTTTGTGCCACTGGTGCTAAAGGTGAACATTTGGCCTATGTCATCATCTTCTGCCAAGAGCCTGTCTATAGGGTATGGTGCAATGGCAGTGGCTGGCAAAAAGTGAGGGCCCTTAAGAGAAATAGCTGTGGGGGGCTCATTGACATCTTTCACTGTTATGGTTATGACCTATATGTTAGTGTAGAGGCAAAAACAAAACCATTATACCTTTGTTGTTACATTTGCAGATGTCTAATATTATGTTGTGCTAGAAATAGGTCCTACAAATGTTAACAAGACAAGTAAATTAGTGTAGCCATATACAAGTGTAGGGTGGCCAAGGAGTAACTCAATTTTGATTAATATGATTGTTATTGATTCAGGGGCATACATTTTGTATTATTACATTCAATAAATGATTTGAAATGCTATTTATCTGTAACTCTCTAACTCACGATCTATTTCTTTATGTTCCCAGCATTTCTATTTTGAATTGAATTAAAACATACCATTATCCTCCTTCCATAGACCTTTCAATAAATACAATGTTTCAACCACTGGAAGTGGATAACTTTTTAATTATTTTTACAATGGTCTAGGCAGAAATAATGTATGGTCTTTCTGCCATCTCTTTTTATTATTGAAATCTTTTAGATTTGAGGATACATAAGTTTTAAATCCATTTTATGCATTGCTGATACAATGAATGTACTGAACATTATGTGAAAATCGCAGCTATAAAGAAAACTGCAGCACTATCTACATCTGCTTAATCTTTTATCTCTTTGTCAACTAATCATTGAATGCCATTCTAAAACCTATGTTGGTTGAATGATTCCTAATTATATTTTAGAACTAGTGTATATGTAAACAATTTATGTAAAATGTTATACAGGGATCAAACAATCAGTAAAATATACAAACAAATTACCTGATAGATACTAAACTCTCCATCTGAACAACTAACATTCACATGATAGATTGACTGAGCTTCAAAATTGAGAACATTACCAACAATCAATTGTATTGTTCCTTTCAGAGATGTGATAAACTGACAAGAAAAACAAGTAAAATAAAAAAAATACTTAAAAAAAAATATATATATAAAGTGTATCAATTAGTTTCAATCAGTCATGTAATTACAGTTGTAATAGATCTAGACTATCCATAATCAATCTGTGTGATTAGAAATGTTTGTTTTTTTTACCAATTTTTTTGTTTAGCCCAATTTCATGCTTTTAGATTTCTCAATATGCTATGATCCTATCATTTGTCTGGACCAGTTGGAAAGGGGTAGGGGGAGAAAGAACAGGGTATCTGGGTGATAGCTTTTTAAATGTATTTATAAAATTAATATAAATTTGAACTATTGGGCTAATGCCTTCAAAGGCTTCCCAAACCAACACAGTAACCATTTTGCTAGTGTGGAGCTTATAAACATGGAAAATTGTATTATCTATTGTTTCTATTTCGTGTTTGTGTTCACCAAACCTCAGATGTTGACCTATAAAGGGGACTAATTCATCTTATACCACCACTTCAGTCAAGTACAATTTCTTTCCCTTGTTTGAGATACTAAACAAAATAATTTATTACCAATAGTTAATTACAAATTGGTTAATTTTTTAAAATTAATTCTTGTGTTCTCAGGTAAAAGAAATAATTGTCCAAAATGTCAGCTTGATTTGAAATTGGGTGTGGGAGAAATAACGTGTACAACCTTTTTACCAGACAGACAGAGGGAGTTGATATAAGCTTTAAAAAAAGCTCACTGTCAAACCCTTGTGCACAATAAACACAGTGTGTCCCATTCTAAGATATGGTGGGAAATGCTTGGCTACCCATCAAGGGAGCTCAAGTTTGAATCCCAGCTCTAGCAGAGATCTGTTTGCTGAGCACATAAAGGCAGCACGGGAACATTCTCCCAAATACCCCCTCCCCCATTGGTCCATAAAAGAGATTGCACCATAATGTTCTGAGCATGCTATAAGCATGAATGTTAGGCTATACAAAAGCAATTTAAAAAAAAAATTTAAATGCAATCAAATGAGATATTTATGTTTTCTTTCAAGGCCTTTAAGTTCACATTTCTAAGATAAATGTCTAATGAGTTTGTCATGTGGCCAACAGAATGGTCAACTGTCTTTTTTGTGTAGGTAATCTGAGATATGTCCTTACATGCTGACCAATGCAGGACTTGAAAAGTAAATCCCTTGATCCCATGGGCATACTTTGTAGAACAAAATTCAGTTCTAAAGTAATAAACTAACAATGTAAGATTGTCTACTCACAACAAATGGCAGTTTGCTGTCCACAGTTTGGCATGAGTGAGTCTGGTTCTTATCTACATCTATGACTAGTATATCAGACAGGACAGTGTTAATGCTTGCTGTTTCAAAAACACTAATGGGGCTGCTTAGAACATTTATACCAGAAGGTGGCTCGTTAGCATCTGTAACTTGAATGTCAAAGTCAACCTGCATAGTCAAAAACACTTCTCAATATGTGCAATCTAAGTATTGCAAGTAAATGTAAAATTTACATTTCAATGACTATATATTTATACATCTTGCAAAATAAATTTGAAGTTGTAAGATCAAAAATAGCATTCTAAGTAGCTGTTATGTATCTATTTTATGAGCATTAAAATAGTGTTAACATTTGCCAAGTTATTTTTACAAATCTACATCTTGGAATTACCATACATAATAGCAGAAGTAAAGACTTTATTCTTCTAGAGAGAAAACTTTAATCAAATATGTGCTAAAATACTTGCACAAATCCCAGACTACAAGCTGAAACAAAGAAATTGTTATAGGGCCATCTAGCTTTCCCCAAAAATATCCTTCCAACCATCAATTTGCCATCAAGAAATTACAAGGTCATATGACCCACCCATATATGTCCACACTCCTTCACACTCACTTAACTACCAACTTATGAACAGGGCCTCAAAAATATGGTCTTCTAGTTCTGCATTTTTACAATATGTTATACTAGGTTAATCTAGTGACATCAAAAGCATTGACAAGTGAACATAGTAGAAATTGTTTAAAACTTTGCATGATAACAATTTAGTTGGTACTCTTACAGTTAATGACTGTGCTGGGCTGCCACTATCAGTGCTGGTGATTGAGATCCTATAGACACTAGAGAACTCAAAGTCTAAACTGGTCTGACCAACAAGCAACTGATCCCCAACAATGTAGAAATGATCTGTTGGTAAGAAAGACATTTGAAAGTTAGTTACTTTTCAACTGATAAATTAAAAACTTATAAAAAAAACTTCACCTCTGCAGTTGTTTAAATTCAATATTTAATTTTTTTTTTAACAATCCATATATTATGTAGAATTTAAATATGATATTTTACAATGTTGCAATGATATTATGACATACAAATAAATGCATTTACAATTTACACTTAATATAAAAACAGTATTTTTATGTAAAGTATACTTTACATTGCTCTGCACATTGATTTGAAATTCTAGATATTGTTAAGACATATTTTAAATAGATTGTCAATGGGTAATGTTGCAATTCATAGAGATGCATAGTGATTTCATCTATCCATCCCAGTGGCACTACAGCCTATGGAGGGCTCTGGCCTGCTCTGGCACATCTTTCCATTCTAATTTATTCTGGGCTTTACGTCTCTATGCCTTGACTCTTAGCTATTGTAAATCTGCTTCTACATCATCGAGCCACCATGCTCATGGTCTGCCTTTGGGATGCCTGACCTTTGGTTTTGCTGGTGAACAATCGTGGCTCCTCTGTTCTCTGCCATTGATGTCATCTGTTCCTTTTGATTCCGTAGTGATTTGGGATGTAAAAAAACCCAGAAAGGAACCTATCACCATATGGTCTGTAGAATAAGTTATAACTAAAGCAAAAGTCAAAACCAACTCAATAGCATAACAGGCAGATGAAGATAACCTGTTACTCAAGCTACTTTGTTTAATGGTTTATAAGGTTAAAATCCTTTAACATAATGTCTTCACTTTACTCCTCTAGTTCTCTTTACAAGCAGGAGAATTTGAAGGACTAAGTCATGAATTTGGGGACTAAGTCATGAATTTGAGGGACTAAGTCATGAATTTGAAGGACTAAGTCATGAATTTGAGGGACTAAGTCATGAATTTGAGGGACTAAGTCATGAATTTGAGGGACTAAGTCATGAATTTGAGGGACTAAGTCATGAAATTGAGGGACTAAGTCATGAATTTGAAGGACTAAGTCATGAATTTAAGGGACTAAGTCATGAATTTGAGGGACTAAGTCATGAATTTAAGGGACTAAGTCATGAATTTGAGGGACTAAGTCCATGAATTCCAATGCCAAGAATTTTTTTTTTATTCCAAACTGAAACTCTCTTACCAGCAGTTGATTATAAAAACTCAAAATATGTAGATGTAATAATAAATTACATTTTGATTAAATTATTTTAAACATCAAACAAAGCTTTAGGTTTTTTTACAAATCAAACAAGAACATAAAACTAAAATTCTATTTAACCTTATTTAGGCCAATAACATCTTTTAATAACAAGGGCATACACAAAACTTCTTATCTTATCTTATATGATACAGACGTTACTTCAAAAAAGAAGATGATTACGTCCTTCGCGTCATGCATTTAGTCATGCATAAATAATAATAAAAATAACTAAACACAGTTGGTATCTTTTACAACAATAAATTAAACATACAGTTTGAGCTCCTACATTTCTTTTCTAGAAATCCTACATCTTATTAATAAAAACCAAACTTGGGCAAAGAGTGTCATTGATAGAAACATTTTAGAGAAAAAATAGATTTTAGTTAAGGGAAACAAAAAGGAATACACTCATTTTAATGCTAATGCTGACTTATCAGATTAAAAAAATATTTCAGTGTTACAAGTTGGTTAATAATGCATCAATTAAGAAGAAAATCAAATGAACCAGAATGCACTATAGCTGCCATTTGAGTGTAACAGAGAGGGAGAGATTAAACATAATAGTATAATTTATTAAACACTTCCTATTGAAATAGACATTTTTTGTCACAAGAAGTTGATATTTTCCTGCATACCATTTCCTTTTAAAAAAAAAAATTTAACTAAGTAAAAGACCTGTAGATGGAGGGGGTTCTGTCAAGTTGTACTGAAATGTTTGTCTTCGGTCAGGGTCTTGTGTCACTATTGACCCAATGACCGTTCCCCTTGGTGCAGACTCTGAAACAACTTTCTGTGTTAGTTTAACATCTGTTGGCTTCTCATTGACATCAATCACCTTAGAAAGAAAACAGAACTATGTAAAACAAACATTTTTATGTATTTTAATTTGTACACCCTTAGATAAATTTCTCTTTCAAGCTTGTTTTTTTTTTTACTATTAGATTGAATATATATCATAGTATACTACTAATTAAAATTGCTTTTTTTTACTATACTTAATTACTGATAATAAAATATTGAAGAAAAACTTTTTAAAAATTATTTTACAACAGATTTCATAGTATATAATAAAGTAGTTCTCCTTTCAGACCCAGAATCTATAAGGCTTCGGTTTCTGTGGCCCACAGTTAACAAGGGTGTCTTGTGGTCAGAATTATGACCTTTACTTTTCCCTAACTAATGTCAGCTGGCTAGACTCAGAGACGCCCCAAAGATCCTGAAATTAAAAATTCCAGTTTTCACCAAAATTCAGAAGCCAAGCACTTTACCTCTCAGCCACTATGCCACTTTTATATTCAGTCGTATGCTTAGTATAGGGATGAAGTAACAAAAATATAGGATTTGAATAACAATGTTTTCCATCACTTTAAAGTGAAGAAAAGAAAAAGAAATGGAAACTAGTGTCTATCACAGGCAAAGTATGCACTGCACAGAGGCATTAACAAGAAACATAGAATAGGGATTAGAAAAATAAATAGCCATATAGTTAAACTAACAGTAGAGAAAATTCATTCAAATAAAAACTAGCCCATCTAGGTACTGAAACACTACCTAGAGAAAAATAATGTTAAGCATTAAGTTTCTAACTCTGATAACTTGATACAAATTAAACTAAAACCATGTCAAATTTTGATTGGTTAAAAATAGTTAAAATACTGGCAAGATCATATTAGGCTTATTGGTCTTCAGAGCATCTATTCAAAGAAATTAGTAGTGTTGACAACAATAAGACCAGCTTTAAAAAAAAAACAAGTAACAATGTTTTAAAAAAGGAAATAGAGTGTAGGTCAGGGTATTTCTACTCAGCCAGTTAACCATGACTCCATTTAAAAAGTCCTTTCTACACAGTTTTCTCACTATAAATGTGTAGTGTAACTGAGTTGATCTTCTGCGTGCGTCCAGCGTGTCTGAAGGTCATGGCCATTGTTGTGTTTCATGTCCAGTGTGTGTGTGTGTGTATAGACTGCATCAGTGGTATGCTAGACGTGCTGGTTTCATTCACTGTTTACTGTAGTCTAATTTTGTCGAATAAAGCCATGGTATTGGTATTCTAGTCGTTATCATTTCATTACAATTTATTCGACAAAATTATGTATCTGGATTAGTGTTGGATTCCTTAATTTACAATGGATAAATTACTCAGACCGAAAGAGTTGGACATTGATCCTAATGCTCCTCTGGCCTCAGAAAAATGGACTCACTGGTATGACACATTTCAGAATTTTCTTTCGTCCATCAAGGATATTAACGAAGACTTTAAACTAAAGTTGTTGAAGAATCACGTATCTGCTACGGTTTATATGCTCATCAGTGATGTATCGTCCTATTCGATGGCCATAGACACACTCAAGACTACTTATATTAAGGTAAAGAATGACATTTTTGCTAGACATCTGATTACATCCGAGCACAATCCAGCAAGTAGAGAAAGTTTGACCTTTTTGTAGTGTTCTCCCTTGTACTGGACATCGGCAAATGTATGTCCTAATGTCTGGATAAGTCTTCATAAGGAATTGACCATACCGTACGGAGGAAAACGCAATCCTCTACACATCTGTGGTCTTAAAGCAGCACGAGTCGAAACACCGAGCCTATTCAGTAATCTAACTTCTGACTGCAGACCAGTGGCTACTAAGTCCCGAAAGCACTCAATAGGTGATAACAAATTTATTGAGTCTGAAGTTAGAAAACTCCTCTCGGACAAAATCATTGAACCTTCAAAGTCTCCCTGGAGAGCACAGGTGCTTGTGACAACAAACGAGAGACATAAAAGAAGGATGGTCATTGATTACAGTCAAACAATAAATCGTTTCACCTTACTGGATGCATACCCAATGCCCCGAGTCGATGAACTGGTAGAACGGATATCCAACTATTCCGTTTTTAGTACTCTAGACCTCAAAAGTGCCTACCATCAAATACCAATCAAGACTGAGGAAAGACCGTTTACTGCATTTGAGGCATGTGGCAAACTCTACCAGTTCTGTCGCATCCCTTTCGGTGTTACCAACGGAGTTGCATGCTTCCAGAGAACAATAAATCAAATTATTGAGATTGAAAAGTTGCAGGACACCTTTGCATACGTGGACAATGTAACGGTATGTGGTCATGATCAAGAGTCGCACGATGAGAATATGCAAAGATTTCTAGATGCTTCTAGAAAGTATGGGATCACATTTAATGAAGACAAAAGTACGATAGCCACTGACAAAGTTTGCCTATTGGGATACGAAATTTCTAAAGGCCTTCTCAAGCCAGACCCTGAAAGATTCCAGGCTTTAAGAAACCTTCCTCCCCCTCATGATATGCACTCACAAAAACGGATAGTGGGCATGTTGGCGTACGACTCACAGTGGATCCCAAATTTTTCTAACAAAATAAATGTTTTGGCAAATAACAGGTCGTTCCCTCTTTCAGAAACAGTAAAGACAGCCCTTAACGAATTAAAGCAGGAGCTGGAGAAAGCTGCCATCTTCACCATCGACTATACTCAACCTCTGACGGTTGAAACAGACGCTTCGGATGTTGCAATAGCTGCCACCCTCAACCAGGATGGCCGCCCCGTGGCGTTCTTTTCAAGAACACTCTCGAAAAGTGAAAGGCGGCACTCAGCTATAGAAAAAGAAGCTTATGCCATTGTAGAATCTTTAAGGAAATGGCACCACTACTTAGTAGGAAATCGCTTTACCCTTGTCACGGATCAACGCTCTGTGGCCTTCATGTATGACAAACAGAGCAAAGGGAAAATAAAGAATGAGAAAATTCAAAGGTGGAGACTGGAACTGAGCTGTTTCCACTACGATGTCTTGTATAGACCAGGCAAACACAATGTAGCGGCTGATACGTTTTCTAGAAACAGGTGTGTGTCAGCTATGAGTCGAAATGAATTGAAACTGCTCCATGACTCTCTGTGTCATCCGGGAGTAACAAGACTATGGCATTTAGTGCGAGCGAAAAACTTACCTTTCTCAACCAGGAAAAGTGTTGTTAAAAAAGGGAGTCCGTGCATCAAAATATGATGATGGTACAATAGCTGTGGACTTAATTACATGCAACCCACAGTATGCCATTGTAAGACTTCCTGATGGAAGAGAAGAAACAGTGTCATTGCGACATTTGGCCCCCGTTCCAAGAGAGGGAGAATCAGAGGTGTATCAACATATGGAACATGAAGACTTTGAGCCGGAGACAAACCCTATAACACAGATGCAGGTGCCTACTGACCATGTGACTATAGAACCAATGGCTGCTCCTAACACATATGTACAACAAGGGGAAAATGGACATCAAGAAGAAGTAAATGCAGGGGCTGAGTCTCCTGTTAGAGAGCCGCCGATGTCACCAACTCCAAGCGACGGCAGTATTGGTCCTGGTAGATATAACCTAAGACCAAGAACAAGCAGACCTAATTATAAGGTCTAACATTTATTTAATTATTTTTCCATATCACAAGTTCTAACTCAGTAATTGTAGGCTTAATATGACACACTTTGAACTGATCATTTTATAGTGTATAGCTTTTCTAGTTAGACTTTTTGTATTGTATTGCTTATTACATTATTATTCAAGACAACTGGTCCTAATATTTGTATGCATAAGGGACTGATAATTTTATAGTGTATAACGTGTTTGTTTATAGTTATACAATGATTTTCAATAGAGTAAATCTGTAAGTATTCTGTAGGGATACTAAGGCCTCTTATATCGCTGTCCTTCACCATTATTTACATGTTTATTTCCTATAACTTTTAGGCGGGGTGATTGTAGTGTAACTGAGTTGATCTTCTGCGTGCGTCCAGCGTGTCTGAAGGTCATGGCCATTGTTGTGTTTCATGTCCAGTGTGTGTGTGTGTGTATAGACTGCATCAGTGGTATGCTAGACGTGCTGGTTTCATTCACTGTTTACTGTAGTCTAATTTTGTCGAATAAAGCCATGGTATTGGTATTCTAGTCGTTATCATTTCATTACAAAATGATTATACTTAAAGCAACTACTTTTGTTGCTTGGATTGTATACTGTGTTCAAGATATTTCAAATTCTAGTTAATATTACAAGTCTCTTTTCAAACATGTGAGTGAGAAAATAAAAAAATACTACCCAGTAGGCCTACTCTTTTTACATAACTGGTTAGTTTGTTAAAGGTTTTCAAAAGTACTATTCCCAAGCTTCAAAGTTAAAGATGCAAATTTAATACCTGAATTACAAAACTGCTATTTGATGTTAGGCCATTTTCATCAGCTGCTTTCACACTAATTGTATATTTAGATTTGGTTTCATAATCAATAACTTTCTTTGCCACCAAGGAACCAGTTCCGTGAATGTCAAAACTTGAGCTGTCATCCGTTAGAGTAAAGAATGTCTGCAAAGTAAATAAGAAGACTAGAAAATTGACTAAAATGTACATCTAATGAGCACAAAGGTATAGCAGAAGTGAATACCTGCTGGCTATCTGGGTCAGTTGCAGCTATCTCAGCAACAAGCTGATCTACAATATTGTTTTCATTGATACTGTATGTTGACAACCTGAGGTCATAGGGTGGCTCATTGACATTAGTCACATTTATCATGAGAGATTTAGTCACCTTCAGGTGACTGCCATCACTGCCAGTGTCTTGACATGTGACCTAAACAGTGAAAAGTTTGAAACTCCATTAAAAACATTAATACAAAGAAAACTTGTTGAACAGAAACAGACTTTTAAAAAAATAATATACAAATGACCTATTGCTAGTCAGTGGTACATGAAGTACCTATGAATGTCAGTACTTTTGATAAGCACCCTCCCCGTAAAGCTTTTTTTTTTTTTATCTTTTTGTTCACAACACTCTCCATGTAGACTTTCTGGCATTTCAAGGCTTTGTTTAAAAAATTATAACATTTTAGCTACTAAACGCCCAGCCCAAATTCTTATAAATAACTTTCTTTATCAAAAGCCATGTTTTACAATTTCACGTTTTTTTTTTTCCTGTAATAATTATATGTGTTTGTTAAACATGATTCATCATTACCTGTAAAATGTAATACTTTTGAGTCTCATAATCTAATTCTGCTTTTGAAACTTTCAGATTCAGAGAGCTTTCAACCTAAGATGATATAGAAAAAGATTGTAAAATGAATTTAAACAATTTCAACCCAATTAGAACCTGATCAATCTATAGAATAGTGATTACATTGGATAATATCTTACTGTGAAAGGGACTGAGTCCAAATTGTTGACCACACAACTGTAAGTTTGATTCACATCTTGATCCACTACTGAGAACACTCCAACCAGTGTTCCTGCTGGTGTGTTTTCTGGTATCTACAGAAATGAAGGACAGCAAATTTGGTTTTTTCTCGTAAGAATTCCAAAAGGTATAAATGATATTTTTAACATGTCAACTTAGTGTCTCCTTGACTAAATATAAGTCCTGATTTCCTGTTTCTGACAATGTTTACATTTGAATAAAAATAAACAGCTGCATTATATAATCTTTACAAATAATTTCTGAAGAAAATTGAATCTTAGTAATTATCAAAATAATTAAATTTTTCAGTAAAGTAAAGAAAGTGTAATGACTATTGTTCTTCCTATACCGTGTATAATTTAGTTTCACTATTTGCAAGTAAATGTTGGCAATTGGGTTGTCCTTCAAATCTCTCATATGAGCTTTATTGTAAAGGACAAAAATTAATCAATAGAACAATTTACTCTACAAGGTCAAAATCAATGGATGAATTTACTTTAAAAGGACAAAATCAAAAGATGTTGTTACTTTTTACTTTAAAAGGACTAAATCAATGGACAAATGTACTCTAATAGGACAAAATGGATAGATGCATTCAATTTGAAAAGAAAATCTCTGACTGCATCATGTCTTGCAAAGAAACTAGTGAATTCAACTTTTACAATGCTACTTTTTTTTATTTTAACAGGGATACTTAATATTTGAGGCATGATTTTTTTTTTAATGCTGAAACTTTTTAATGCTAAAATAATTTTAAAATAAATTCCTAGTTAAGGTGATGTTAAAAATCTACTTACAAGTGAGTTATTTAATTTGACATCAGTAGGGGCATCATTGACATTCAATAATATGATCCTTAATGTGTCATTCAGTGCAAGTGGTGGATCTCCAGAGTCCATGGTCTGTATAACTAAACTAAACACTGGTGTTGTTTCATAGTCCAAGATACTGTTGTTTATACCTATCTTCAAGGTGCGGCCAGAAATTTGGAATGTATTCAATAGCTCTGGTAAGCTTTGAGTCACATCAAACCTATAAACAATTTTTATTTACTATTATGTCCACTAACTCTGATAAAATTAAATTAATTTAGAATTGATCAAAATTAGGTACATTTAATAAATAATGTAGTATTATTATAATATTTAAATCCACAACAAAAATTGTTTGGGTGAAAAATGGTAAAAGTTTCAGCTTTGTTTGTCTAAAGCAAACTTTTGAGCACGATAGTTGACAACTTTAACTTCACCTTAACTAACCATTGGTCATAGAAATAGATGACATTAGAATCATCTGCCCCATAGATCGCAAGATCTGAAAGGGGAAACAACAACACAACTTCATGCTATAACATGCTAACTGCACTTTGGTCCAATCTCTTGTGAATCTAAGGGGGGTAGGGGTATCTGGAGAAGGTTTCTGTTTCTGCCTTTAGATGATAAGCAAACACAACATAGTTTGAGTCTTGATTCAAACTTGAAACCCCCTTGACAGGCAGACAAGGGGTTTATGCCACTCACACATCCCACAACCATAATAATAAAGATAATATGTTTACACAAAAATAGAAACTAAAGGCACAAACCCTACAGCTACAGATATCAAAGTGTATGTAAAAGTCTGGTACAGCTCTGGGTCTACAGTGTTCAAGTCACCAACCACAGTCCCTGGAGCAGAATTTTCTAGAACTTGTCCTCCACCATAAATATTGATTTGTTTTGGTGGCTCATTGACATCCAGTACTTGGATCTAGCAAAAACAAATGTTTTTTCAAAGAGAAAAAACAAGTAACAATGTTGTTATAATTTTTAAGAAATGAGTGCAAAATTGTCTTATGTAATGTTACACAGGAAGTGCAGATGTTTTGTATAGTTTTATTCTTTATAGTCCAAATAGTTTATTGTTATTTAAGACTAAGACTGCTTTATTGATCCTTACGGAAATTTGTTGTGATTACAAGGACTCGTTTCTCATATAAAGACAACAGAAACATACATATAAATACAACAGACACAATCTACCTGCTAAGGATAATTTCCACCTACTAAGGATAATTGCAAACAGGTATATAACTTAATTAAAAGATTATCTTTAGTGTAAGACAATATATTGATGTTAGAAATTAGTGCTGTCTTATTTATCCTGTTAAGGGAAAAAAGGTTTAAAAATAGATTAAATATTCCTAGCAAGCAATGACTTTTTTTTTGTATTCAGCAATTATGTCATTATTGGTATGCTAATTAAATAAAACAAATATCATCCATTTCTTTAACAAGATAAATATTAACATGTTTTGACCTACCTTAAAAGTTTCTGATAAGTTAACTTTATTATTATTTGAGTCAGAACCCAAAGCAGTAACAATGATGGTGAGTACTGGAGATGTTTCATAGTCTAATGAAGTTGTAAGTCTCAAAGAGTTTCTCTCAACAGTAAAATTACCAGAGTCAACAATAAAATTGTAAGTCTGTCATAGATGAGAAAGTTGAAATCATGTGAGATCATTGACATTAAAATAAAAAGGTGCTCACACTACTGTCTTTGTTTTGAACAATAAACACATTTCAACATGTCTCAATGTAAATAATTGTTTTTTTAAAGTGTGTACATACATTTTTATGTGAACCCTAACCACTAATCTTATCTTAAACATAAGTCTGATTGTTTATGCACCTAGCAATGTTCCATGGGGGGAAAGTCTGAATATTTTCAGAACAATGAGCGTTGATTATGATTCTTTTCTGAAAGTCTCATGTTTATATGTAAGTATTTTTAAAACATTTTTTGGCATAACTATGTAGAAAAAAAGTCAGAAAAAGATCACTGAAGGAGCAAAAGCTTTCTCAGTCCTATAATTACATACATCTTCCTGAGCCATTCAGCACATTAGGCAGCAAATTGTCTCCATAGAAATAAATCTCAGCCACTTTGAAAGGCCCACACACTGTCAGCACTTTCTAATGCTTTTTATGCAACCAGTTGCTTTTGAATGTCAGAAGGCTTGCGATCCAAGGGGCAGATGATATAGATCTCATAGGATTCTGTTGCAGTCAGTTAAATCAGGGGGGGTTAAATGGCCAGCACTACAATCAATTGCCTTTATTTTCTTTAATCTAATGTAGAGTGGTCATCTGTGTTTGGTGGACTCATTGATATCCTAAAAATCCAAATTTAAAATGCAAGTCTTCATTAGGATTTAACCTTGTGAACCCTCAGTTCAAAAGTCAGTGGTTTACCCTTCAGCCTATTAACTATGGTTATAAAGAAAACTTTTAGACAAACATTTAAACAAAGTGATTCCTTTTTTTTTCTCATAATATTATCTTCTCAGTATTATTTTTACAAAGCTTATATCCACTCACTGTCTGGCTGTCCATCTGTCTGTCAGTCTGGTAAAAAGTTTGAACATGTTTTTTCTCCCATTTCCCATTCTTGGATCAAGTTAAAACTTTGCACAATTATTCATTACACCTGACAAGACATGAATCAATCAAAAAAATTAAACAATTAGCTATTTAATTGTTAGTGATTAATTATTTTGTTTGATTTTGAAATAAGGGGAATATTTTGTTTGGACAGGTTATTTCTCCCTTTTCCCATTGTCAGACCAAGTTGAAATCTTGCATAATTATTCATAGTCTATAACAATACATGAATCATTCAATAAGTAACATAAAACTAAGGTAATGAAAAAGTTACAGATCCTGGTGGCAATTGATAAAAAATTAACTTATATGAAAATTAAAATTGTTTAAAGTGATGTTATTGTGAGGTCACACCTCTCAGAAATAACTAGTTCAGAAATTATAAAGACAACAACTATTCTACCAGTACTCCTAGTATGTCAGATTTAGTGCAGGTTTTAATTTGTTATTCTAACAAAAGTACTTACTCCAGGTATTTCAGTTTCAGTTAAAGTGTTGATGATACTTAGTTGACCCACTTCAACATTAATGCTGTTCTCAGACACACTTCTATTGCCAGTCAACTGAATAGCTTTAGGCACTTGGGCAGTGTTGCTTATGAATATATCAAAGTCCTTCACAAAGTACATACTAGGAACACCATTATCTGAACAATTTAATTGAATCTTAACAGACGTTCTATTCACAGGAGGCTTGACTAAAATCTATAAAAACATTTTTAATGAAATCAGAATTAAATATCATAAACATTGTTTTTAAAAATTATAACTAATTTAGAATGCATGTACATATATAACATATTTAAAACACAATAATTTTTATTTTTCTTCTAAAACACACAAGCCTACTCTCTGATATAACATAAAAAGGAGACCTATGATCTTCTGTAAGCATACATTTTCATTTTTTTTAGATTTAAATATACACAAGCAAACGTTTTCTTTAATTAGCAAAAAGGTGTATAAATAACAATGTTCTGATAATGTACACCAGAGAAATGCAAGAAACATATGTTTTAACAATATTATTCACTTCTGTTTAGTCTGCACTGGTTGTCATTTTACAGATGCACTATTTATGACAGAGATAGTACAGAAATACAACATGCCTGCAGTGAGAGTCCATCTTTACCAACTTTAAATGATCCAGATTCATCTTTAATAAGTACACAGGTGTGGTTTTGTTTCTTGGTGTTTGCTCCAGCATTATCTGGGTCAGTGACAAGAATGAAAGCAACAGTCTCTCCATCTTTGGCTGCAGCTGAAATCTGAAATAAGTTGACATAAATGCTGCAGATTATACTGATGATGTTAATAGTATTTATGTCAGATGTTTTGTGATTTACTTAACTTTTTGATGTCAGTTCATTTGAAATTCATTGTATTAAAAGCTAACAATCAATAGAAAAAAGGATACCTTTTTAAAAGCTTATCTAAGGGAAAGAACTGCTAATTAGTATATAAGTAAATGCATGAGTGGGGCCGATTTGAAAAAGCCCTAAAACAATTGAGATATGGTGCCCTTTAAAAGTTTAGATAGTATATGTCCGTGCTTAATATTTCTTGGGGGCCCTAAACTATAGCTTGTGTTGCCTCTATTGGTAAATAGGATAAAAGGAAATCTGCTACCGAGGACAGACGCAGATGACGAAAAGAAAAACTTAATCGACCATAGGTGGACAATGGTTATGCTTGCCCTGGTTGTGTGAAAATATGTAGGTCACAGATGAGGCTGCGTATCGACGGGAAATATTGCATTGCATTTAATATTTTAAAATTGCAGGGTTTAGCTCCTTTTCTGCTATATAAAACAAAATTAATTATTATACTTGTATATATGTTATACTAATTGATTAACTAATTGGTTAATTTTTGAATTGATTCATGTATTGTCATCGACTATGAATAATTTTGCAAATTTCAACTTGATCCAAGAATGGGAAGTAGCATTTATTCCCCTTATTTTGATATCAAACAAAATAATGAATCACCAATAATTAATTAACTATTATATTAACTATTATTTATTAATGTCTTGTCGGGTATAATGAATAGGTGTGAAAAGTTTCAGCTTGATACAAGATTGGGAAATGGCAGAAAAAACATGTCAAACTTTTTACCAGACAGACAGAGAGAGTGAGTTAATAAAAGCTTTGTAAATGAGAAATCAATTACAATCTTGTACATAAAGTCAAAATGTTGGCAGACCAAATTTTGAAAAAAGAATATATTTTATTGAAATAGAGATGTGGACGTAAAATAATACTATATGTCATAAATATTTTAGAATATAAACCTATTTAATTCTTTGTCTCCAGAATCTTTTCTCCCATTCTGACAGAATTCACTTTGCCCATTTGTAGTTCACTACTATTACTATAAAATGGTGTAACATTTGTCATCAGAAAATGTTATGATTGGTATTGACTTTAAAGGAAATACAATTTTTTTTAAAATGTTCTCACTTGACAATTAGAGCATCATTCTGGAGACAAAGATTCAAATCACTTTTATGATATAAAAAACTCACATCACTATTAGAAAGTTTAATATCACTGGGTTGTTCATTCACATCCAACACTGCTATTAAAAATGTCTTTGAGTAATTGGCTGAAGGCACGCCACTATCAACACAACGTAAAGTCAACTGATATGAGGGCTGCTGCTCATAGTCTAGCGCTTTTAAAATAACGAGTACAGAAGAGGCGTCCACAGCAAAAACATCATAATTGGTTATGACCTGTGTAATTTATTTAGTTTGCATCAAAGTTTTTAAAAAATATAATAATAATAATTTCTGAAGTTATCACCTTCACCTATCCCATTGTTTGTTGGACCATTGGGGCTTCAAACAAGATTTGTCGACTGTCTTTCTCTATTACTCTCTGTCTTTTGCCTTGGATAGAACCTCTTTCAATGGCAGCCCTGCCCATTCCCTTTGATTTCTGTCTTCTTCTTTTTCCTGGTACTGTTCCCTTAGGAAGGTCTTTGTGAGCTCTGAAGACCTTGAATATGGCCTGATGGTTTTAATATGTTTTTTTAACAGTAGTTAGCAGGTCATTGAAGGGGTCCAATTGCTATAATAACCCTATCTCTAATATCTTTGTTTGTGATGTGGTCTTTAAAAGAACCAAATTAGATATCATTTCTGATTAATACTAGAGGACAGACATTCCAGAGGAGTCCTTTACTAAAAGTACAATATGGACAACAGGAAATAGGCCATGAACTTCTTAAGTTAGAAGAGAGAATTAATCAACACTATAGTGGAGTCTTAATAATTCAAAGTGTATGGGAACAGGCAGTGACTTTGAATTAAAAGAATTGGAATTACACTTAGACAATGGAAATAACAGAGTCTTATGATTTATATATCCCATGACGTTACTTCCTTGTTGAAATTAAATACATTGAGTTTTATTTCATTAACCAAAAACCTGGCATAACTGACTTGGAATCGACCCTTTCTTTTTTAATAAGGACAAAAAAAAAAGGAAAAAAAGGAGAATCAAACTTAACTGCTGGACACCTTTTTTTATGGTCTACAGTTTGGAAATGAAAAATAAACAAATTAAATATTGATACTAACATATTGATATTTATGTACATTGGCACACTAGCACGACACCGCTTGTGTTTAATATAATGAAGAGAGTACCTAATATGTCTTCCCTTACAATAATTAATATAATTTCTTTGTTATTCAACTATAATACCTGAAAAAGGTGTGTCTGTCCAATATCTGGATCATCACAGGTCAGTAACCCAAGCTTGTATATGCGCTGGTTTTCAGGAATCTCAAGTTTTGTTGCATCAATTGAAATGTTCTATTTAGACAGAGATAAAGTTACACAAGGTAAGAACATTATTGTCAAGAGTTTTAACAAGCAAAGGTTCAAAACAATTGTGATTTAAGTTCTGTTTAATGATGTTAATTTTATATAGCAATTTAATACAAATTTCACAAATAACACTTGAAAAAGTTGTGTACAATACTAAGGCATAATTGACAAGAAAATAAAATTACAACTTACAAAAGGGGGGTCATTACTGTCCAAAACAGTTATTTTCCAACTGTTTGTTATACTTAGCTGTCCCTTGTCTTTGGCAAAAGCTTCAAGGACTAGGGGAGGTGAGTCAATGATGTATCGAACAGTTTGGGCAAGGAGAACCTTCTGAGAACAGACTGTGCAAGTTGAACGTAAGCTTTCAACAAATATCTGAAACACAGACACTTTCTATAGATTGATAGAAGTTTCAAAGCTAAAAATAATTTGGAAAGATGAAGGCATAGCCCTCAACACTATAATCAGACTGATGCGTTCCTTGGTCATGGCCACATTCTTGTATGCTTGTGAATCTTGAACACTGACTGCAGAACTAGAGAAGAGGCTCCTAACATTGGAACTGAGATGATAAAGAAGGATCCTAGGTATCAGCTACTAATAAGGCATCACTAATAAGAAGATGCAGAACAGGATCACAATGGTGATTGACCTCCATGATGACCTGCTGACCACTGTCAAAAAAACACAAACTATAGCCATATGAAAAGGTTCTAAGGGCTCACAGAGACCTTCCTATAAGGAACATTACCAGGAAAAAGAATAATAGGTAGAAAAAGAAAGTGATGGGAAGACAATATCAAAGAGTGGACATGCCTGTCACTGGGAGAGGTTCTACTAAAAGCAAAAGATAGGGAGGAATGGAGGAAGAGGTTGACAGATCATGCATGGTTCCCCAACAGTTCAACAGACTAAGGGATAGGTGAAGGTAAAGTATATCCCTAAGTTTCATATCAAATAAAGAAAAACATTTACTAGAAAAATACATACCACTATAAAAAGGATATTTTAGATATTGTAACAGATTATTAGATGTGAATTAACAGCAAAAGAGATACTAACAGCTGAAATAAGATTGTTACAATTAACATGGAGAAAAATGTAAATAAATACACAAACCAATTTACAAATGGCTTCTGCTGTGTCCAATTTAAAGTTTTTGGCAGAGGCATCTGTCAGCTCTATGCTGATTCTGTCAAGGTTGTCCGGATCATAAGTTTCTATGGATCCAACCACAGCATTCACCAGTGTTTTCTCATCTATGGTCTGATTAGCACTTACAGAGGTATAATTCATCAGTAATGGGGAATCATTAGCATCAGTGACTGTGATAGTGAAATTCTTTGCCACCTGAAACAATTAGAAAATGTTTTAACCATAGAATGAAACTAAAAATCTTCAAAACAAAAGTTTGATGAAGCATTTGCATGGAGTTGTTTCATATCAGTTCACACAAATACAAATAGTCTAGCACTCCTCATAAATACACCTAGAATGGAAGTGGACACAAATACAATTAGTCAAATACTCCACACAAATACAGCTAGAATGGCAGTCACTACAAATACAAATAGTCTAGCACTCCACACAAATACAGCTAGAATGGTAGCCAATACAAATACAACCAGTCTAGCACTCCACACAAATACAGCTAGAATGGTAGCCAATACAAATACAACCAGTCTAGCACTCCACACAAATACAACTAGTCTAGCACTCCACACAAATACAACTAGTCTAGCAGTCCCCACAAATACAGCCATTCTAGAAGTTCACATAAATACAGATAGTCTGGGAGTCAATACAAATACAACTAATCTAGCACTCCACATAAATACAACTAGTAGTTGAGAAAAACACACAAATACAACTTGTCTAGCAGTCAATACAAATACAGCCAGTCTAGAAGTTCACATAAATACAGCCAGTCTAGATGTTCACACAAGTACAGCCAGTCTAGAAGTTCACACAAGCACAGCCAGTCTAGAAGTTCACACAAGTACAGCCAGTCTAGAAGTTCCAACAAGCACAGCCAGTCTAGAAGTTCACACAAGTACAGCCAGTCTAGAAGTTCCAACAAGTACAGCCAGTCTAGAAGTTCACACAAGCACAGCCAGTCTAGAAGTTCACACAAGTACAGCCAGTCTAGAAGTTCACACAAGTACAGCCAGTCTAGAAGTTCACACAAGTACAGCCAGTCTAGAAGTTCACACAAGTACACCCAGTCTAGAAGTTCACACAAGTACAGCCAGTCTAGAAGTTCACACAAGTACAGCCAGTCTAGAAGTTCACACAAGTACAGCCAGTCTAGAAGTTCACACAAGTACAGCCAGTCTAGAAGTTCACACAAGTACAGCCAGTCTAGAAGTTCACACAAGTACAGCCAGTCTAGAAGTTCACACAAGCACAGCCAGTCTAGAAGTTCACACAAGTACAGCCAGTCTAGAAGTTCACACAAGCACAGCCAGTCTAGAAGTTCACACAAGTACAGCCAGTCTAGAAGTTCACGCAAGTACAGCCAGTCTAGAAGTTCACACAAGTACAGCCAGTCTAGAAGTTCACACAAGCACAGCCAGTCTAGAAGTTCACACAAGTACAGCCAGTCTAGAAGTTCACACAAGTACAGCTTGCAAGAAGTCTTGAAACTATAACAAATGTACACTAACAGATTTGGGTGGTGTGCCAGAATCAGTTGCTGTTACTTCCACTAATAATCGAGGGGCCGTTTCAAAGTCAAGCATTCCACTGACAATTAGAAGATTCCCATTGACAGAAAAACAGTCCGAGTTGGCCACAGTGAAAGTTATGGTTTGCCCCACATCAGAATCTTGTGCTGATAGCACCCCCACTGTACTATCTATGAAAGCTGATTCAGAAACTGTTGTAGCTGAAAACAGAAAGCATCAAAAACCAAATTGACATTTCAATTTACTAAAGTATGTCTAGAGACACATTGGAATCTATAAAAGGTAAATATTTTATGTAGGCCTACTAGCTAGAAATATAACTATCTAACATAGTTTACAGAAATGAATAAAAATACTTTATCGAGAAGGTTAATACTAAAATACTTTCTAGCAGTTTTACTTGCTCTCAAGAGGTTAATAACTACAATACTAAATAGTTATTTTATATATTAAAATAGTACCAAAATATTAAGGTAAATATCTCTAATCCTAGTCTAGAAATGATGTAAAAGAATAGAATTGGAGGCAAATATATAATATAATTTTAAAGTATCTTAAATGGGAGCTAAAAAACAGCTACTAGCATTTAATAGACAAACAGCAAAATAAATTGAATTTATTATTTTTACATTTCTGTTAAAATTGCTGTACGAGAACAGTTATTTTAGCAGCACCTGTAACCTGAATTATGTCGTTCCCCAAGAGCAAACAAACATCATAAAATTAGATCACAATCAACACAAATAACAGTTAATAGCTTGATGAAACTTTTACACAATTTTATCAGAAAAATAAATAATTTATATCTAATACCCATTTACATAATCTTAACAGAAAAATACAACTTCTACTTCTTGACACCGTTGTCAAGGCAGAAATCAGATCCACATGTAGAAATGTTTTTCATTTAATACAGGAAAAGTAACCAGAAGTGAAGTAACAAATGAAAACACAATAGGTATGATAGTATAAAGCAACTTCACATACCTGACAGCTGTAAATTAGTTGGTGCTTCATTTACATTAATAACCTCAATACTGAAATCAAACTGGGCTGACAACGGTGGTGAACCATTGTCTGTGACCTTCACTGTGATGACGTAGCTAGATCTCATTTCATAGTCAAGCTGAGCAGAGGCCAACACAAGAGATCCATTTCTTATTCCAAAGATATTGTTTGGATTAACCAAAAGCTCATAAACAAATGATTGGCGTATCACTTCTTTATTGTCAGGATCTGTGGTCACAAAACTTCCAATCTCATTTCCAATGCTGGCATCCTCTGAGACCTAAAAGTTTTAAAGACAATTCTTATGAATGTAAAATAGTTAATAAAATAGTTTAGTAAATTCAGGTAGTTAGTAAAGGCTAAAAATTAAGTGAAAAAAAAAACAGCATTTCAACCACTTCTGTGATGAATTTTCAATGAGTGATGCAGTGCAACAATTTATAAACTCCCTAATTCAAATTAATGTGTGGTACTTATATCAGGCTGCACCAAGGATCATTGTCGAATTCTGTGAGAAAATCTAATACTAATAATACTAAATCTAATAATAACGAGAAGTTTAACTTAAGCATCATGGATGTATTTTGAGCAACTATGACAAAAGCAAGCCCTTTCATTCATTCGTTAAGAAATGAGAAGGTTTTCATTTCATTCAATTTTAATACTTTTAGTTTTTTACCAGTACAATAAAATTAGTCAACACAGCAAATGAGTTCATTAAACTTTATTCTGACTTAACTCTACAAAAGTGTTTCTCAGTCTGAGGTCAGTGTCCAATTCCCTCAATTACAATTTGGTAGGTTAGGGGTAAAAGCTAGAATAGAATCAAATTCATTCTTATAATGACAAGAATTTTAATTAGCAAGCCCATGATTACTAAAACAAAAGTTCTGTTTTCAGATCTGGTCTGTAAAGTCGAGTTTTTAGCTTTTTTTTTTATTTTTGCAGCTTTATGTTTAATAATGGCTGAAAAAAAAACCTTTGCATTTGTCACAAAGCTCCCTAGAAATATTGTTGGAGTTTTGTAAAATTTCTTTTGGTAGCTTAAAGACACATTCCTATTTTGACTCATTGTCTGCAAACTACGTTTCATACAATTTTCAATTTACAACTATAAATCAATATTCAACTTAGGAACATTTTTTACAAGAGAAAATAAAAGCATAATAACCTTATTCCTTGTTAAAACCACTGTTGTTGGAGCTTCATTCACATCAAGAACTTCTACTGTAATGTTTTTATCTAGAGACAATGGGGGCTGTCCACTGTCTGTTACCCTCAAAGTGAGGGCCAAAGTTTTTATTCGTTCATAGTCTATGATGGCTGCTACTGAGACCTAGTTCGGAAGAAAGAAATAACACTTCAGGAGAAAGAGGAAAACACAAAAGCAGAGAATACACAAATCCTTAATAGTCAAATAATGCATCAGAAATAAAATTATTTCACAGCTCACTAGGGGATGACAGTAGGGTTCAAACCTGGAACTATAGTGATGACATCCTATAGAAAAAAGGCATTTCTTATGGGAGTCATAGAGTTTATGCAAATTTCAAAAAAATCTTGTAGGGTTTTAAATTCACAAAGTTGACATCCTCACTCAAGACACAAGCCTCACACTAAGTGACAAACCTCACTCTATGTGACAAGACTCATACTAGAATATTCCCTAAGGATGGCATGAGAAATGAAGAGTACATATTTACTCTTTTGCAGTGCCACAAGAGGCTAAAAGATAGGTACAGGAATATTTTTTTTGGGTGGGGGGTGAACTATGAATACATTGATAGTACAAGATATCATTTAATATACGAAATGGAAAAAGTTTGTATAAATATTACAAATACTTACCTTCAGTGTGTTGTCTGTGATATAAAACTGTGTGCTACTAGACACAGTAAAGACAAAAGTTTGACCTTTGTCTGGATCAATGGCACTAAGGTTAGCTACAATCATTCCTTGTGAGTTCTCCTTCACCTTGATAGTGCTGGTCACTTCATTGTTAATCAATATGTTCTAATGGTATTGAATTTAAAAAGTAATGTTTAGAGCTTATTAATATAACCAAAAACGCATTTTTTTCACTCTTCATCTATGAATACTATAACAGCATTTATATTAAAAAGTTAGCAGCAAAGTTCCTTGTCAGACCCTGTGACCTATATACTAGATGATGTAAAGCTCATTTATTTCTATGGCTGATGAATAATGAAAGTATCCTATTGCCAGCACAGTGTATTTACTTTCCAACTAATGTCAAGTACCTACAATAGCTGAATTAAGGATGTTCTAAAAGTTCTGAAGATCAAAATTCCAGCCATCACCAGGATTTAAACTTGGAACTCCTACATTGCTTTACCCTTCAGTAACATTATATCATATTCTACTAGGTTAGGTATGTGCTTCAGTTGATAGTAAAGTTAAAAGATACATACAATTTTATTTTAAGCAAGTTGACAAGAATAGGTTTTTAGCTTTCACAACATCAAATTTAGGCCAATTATGATCTTAAGATCTTAACATGAAAGCCTATGTTTATTTTTTTTTGTTTTAAAAACATTCCTTTGAAATGAACTCTACAGACTGACAATGCTGAAACAATGGAATGATGATGAATGTGAAAAAACAGATCTCTAAGTTTATAAAGTATAAGGCAACATTTAAAAATCTTTTAAAGTTGAGAATCCTCAAACTTTTTTTTAAGAAAAAGGGTATGAATATTCAAAGTGTTTATTTAAAGAAAATATATGATTCATAACACAGACTGCTTTCAGATGATTTTATATAGAAAGAAAGATTGGACAGACAAATAAATTGATACTAAGTACTAAGAGATATACAACACATAACTTATGAAAATACATACATTGTTTGATAAACATTTAGCCTAGAGTTGGATACTTACAATGGGTGGATCATTTTCATCTTTGACTTGCAGGGTAAAATTCTTGTCCAACCTGAGCCCATATTTGTCAATGACAGACAGACCAATACTGTAAGTGCTTTGTGTCTCAAAGTCTAGAGCTTTGTTCAGAATAATACTGGACACACAACGAGATCCTTGCTGTAGGAGTACAAATGTATGTAAAGGTGCCTTACAGAAATGGAGGCTGAAAAATGTCATAATTCGCTTATTTCCTAATGCATATATAACATTTTGATATTAGCAATTTATATTAAATAAAATAATATTTGCAATTTATATTAAATAAAATTGGAGGATCCTGTTAAGTTGTGAGCTTTTCTATGGATCTAGATTGTTCATGTTTGAATAAATAATATATATTTCTCAACGTATAACACATACAGTTTTTTAATATTAATTTTTACTAATAATTATTGTTTTAAGATAGCTTTCAAAATACACAGTATTTAGCTCATTAAAGTAATATACAAATAATAAATAATAGTTTAAAAAATACAATAACCTTTGTAACAGTCAAACAACTTGGTTTTTCTGCTTTCAAGACATCTTTGGAAACAGTAGCAGTAATATCTTCATCAAAGTCTGGGTCTAGAATAGTCAACTGTCCAATCGTAGTACCCAATTTAGTATTTTCTCCAATGACTGGCTGGTCCACAGTAAACACAGCAGACTGTGCACTGTTCAAATTCACTAGAGTTAGAGATGATGGTGCCTCGCCTACATTCAGTATCTCAAAATTGAAGCTAGCTTTTGCCTTTCAGAAACAAAAATATGTTTAAATAATATATAATTACTATATCTTAAATATAAATTCAAATATATCAATTTTCTTTGCAGTCAAAATTTGAACCTTATAAAAGCAGCATATAAATGTACTATTAATTAAATTGGCTTCTTTTAATATAAAAGCAAATTCTTTCCTAATTAAAATCTTTATGATGTTTACAGGAGATCACACATTTCTACAGCCTACAGTTTACCAGCATAATAACCAACAATGTTTTCATGTCCACAGCCTTCAGTTTACCACCATAATAACCTATTGTGGTTTAATAGGGCACCATGCCCCATACAATTATCAAAAATTTAATTAAAGGGTTGCTACAGCTTTCAATTAATCAGCAGTAAATAGTCTTATCTAAGTGTCCCTTGGGTTCTTGCTGTAACTAAAACACACTAAAATAACTGGGTTGAAATGCTAAGCACAAACTTGTAATTTCCTACAGTTAATCAAATGATGGCCACTCTCGTGCAACCTTACACACTTCCAGCCATATGTTCATACATTACAACTGAAACATCAGTAAAATTTGATAATACAAACATCCATCCATGACAAGTTAAATACCGAATTGTGATAAATAAAGACAATAATAGTTGCATGAAAATGAATTTTGAACATTCTTTGATGAGCTATTAACAAATTTAGATATTCATATATTTTATTTAAATAAAAATTTGTATATTTTCAGTCATAACAAAGTTACTTACTGATAAAGCTGGGATGCCAGAATCCATGACTGTTATTTGAACCACAATAGTAGGGTTGGATTCAAAATCTAATGGATTGGCTAACAGAAGCTGATTTCCAACAATAGTGAAAGGATTGACTGTAAACAAATAATCTGTTTGCTCAGAAGATTTTATTTTAGAAAATTTACAAAAGATAATTAAATGTTAACTATACAAACTTAAAAAAAATAAAGAATTTTTATTCCCCATTTGATACTATTAAGTTAACGTAAGGTAATGAAAACTCTTATATTCTAAGTTTACATAAATACATCATCAATAATAGATCAGCATACTGTCTGATTCATTTTTATATGTCAAGTTCTGACCAACGTCTGCATCTGAGGCTGACAACCTGGTGACATTCTCGCCCACTTTCATGTTCTCTTTCAGCTGCAGGTTGGCACCAATAAACACTGGTGCATCATTGGCATCCTGGACTTGTACTGTGAAGGCTAGATTTGCAGTTAACTTAGGTGAGCCAGAATCAGTCACCTGCACCTGCAGCTGGTGAATTCTCTGTGTCTCAAAGTCAAGGCCACACCACGACGCAGTGCACTGAGCACCTCTAGGAGTCAGCTGGTTATAAAAAAATAATTCATTTTTAAATAAGTTTTAAATAAATGGAAAGAGGTTTTATCCTAGGCAAAAGACAGAAAGATGGAGAAAGATGGTCAACAAATCTTGTGTGGTGCCCCAACGGTCCAAGAGATTAAGGGATAGGTGTGGGTAACATTGTAGAAAGTTAATAAAAAAAATATTATGCACTTGGAAACTTCTTTACTTAATTTATATGAATGGGGTTAAGTAAGAGAAAAAGAAAGTTTAGCAATATAATGGCATGTGTTCTCGAATATTGTCTCAGTGATACTGGGTTTAACCCAGCCCACCACCATCTTCTCCCATCCTGCGGGAGGTTTGAATGTAATAATCTTCAATTCCGAGAAACATCTGAAACATGTAAAAAAAAAAAAGTAAAAAAACATCCATAAAGAAGGACAAAAAAAAAAGAATTTCTTTTGCAGTGCCCCATTTTCTTCTCAAAGATGCCTAAGTTAAGTATTTAAATAATATACTATGTTATCTCTACATTACAATGAAGTCTATTGCCTATTTACTATGATACTATGTTCTATTTTTTCCAATGATATTCTAATAGGTAGGCCTACACACAATTTCATGAAAATGAAAATATAGATAAAACATTTTTTAGAATAAAAAAAATAATTTGAACTATATTTTTCTTTTTATTGTACAGATAAATAATTATGTCTTGAAAAATGTGTGTTTCTTCCTCAAATTAGGTTAGCATTTTATATGTTGAAACTTAGTGCCAAACCAAAGCTATTCTGTCACTTGTTATGGCATCCTTCAGCTGTGAAGCAACTATGGATTATCCCATGTAAATGAGGTGAATGCCTGGGCATAAGCTGTGGTGTCACTTACCAAATACTAAAATGAATATGTTAAAGCTTTGTTTGTTGAAAGAGTGTTAGTCTTTAGGAGAAAGTTTCATAATTTCATAACCAATAGCAACGTTACAATTAGTGAAATCATAGCTAGATACAACTCAAATCTCAAGCCATACTAATTAAAAGCAAAAAGAATTCTAAAACTATATAAAATAAATATTTTTGAAAATCTTTTTTTTAATACAAATGTTTCAGCAGACTTTTCTCTCAATGTGTAGAAAGAGATTTAACCTAATAATGTTATATTCTATGTGTTTTTCTATCAAAAATAAAATTTTTACTCAAGGTAAGAAAAAAACAAAAACAAGTTTATAAATTTCACAAAAGCAACTTTGTTTTTAAGAAATTAAAGCAAATAATTGTGAAAATTATTGATTATTAAAATTTTTGTTTTATTGCATACTACACAACTGAAGATAACGATGTAAATTTGTCAGGATTACAAAAATAAGTGTGAAATATAATAAACTAGTCGACCGGTGGTGTAGCATACGCTGCTATTTTGTAGGGCCAGTCTTAGGCTATTGCAACCTATGCATCCGCAGTGTACCCCGCACTTTCAAAGGATCTGTGCTAATTCTAGGTGTATAAATTATTAAATTAAACCATTTTATAACTTATAACAGATTTTTCGCAGCCTCCTAATTTACCAGGAGCACCTGGAAAGCTCCTGAAATTGCAAAATATACGAAATACCTGTAATTGTGGAATCTAGTGAAAGAAGCTTCTCGCACCTCAAACTAATGAATAATTACTTGAGGTCAACAATTCTCAAAGATAGATTGAAACATTTGATAATTTTTGCTATTGAGCGTGATCTATGTAGAAAACAGAATTCTTATGATATACTGTATGACTTCGCTACATGCAAGGCTCGTGTAGTAATTCTGTGTGTAGTAAAGAATGAATAAAATGCAAAGACGAATATATTTTCTAATACAAACTCTTAATTTTCACTTATTATCTGTATCCTACCCAAAATGGGCCCCGGCGAAATCCGTCTCACATTGGGCCCCACAATGGTTAAGTCTGGCCCTGCTATTTAGTGATGGGTAAATACTACTTGTTCTCCCCCCTTGTCAGGTTTAGGAATAGCTATACACAATTAAGGTCCTGGGGTTCCACCTGACAAGACATAACTCACACACAGTCATACATAGAGTAACCAACTATGTGAATAGTTAGAATAACAAAAATTAAATGAATTTAATTGTATGAAACTGATATATGTGTATGTACAATGAAGATGATAAATAGACAATATATATATTAGATATATATATATAATATAAATATAAAGATATTATTCAACAATTAATCTAAGCACCTTTGCTACTGCTATCAACTTGTCCCCCTGGTTTCATAGTCCACCAGACTCTGACCGACTGGTGCCACAAAACTGCCAACCTCGGTAATAGTAAAGTTAGACCTCAGATGATCACCAATTTGACAATGACACTGAAAACTGTAATATATATTTCTGAGACGGCAGGCGACGTCCACACTGGCACAGACTCAAGCTCAGTATATACAACTCCAACACTGACACCCCTAAACAGGGGTCCAACAATCCTACTGAATAATAAGTCCAAGAAAACTAGTACCGACTATAGATATAACAACCTTTTACGGACCAACACACCGTCCATTCCAACCAAAGTCAGAGGGTGAACTGCTTCATGACAAAGAATGGCCAATAGATGTCACCGGACTTAGTGACGTAGCAAAACAATTCAAAACAAACATACAAGGCACTCTTGCCCGTACAAGTACTATGAGTAGAGGAAAAAAAAACAGTTAGGATAACTACGCGACATCTCCCCTCTTTTTTTTTCACCTCTAAAATTAATTGGGGTAACTCTAGTCCGTTCGACTTGCAGAAATAAAAGAGTGATCTTTCCATTACTTGGTGTCCAAATTCTTCTTGAGCCATGAAGAGAATTATATATATAGATATAAAGATAACTAAAAGTGTGATATAGAAAAAGAGTAACCAACCCAAAAGCAACAGATTTACCTTAAGTGTTGATTGAGTTAGTTGAAATCTTCCCCCTGCATCATCAAGCAGCAAATATTCAAATGTTTGTTTCAATGTTGAGTTAACAACCAAATTATTGTTATCTGGGTCATCTGCAAAAAGATCTCCAATCACTGTGTATGCTTCACTCCCCTCAGGAATCTTGGAAACATCAAATATGGTAGAAAATTGATTACTATTTGGTTTATTTTTATTTTTACAAAGTAGACTATAGCAGAATTATGCTTCAATTATAAAAGCTACTATTTCAGAAGAAGTAGCCTGTAATGTTAAAAAAAAGTCTGTTTAGTGTATTGGAGGAGGTGAGCAACCCCTATAAATTCTCTAAACATTGGGATGGATTTCTCTTTGCAGATAGGCATGAACAAGGAGCTTTTCACCCCTCAGTTCAGTTTGAAGGTGTATGAGACTATTACTGAATTGGGTCATACTATATTTTGCAGTGTCGACCTCTGTAAAGTTGTGGTTGTTTGGCTTCATGTGTGTTGCCTTGTGACCTATACTATATTTGTCACATGCAATAAGGGATAAACAATTCAACAAATTAGTTAATTAGGGAATATTAGAAAGAGAACATATAATATATAACATAGAATAGAGCATATATGTTTACATACTGTATTATTAATGAGTTTCACAGATGATGGAGGCTCATTGACATTTTGCACATTAACATTGAAGATTTTCTTAAACAAATTTCTGGTAGAGTCAGTTACAACCACAGTGATGTTATATAGAGACTTGGTTTCAAAGTCAAGTTTGGCTCCTGGAATAAAACAATCACAATCAATAATAGTAGTTATACTTAATTTAAAAATACTTCTGTAGGTTCATTTTTATAACACTATAACTTAAAATAAATTTAGAGCATGCAAAGCAGCTCACCTGAAGTGACAGACAACTCTCCGCTGGCAGAGATGCTAAATATATTCTCAGGGTTGTTCTCTAAAGTAAAACTATGAGAGTCAGATTTGTCTTCATCTACTGCAGTGAATGATCCAAGCACAACACTCACACTGTTTTCTGCCACAGTAATAGAAAGTGCACTGAACACTATATCCTGAATAAAAGACAAGCGTCAATGTATTACAGCTTACAGAGTTGCTATATATTAACATATCATGTTTTGTTACAAAATATATCTATGAGTATTAAGAATAGTATTAAATATTTTCCTCCATTTTTTGCTATATAGTTTTATTTCAAGAATTTTTTATGTAAAAAAAGGGAAATAAATGAAAAATAATCTCTCACTGTGGGGGCTTCGCCTAAATCCAAAATTTGAACAGAGATGGCCTTTGAAGTCTGCTGATTATTGGAGTCTGTGGCAACAAGAATGATATTATACTTGTCTTGCTTTTCAAAATTTACACCTTTGGCCAAGATTATATTTGAACTACACACAACAACTGCCTGGAATATAAATCAAACCCAAAACAGATTTCCTGTTAATATGATCAATTTTTAAAGCTTACATCTTACATCTACTCTCCTACTTAATGATCTCACCCCAACATTGCAAAACACATTTTTATCCAGCTGAAACTGGTTGTTTTCATTATTCAGAAGAGAAAAGGAGATTTTCTGGTCCAAATTAATGTCTTCAGCTCTTATTATGGCCACAACATCATTGATTGCTAAACTCTCATTAAATGCAATAGTTTCTGTGTCCACTTGTTTTGATTTGTTGTTGGCTGTAACTGTTAAGTTTTGCGGGGCTTCGTTAACACCAACAATGTTGATATAGAAAGTTTGCTCTGACTGTAAACAAATGTTGTACAAATTATTTGACCTCTAAACATATTTTTAAATGATATAAAAAAAATTGAATTTTATAAAGATAAAAATTTGGATTAAAGATATTTAACACTTATCAGGAAGTTCTGTTTAGCATTTTTTTAAATGTGGAGTTTTATATAAATGAAAATTATTATCTATGATATTAAACATATGTTAGGTAGTGCTACACATAGTCATTGCTATAACTAGCAACAATCTTACAGTTCAGTACATCAATGAATGTTTTACCTGATTCACTCTTGTATTAGATGAAAATATTTTTTTAGATCACAATCCATTAATACAGAATCATAAAACAGAATTTGTGCTAAAAAATTCTCTCCACCTATGTTTTGCATAATGCATGGCTCCCTGAGCATAGAATTACTAGACTAATACTCTTTCCACTTTTCTAAGAAGATTAAAATAAGAATCTTTAACTCCAATGTCAAGGCAGTTCTACTATATGGGTCTTAACCAAATGAAGAACAAATGAAACAACAACAAAAAATTGCAGACCTTCAGATGTTTGAAAAATATCTTGAAAACACAGAAAATAAAAAGTGGGAGTTGGGCAAACAAATAAATGTAGAGGTGCAGATTTTAGAAAGAAAGTAGAGATTGATTGGTCACACCGTTTGAAAAGATAACAAAAGAGCTAAACAGAACTTAAGAGTAGAAACCCCAGGGGGCACAAGACACAGAAAGAGACCAAAAAGAACACAGCAACACAGTGTACTAGACGAAGCTGAGAGGACAAGAAAAAAAAAAACTATCAAGAGACCAAGGAGAGTGACATGTTTTACATAGACCCTACGTTTCATGAGGAACACAAAGGATAGATGATGATAATGATGATTATAAAGTGAATGTTAGAATTGAACACGAACATTATGATTGATTAAATGGATAAAGGATGAATATATTTTTTCATACACTTTTTGAAGGAATGCCATTGTCTTGCACAGCAACAAGAACAGAGTACATTCTGCTGGTGGTTAATGGAACATCAGCTTTAATCAGGGTACTGGTACCATTCATTATCTTAAAAGTCCCTCCAGCATCATCTTTGAGGATAAAAGTCTTTGTCTGCTGACTATCCTCATCAATGACATTAAATTGACCGATGACTGTGCCAGCTTTAGCCGAAAAATCTACTTTGTTGTCTGAAAAACAAAGCAAAAATGTCTTTGTTCATGAAATACCAGAGTTCAGGGATCAGTTAAGTGATGTTTATTTGATCATAATGAAAGCTGAGAACTATTTCTAAGACTTTTTTTGATCAGCTTTTAGTTTTTTTTTATATTGCATGTTAGTTGCTTCAGTGTTCAGTGTAATTTAATATTTTCACTATATAGAGGCTGGTGAGATGCGAATTGACATAACTAACTCATTAACTCAGCATATTAACTTGAAATTATATCAACAAACTGAACACTGAGTATAAAAACAATAAGTTGATAGGTCATTGTTAGGTTTAGGCATATTTAATTCATTCATTGTTGGGGTTAGGCATATTTAATTCATCAAAGACTAATGGGAATACATCCACTGTTGTCACTGTCACTGATTATATTTCACATCTATTGTCAATTACCATTCACTGCTTAGAGTCACTATGAAAAATTAACACAATAAACAAACCCAAAATGTCTTTTTCAAAATGAAGTCTTTGTCTTGAAAAAAAAAGTTTTACTTTTACAAGTCATTTAGATCCATAATTTAATGCACCCTGTCTTAAATGGACATTGGTAATAACTATTCAACAAATTGTAAGTTTTAAAAAAGGATAAAAAATAATTGTTTTATATCAGATTTACCACTGAGCACGATATCAGTGGGTGCATCATTAGCATCAGTCACATCTATTGTCAAAGAAAAAATGGCACTTTCTTGAGGTGAGCCACTATCTGTAACAATCACTTTGACTGTGTGGGATGAAGTCTTTTCATAATTTAATGAACACAGCCTTTGTTGATTCACAGTACATTGCTCAGGGGAAACAACCTAGTTTTAAAAAATAGAAA